>NC_044199.1:28505371-28826204 GCF_900880675.1 Sparus aurata | reverse complement strand
CCAACTTAAGGAGCAGCTTAACAACCCCTGAAAATCGCGAGTGCTGCTCCGTGTGGTCGCGTATTCACAGTTTCTCCTCTAAAAACTAAAACCTCACCACACAACCTGCCGCTTGGAGTTACTTAAAATCCCCCCTCTGCTGTTGTGTGTCTGAAACTGTCCTTGCAAGGTCACTGCAGCATTCGGGCTGGCTGCCGATGGATGCTGGTCCAGGGTTCTGTGTCGTCAGTGGAGTTCTGTTAGGCCACATACAGCCCGAGGCGGTCGTCTCCTCCAGTCCTCACATCCAGGCAATTTAAAAGCTGTATACTCGTGGGATCATAAGGCAGCAGCGGCTTGCAGGCATCAGCAAGGGCTGTGAAAGGTCTTCAGATTACTATAACTTACACTGCAGGTGTAGGGGAAAAAGGAGGATGGATGCTAAAAATGTAATCAGCGCCTGAGCTTGTTCCCAGTCTCAATCTATTAGCGGGAGCAGGGGCTGGGTAATTATTTTCTCTCGCTAAATCCGCTTCGCCAGGGCTGAGTGTGCTACTGCAACTGTATTTATATTCTGATCGTGGCATCTGGGATCTGGCTATTCTTTGTATTGTTGTTGGTGACCCTGCACCGAACAGACGTCATATTTGAAATACAGCATGGTGCCCCTCGGGCCACAATGCAGTTCATGACTGTGAGAGCCACTTCAGACTCCATTAGTTAGAACTCTGCTGCTATTACAGCCAAAACCACATGCAGGTGCTGTGCAGAGGCCATGTGTCATGTGACTGGGCTGCAATTTGAGCTCAAACCACATGTTGTGTCAGATTAACAGAGGCAGAGCGGAAAATAGTACATACATTTATTACGATTGTAGTCGTAGTAGTAGGGAAGTACATCAGAAGGACATTGGGCCTCATTCACCAATATCTTCTAAAGAATCTTCTTAGATTCTTTCTTAAGTTGTTCTTAAGAGGTTCCTTAAGAAAACCCTACGTCAGATTCACCAACTCTTTCGTAAGCCTCAGAATTGTTCGCAGCTGTGTTCTTACATTGATGAAAGCTGCAGGAGCAATATATATTCCATTGTTTTGCGGGCCTTGGATGGAGAAATGCCACGTATAAATAGGGTGGGGGGGTCACTAATTGATGGCATGGTTCCAATTTACTTGATTTATTCTAAATCATTGGCACATTTAATTTATTTTAGAATTTAAATTATTTGTAAATTACCAAAAATATGAAATAAATAAATAAATGAATAAATATGACAGAATGATCACTGTAATATTGCATTTTATTGATCTACACAAGAGAAGAAAACACAACCATGCCAACATTTCAGCACTGAAATGTGCGTAAGAGTACTCCTGAGTGTTCGTAGGATTTGTTCTTGCCTAAGAAAAAATCCTAGGTAAGAAAAACATTCATGAATGCCACAATCTTTGTAAAAGCTTCGTAAGTGGGACTTAAGAACAAATTTGTTCGTAAGAACGGTTCATGAATGAGGTCCATTGTTTTTAACATGTCTATGAAGAATCAAGGTAACGGAGGCTGTTGGAAAGCACCATTCTCCAGTCCTGCTAAATCGCCAACTATTTTGAGAACAGTTATAATAACCCGTTCATCTTTTTAAGTTGTTTAAAAATGTCAATCATTTTCTGGTTCCACCTTCTTAAATACAAGCATTTGTTCTTTTTCCTTGTTTGCTATTTGATGTAGTAAACTAACAGTCTCTGGGTTTAGGATGTTGGTCGGACAAAAGAATACGAATGTATTTATCGGTAAGATAATCAGGAGATTATTTAACAATGATTGTAATCATGTTGCTGCCCTACTGCCGGAGCGCCTGTTAGAAATGAGAGAGAATCTGTTTTGTTTCTTTTTTTAAGGGGGGGGGGGGGGTCGTACAATAGAGGATGTTAAACTGACGCACCAGATGGTTTGTTACACGGAACCATCTGGAAGGAAGACGCTAGAAACTGTTTGGAAAAGGGCAGGCACTTTCAATAAATACTTGGCAGGTGATGGACGAGCCATCTGTCCGTCACGGGCTAACTTCGACCAATCAGATCGACTGTAGGAGAGCGCCAGTTGGTAAATCAAACATCTATTCCGTCGAGACAAGCCTCTAATGCCATTCTTTGGTCTTTTTTCCAGCGAAATACACTGACTACTTCCTGAGGAGCCGTCATTGTTGTTTTCAAGTGAACAGTCGCCTCTCTTGCCGGTCGTCACACCCGCAGTAGCACTTCCTCAGACGTGAAACACGTAACCAAAAAGCTGTTGGTTGAATTCCTGTGTGTTCGGCCAATAGTGAATAGCTCGTAGCCCAACACGGTGGGTTTGCAAGATGCCATGAACGTCTCATGCCTCAAATGATAAAGTACTTATTGTATGTACAATGTGCACATTGAAAAATCTTTTTTTAAAGAGAGTTATCGATGCTGTCTATCCACACGCCAAACGTCAAACTTCACACACTGCAAGTCAACTTTTTTTGAAAATGAGTGGCTCGTTAAAAAAAAACTCCCCAAAAAAAGTAAATCCACACGCCCGTGACATTATTGAAACACCAGACATGTTCATTCTCAAATCTTAATAGAAGCAATAGGAGATGAAAACAGTTCTACCAGATAAAGTGTATTGCTGATGTTTCAGTTCTAAGCTCCCTCGGCTCTTCCTGTCGCTGCCTCTGTCTCATCTCTGTCACCGTGAACAATGTGAAGCCCCGTGTACGAGCTCCCAGATATCGAATGCGACCGGCTTGAAGCGAGCAATTAAGAATCTCTGTTCTAATAATCGCTCAAAGTGCTCGAAAACACAACAGCCAAAACTCACTTCACATGTAACCAAAGCCGTAACAGCCTCCACGCAGTGCACTTTATGATAATTAACCGATTAATTAGAACCAATTAAGAGCATAAAAACAGCTCTTTCAACCTTATTTTCAGGCAGCATTCTCAAAAAAACACCTGTACCTGCTGAGTAAAGCTGCTGTGGTGTGAGGAGCGCTTACATCCTGATCTTTACTGTCAAAGGGAGGAAGAGGAAGGTGTGTATACAACACTGACGCTGCAGATGCTGTCGTTTCCTATGAGATGGCGGCTCAACAGCAGCGGCGGTGTTGATAATACAAATGATACCAGTCAGTTTTAGGATGGTGAGTGTTTATTTGGGCCAGTGTGCAGCTGCTTCACTCCACATGTCCCTGCAAGTTAGACTCCGCCTCAAACTGACGGGCGTCTCCATGAGAGTGAGGAAGTAAGAGTCGGATCAGGAGGAGGGAGAGGAAGAGATATCGGGCTGTTGTGTGTAGTGCTGATGTGCACTTTGAGAAGCCAGTTCTGGGCGATAGGGTCTCGCAGACAGACAGGCAGCCGGGGAGTGAATGTTACTGTACTATTTCTCCTTCACTGCTTTGCCAATAACTTTGGTGTCGCAATGGGTTTTCTCATTTAGTCGGTGCCAAGCTGCACGGGCTCTGATAAGACTTCCCGAGCACACACTGATCCACTCTGCAGAATGTATGGTAAGGCAAACTGGCAGACGAGCTCGCCCGTACTCAGGAAATCTAGAGGCGTCATTTTTAAATCAGCGGGAGTCATGTATTAGCTGAGGAACGTGGGAGTCTCTCAAACTATGAATCATCACTTTTTCCTGCTTTTGATACGGGATTATGGCTCACGCTTAAGTTCCCGGCCACAGTCTCATGTGGAATAATAATTTAGAGGCCATGAATGATTAATCCAGCGCTCCGCCCCGTGATATCTCACTCACGGTCAGTTGTGACAGCTCGCTGCTAATCAGCTGACTCCTCCAATCACGGTCAAACGGCCCGTGTTGATGACTGACAGCTCAGACTCTCACTCCGCCGATCATTCACGCTGCTGCTGCTGTTGACCGAGGTTGCCGCGCATTCCTCAGCCTCCTCCTGCTGCTGTTTGTAGACGGATGCTGCGCAAGCTGTTTCCGAACGTCGGCTTGTTTTGTGCTTCGGTTTCATATTTATGGAAATGTAAGTCTGTGGGTTTCGTTATTGCTCTTCCCGCAGCTTGTCCCTCATGCTGCTTGGCTTCGTCTGGTGAGTGTGGTATGCGATACCGCTGACTCTTTCTGATCCGATGCGGAGTTAAACCCGCGCCGGTATTGCTGATAGCATACGATACTCATACCGCGTACGAACGCTTAATAAAAATGTATTCTGTATTTGTGCAGAACTGCCTTTGTTTGAACACCAACATTCAAGCTGAAGCCTAGACGGAGGTGAATCAATTTCCCACGGCCAGCGACGGCGATGAACGTTGCCAGTGGCTACACTCTCTCTCTCCTCTCTCTGTATACGTGGATGGTGCCCGTGAGCGCCAAAGGACTCGGTGATTGAAGTCTGTTTTCGCCTTTCGCAGCACCTTTCTCCTCCTCTTCTTTAAAACACAGCTGCGAAACCTCATCATATTCTGTATTGTGATTGAATCTCAGATGCTTAACAAGGCGCCTCGCGCTCCTCCTGCACGTATCACATCCAGCTTTGTTGTTGCTCTTAGGACTAATAAAGGCTCCACGCATGAGCCATCGTGAATATCAATTTCCTGTAAGTGGCACCTCGCACATAGAGCCGTAGCTTGCATGTGAGTGTGACAGGCGGAAGGAGAAGTAGTACCTATAAGATGGGTATTATTTGAGCTGCATGCTGATTATAGTGTATTTACTTTTGATAAAGGTACAGCACGGATTACCCCACATTGCTGAGTCTAGATATCTTTCTTTCGATTTCAAAATAGACCCTACAACTCCTCACAAGCAGGATACTCTGATGAATGTAAATTAAGAATAATTTGTTGTAATAAATGCATCAACATTCTTTAACATGATTTAAGGATTTTATTTTTAGGTCACAGTCCTTAAGCATGGGTTTTTTTTGTCGTGACAAAACGGCCATTGCAGATGGAAATTGCGTGTTTACGTACTTTCAGTGGTACAATTTGAATTTTCATCTTGTTTAGAGAAGCCTTTCTGTTTAGTTCTTAACCAACTTCCTGCCAATGCAAACCAAACATTTTCTCCTGCTGCCTCATAACAAAAACAGTCGAACCAGCTTTGTTTCTGAGCCGAAACAGGAAACACAATCGAACAGAGGTTAGCGCTGAAGCCAGTGAACACAAGTCATTTTCTTGAACGTACCTTTGATCACTCATCTAGCTTGCTACAAAAAAACTATGCAAAATCAGTTTTCGGAATTTTCTGTCAATCAAGTCAGTTGCTCCGGCGTTAGCAGAACTTGCGAATATCCTGAAAATGCAGGAAGGTATTATGATTTGATGAGTCATTTGGCCATGTTACGCTCCGCAGAAGTATTACGAAGCGCTCACTGACTTGTCTTTCTCGGCCTTAGTCATGCAAACTCTAAAAAATGCTGTTGAACATACTGAAAATATGGGAGGGTGAATATTAAAAACGGAGGAAGTTAAAGGTTTAAGTGTTTTCGGTCACAGCATGTCACAGAAGATGTGCCGGACAGACTATGAAGCTCACAGTAAGCCGATTTAAACAGCTGCCAGCGGCGATTATACAATATGAGGCTCTCCTGCGACTCGTGTCACCCCCTCCAAGATTGGCTCAGCTCTCTTAGACCTCGCTGCCCTCAGGAGCAAAGAGTGTCCATCATATTCATAATTATCTGGAAGGGAGGTCCATCACCATCGCATATTAGCAGCACACAGACGGTATGGCAGTAAATAATCCCATCATTTCAGCCAGGGGAGGTCAGGCAGACATAAATTTAACACAGAGCACTTTTACATCCTGGAGGGCATTGTAGGGAGGTTTCATCATCTGAAGGATTGATGCTTTGGATTTCCTTTTCCCTCCCTCCCCCCCCCCCGACTTTTAGCCGGAGCCAAGATCTCACCCGGTAAGTAAGGGAGAAAGTTTTAGAGCTGTTTAGATTCATACACGTCTGGATTGCAGGGGATGTGTGACTGCTCTTTACCTTTTGAATTTCTCCGCCGGCTTTTCTGAGCAAACCTGACAGGAAACCAGCAACAAATCAGTCTTGGCGCCTTACTAGCACCGGGTCACGCTCTGCTATTAATGAACGCCTTTTTTGTCAGGACAGGCCCGTGTGATTTACGCTGGGGAAAAATATTTCACGCCGGCTTTTATGGCGGGTAGGATTTAGTGGAATCAGTGAACAGCCCTCTCGTCAGCCTCCCCGACAGCGATCAACAGCCAGAAATGTGAAAAACATGAAAGGCCTTCTCTCGAAATCGCGTTTGGACCCGCTCCCTCTGTATGTTTTAAGGTGAAGAAAACTCAACAACTCAAAAGACAATTATGAATATTATATTCAATTCCTTCCAGTCGATCCCCCTATATCCTACAAAACCGACCATTAAAGGTGCAATATGTATGAATTGTAGTTGACAACATTCAACAATTAGCTAAATTCATCAATAGAATTAAAAAAAAAGAAATAAGAAATGACAGTTTTGATGTTATTACTCGGTCCAAAGCTGTTGAGCTAGTTGTGTGAACATCATCTCTGAGATCCCAATCTGAACTTCTAGCTACATGGCTAAGTGAGTACAGATCGTGGGAGTGAAAGGCTACTCTGGTGATGTGCTCTCCCTCCGCTTTCGACAGGATGAGTAAAAAGCCTTTAACAGTTCTGAACTCGTAGGATCCCGACGTACTGCGTCGGTTCAGCAGATGGACACCATTTTCCAAACCCGAGCGCCGCTCCTTACGTGGTGTGTTTTGATTGAGGCTCTAAATCTTTTTGTTTTTTACAGGTTTGTACTGAAAAGCAAAACAGATTTTAAGAGGAGCAGATTGACATAAACTGTTATTCATCCAGTTTTATTGTTTCGTTTTTCCTGCTTGCATTTTACAGTTAAAAAAAAAAAAAAAAAAAAAGATCTCACAATGCATTCCACAGCTGTAAAATGTCTTGGAATCAGAAATGGTAACCAAAAATACTCTGCAAGAAATTCCTGCCTCTTGCTTAAAAGGTGCACTATGAATAAGTTATTATGATATCAAACTACAGAATGTCACACGGCCGCATTTTTACACTGATTCCGCACACATTTAGCCATGTTAGCTGTTAGCGGAGAAAGTGCCAACATTTGGAAAGTGACTTATTTCCTGAGGAAGAATTTATACAATGGAGGAAGAAAAAGTCACATTGACATTCTTGGTTGAGCACTCGTGCACGTCCCAAACACCGCTTTTGTTTTGATTTTTTTTTTTTATTAAACCTTTGAGAGATTTCACTCCTCCTTTAAATGTCCATGACTTTTTCTCCTCTTATACAATTCAAACAATTCCCTTAAGCGTGGCAGGAACTTTTCCAGTTCTTCCTCTCTCTGTTTGTTTCCCCCCCCCCCGCCTGACATTTACAAAGTGTGAGCTCGGAGGACGCTCTGAGCGGTGGAGAGGAGCTCCGTCTCCGGGACATTGGGCGTCCATGGTGCGAGCAGCTTCGGATCACTCACTTAAGCAGCTAACATTTCAAACGGGCAATAAAGGGAGTCCTGGTCCCTCTAGAACAATAAAACAGTGTTAGAGTCAGGGGTGGATGCACTGTAATACAGACAGATATTTCTCTGCCACTGCTGCAGCTGCTGTGCTCAGCAGAATGAGAGAGACTGAATCAAAGGACGTTCACTCCAGCGAGGAAGAAGAAGCGTGATTCACAGTGGCATCCAGGTGTAACATCCACTTTCTCGCCGTGGCCGGTGGATGGAAGGTGTGCCTGGAGAGAGAAGAAAAGGAGGTCATGAGGGCTTTAAAGTAATTTACGACCTTAATCAACCTGTGTCGGCGCGGCAATGTTGTTAGAAGATGTGTCTCCGACGCAAGGCTTTAAAATATCCGTTTCCTTGAAATGTGAAACTGTAGAATTTCCTTTCAGATATCTCTCTCTTTCTGTGCGGAGACTTGCGGGGGCAGAGTGAGTCTGAGCAAAGAGAGGATTGCTCTGTCCATATATGACAAGATGTAAATCAGCGTGGGGGTGTTAATTTGTTTCTGTCCTTCCTGAACAGGGACAGGGATGACAGCTAGGTGATGATCCCTCATGTCTGATCCATCTCACGCCTCATTCCCCTCGCAGGAATAACATTGAGCGGGGATTTAGCCGAGACCTTGACTTAACTGCCTGCTTGTAGAGGGGAGTGCACATTGTCTTTGTTGTGTGGGCTGTAATAAGTAGGAGGGTCGCCAGCGTGGAGGCATGTGTGTGTGTGTGTGTGTGTGTGTGTGTACCACTGTGTGTGTGTGTGTTCCCTTTGGTTTTGTCTATTCATGCATAACGGTGAGAGCTGTCACACGTCACGCAAAATCCTCCCAGAAATGAACAGGAGATTACTGAGATTCAGCAAAGCTGGTGTGGCCCAAACAGTATTGTTCCGACAGCCTTGAAATTGTCTGTTGACCCTTTATGAAGCAATAGACAGCCGCTGTACGCCAGAGCACCACACGTGTGTTCATCCGCAGGGCAAAGTAGTCCCCCGACAAAGTCATTGTTCACTGCCGGTCGCGCGACATTTCCCTAAACGCTGCAGCGCCAACCTTTTTTGCGTGCATTAAAAAAAATAATTATGAGATGTTTGTGTCCCATTTAGTAGTCGTGGACTCAGGGCTGATTTTTCACAGACTGGAGAGAAGTGAATATCACAGGATGCACTTTCGTTGGGATTGTTTTTTTCATGGTATATACAGCTGATGAAGGTTCTCAGTCGTCCAGGTCACGGTAACTCTAAGTGCTTCACCGTAGGGAACTGGTCTTGCTAGTATATGGATCCATCCTGCATACAGAGGCGTAAAAGCATCGATGCTTTCAAACCATCCGTCCTCTCTAGCCAAGAACAACAGTCTACATCGATGAACACATCTTGGAGTAAAATAATCCATCTACGTCGAGCTGGAAAGGCCATCTTTGAATGGAGGCGGCGGCCTACGACGGTACAGCACTCATCACCCACCTACAGTGCTGCGCTGAGTTCCCTTCCCAGACAGCTTAACAACCATTCACATCCTAACAACCCACATGAAGTGTACATGACCAATGACGTTTAGTACGGCTGTAATAGTATCGCAGTATATTCAGACTGCATCTCAGTACACTTTATCATGGCTCCAAACCGACTTTTTACACTGTTTGCACTGGCACCAACCAGTACCCGATAATACATTTTATTTTTTCTAAACACAATATTTAAGGTGCAGAGAAATGTGTGTTTTTTTTTTCTTTATCTAAATGAAAGCACATACAACAAGAAATTGCGATAACACTAACTGTTCATAATATACGGTCACAAAATGCCAGTGTTTAAAGTGCTTGTTAAATTCAAATGAATAAATCAGCCTTAGATATTTTATCGGGGTGAAATACAAATAAAAACACAGAAAATGATAAAAACGTTGACAGTTATATCTGCAGAAAATATGTTTATCGGCTGATATTTGTTCAGAGGCAACTGTCTGCTCACCCAGTTGCTGTTTGTGACAAAAGAAAAATGATATCAAAAGCGCTTCATAAATGCTAGGGATCATTTTGACCAAATACCTTGATATCGTCTTTACGATACTGTAGGGCTGACTGCCGGTGCTTTCGCAAAATACTGAGGCAGTGAGATTTTTCTGTAAATAGTCATCAATACTGTGGATATGATGACAAAGTGGTGTGTAAAGGAACTGGTATGTTCAGAAAATCTCTGTTATGCAACCTTCACAGCCAGGGAAAGACACAGTACACAAAAACACTTACACCATATCACGATGAGACATGTTGTAGTCTCATATCATGATGAAGTTAGAATATTGACATACTGCTGCGTCACATCCATGGTAAGGCTCATTAAAGCTGGTGGACTGACGTCACATCCACCCAAGGGTCTCCAGGCTGATTGAACAAGCCACCACTCCCTTTACGTGTCTCGTGATGATCCCCATTTTGCATAGATCTCAGACGGAGTGACGAGTGCCTGTAATGAAAAGAAATCTATCTTTTCTTTGCCGAAGCCCTGCTCACTGGCGCAGTGTCAGGTCAGGCGCTCGAGTGGAGAGCGAGCAGTCTCAAAGGTTGTTTAGGACTAAATCGCGGGTCACCCTGAGCTTCTCTCTGAGACGAGACGGCATTTTTTGCACGCCGGGAAGCCCTCTGTTAGTCTGCGGGTGTGCACATATGCATAAGCATGAAAATATGTGCCTCTTTAGTATGCACTTTAACATGGAGGACCCCAGCAGGAGACACTGTCTGTGTCCCGTTGCCAAGCTGAGCCCTCGTTCACTTCGCTTGCAGTCAGACGAACAACTGTAGTTATGCTCCGGCAGCACTCCCCCGCTGCTGCAAGCCAAAAAGAACCGAAAGTAGACGCGGGGACTAAACTTCTAGAGTCTTAGAGTATCCATCATGTCCCCTAATTTTGCAGTTGTTGGCTTTGATAGTTGCTGAGTTGTTAAAGGAGATTAGGCAATGAGATCCATTCCCGTGTACTCTCAGAGGGGGGGCCCCTGCGCCGCGGTGATCGGGCACGGACGTCACCTAATGATTTATTCATGTGAGGGAGATTTTTTCCATATTTTGTTCTCTCATCACCGAGCTTCTGACACACACACACACACACACACACACACACACACAGGGGCCTCGCTCCCTCCAGTCAGCGTCTCCCATGCTGTCGTCAGGCTCAGGTGATATTAAAGCAAAGGAGGGACACGAGAAAAAGAAAAAAAGTAAAACCTTCGTCTTCTCTCCCCCCCCCAGTGTGTGTCTGGCACTCGTTTGCCCACTCGCCATTCCCTCGCAGCACGAGACGGACGTGTTCCGCATGATTATTGATCTCAGGCGTGAAGAAAAACGCTGAGTGCTGCCCGTGATTAATTTGTGGTCTCTAATTTTCCCCTGCACGTCCTCATCAGGCAGAGCTTTGTCAGAGAATCGGGGACTGGAGACCCGACGCGGTTTGAAGCACGAGCTCTAATCCCACCGCAGAGCAGGGCGAGAAGCTCGAGAAGCTCCAAATGAGGACGTGTACCTTTTTGTTTTCCCGTGGATTCAAGGATTACTCCTAATTAAATGGACCCCCAGCACAGAAAATACTGTCAGACTAATTATGCAAACAAAAAAAAAAAGGCTTTTTTTTTTTTTTTTTTTAAATGTGTAAACACTCAAGGATAAACACATGCATGCACAAATATACACAGTGTCCATCCCAGTTGACCTGTTTGCCTCTCCTCGCTCTGTAAAACACACAAACACACTAAATCCAATTTACAGCTACAATAAAAAGGCTTCGGCTTGTGTAATTGAGGTGAATCAAATGTCTTCTCTTCCGTTTCCCGTGTGTTTGCTCTTCTAGGTAATGCGTGCACCATGTCGGAGTACAACAAGCTGAAGAGCATGCTGCTGGATATGCAACCCAAAGTGCTGAAGACTGACGAAAAGAGCCAGCAGAGGGACATGGAGGAGAAGAGGGCGCTGGTGGACACCATGTTCAAATACCTGGATGTGGACCAGGACGGCCGGCTGGTCAGTGATGAGCTGGAAAAGGTGGGTGTCCAGTTGAGATGACATCGTTAAAGAGAAAGAAGACGGTTGGATGAGGTACGGCTGGGCCCGGAATACACCTCCCAGTGAAGGTTTTGCAAGGGGTGCTGGGAGAACTGAATGTATGCCATACATTTTTGGAACAGTTTTTGTGAACTCAAAGAATAAGTTTGCCCAGAAATAAAAATTCAGACATTTCCTACTCACCGAATGCCGATGGAAACTCTGCCGATGGAGACCATGGTGTCTCTTCATGGTCAACAAAACATTTTAGAAGTAGATGGGGACTTTTAAGAAACGTTAAGAAATAACACTGACAAAAAGCAATAAAACTGTCTCTGTACACAAAGCTCAAGTCTCCTGAAGCTCTCAGACTCCAAATTGATTTGACAAGACGTTATTTACTCCCCGTCTAAAGCCAAAATCTTTACTATAGCTTGACTGTGTGTCAATTGTGTAAATAATGTCTTTTCAAAATCCATTTGGGATTTCTGGGCTTCTGGACTTTTATTTCAGGGTTTTATTTGTTGTAGATTTTTTTTAGTTTTTTTAGTGTTTTTTTTAAACTAGTCCACGACTGCCTCTCAGATGGTCCCATTTCCTGAGTTGGGAAGTCGTTCTTCCAACTTCAGCGTATTCATGTGGCTCATGTCAGAGAAACATGGACACCAAAAATAACTTGCTTTGCATTTTATAGCTCAGAAAAACGCACGTTGACAGCTGTTTCCGGTATTGCAGTCACAAGAAAGAGCAAAGGAAACAATACAATGACTAGTAAAAGTTTCTTACCGTCAAGCAAAGTTTGACTTTCATCCAACACGTTAGGTGTCACATGACGTCAGCTTGACAATTTGTGTACCACTTTTTTTTCGGCTTTCAAACTATTTTTTTTTTTTTTTTTGTCATTTTTGGTGGCTTTGAGAGCATTTATTGCCGTAAGATAGTTTGATTGTCTGGGAGTTTTGAAGAGACTGTGCGTGTCATCCAAGACGTTAGCAGTTTAGGGAGAAGACTTTAATATATATAATTTAGGGAAAACCAACCATTGAATTATGAAAACAATTCTATGTTTTAATGAGCTCCTTTACACTTAATTTTCTATCAGGTTTCTCACTTTATCAGGTCTCCTCACCAGAAATATTACCGGGTGAGTGACATGTGGCTGGAACATTTAATCACCTTGTTTAACAATGTAAACTGTTTACTGAGGTTATCGTCCCAGCAGAGTCTGATTGGAAACAGGCGGACTGCAGAACGGATTGTCACTGACACGTGCGGGGCGAGGAAAGGAAATTGTTGCTGGGCATCATCTGGTATCAGGAAATGGGCATCAGAGATTGGTGTTAATTAGACTCCTCCCAGCCGACGCCGCGATCTCGCCGACTTCTGCCAGAATGCAGTGAAGCATGTCAGAGTCACTACAGGCTGCAGGAAGACTAGATTATCAGAAGCTTTACGGTATTAATGCGCTGCAGCTCTTTGGCTGAATGATGCCGGAATGAAAAACAAGTTTGAAAATGAATAATAATTGCAAATAAATACAGTCTCAGAAACGCCACGGTGATTCATCTTCTGTTCTCTTCGTGGTTTGGAAATGACAGCTCACTTTGTCAGCTTCTCAAATGAAAAAGACGGAGTGATTCTTGGCCTAGCTCTCGCAGCAGAAATAAAATGATGCAATGAAAGATCCAACAAAAGATTTTCTTTTTTTTTTTTTTTTTTTATCGATCACAGCTGACAATTACAAACGCTAACATGTTGCCAGGAAATCTTTAGATATGGTATTCTGATCCTGTAGAAATTCATAAATTCGGTTTCATAGAGAAAATGCTTTGGGTGATCAAAAGAATTCAAAGACTATTTTTTGGGCCAATCCGGACTCTCTCTTTAATTTGGGGTCTATCTGTTGTCGCAGATGGTCTTTGAGGGTAAAGTTCTGTAGTTTGGGTTTGAAATACTTCACTGAAATGCCCAAGGACAGATCAGTCTGTGTCAGCGAGCACGCAGCAGTGGCTGCTGGAGGCGGCGACGAGGGGAAAAAAGTCTGTCGCGTCCCCAAATCTGCCGTGTCACATGTGCAGCACCATATAGAATCGATTGGAGGAGATGAACAAGCACAGGGGCAATACTCCGAGGTTGGAAATCATCGCAGAGGGATTTAAACATGCCATAGTTTGGCCTAAAAGCACACTTCATGTTCAAAAGCTTAACCGAAAATAATCCAAATGTTTTCCTTAGAAAATAAGGAATCTTAATATCTATGTATTAACAGCTCTGACGTGTGACAGCAAACAGTTCCCTCACTCTTTCATTAGTTTTGTTTCGCTCTTTTTTCTGGTTGCGCGCAGAAACTGGAACACACTTCACAGAATCCTTCAGGATGAAGTTATTTTTATTGAAACGTTGTCAATTTTTCCCCCATTACTGCATTTCTACTGTCTTTCTAAATATACACAATATGACATCCATTCCATCAACATACCAACTCAATCACTCCACGATATCGTAACAACATTTGCCAACGATGCTACAGACCTGTGTTGACAAGTTTGGTTGAAAAGTGAAAAGTTATATTTCAGTGTGAAGTTCAGGGCCTTCTTACCTTTAAAAAAGTATTTTAAAGAAGAAAAAAAAAACACTTTTCAAACAAATGAAGCTCACGTCTAAGATGACTTAAGGTCTTTTATCCTTAAATGATTTTTAACTGGGATAGTTTTCCACAATTTTCCCTCGAAAGGCCAGTCAAATTAAGTGTTTGTTTTTTTCTCTCTGCGGTAATTATAGTGTGTTTATTTGCTATACGTACATCCTTATCCTCTTTTTCCTTATATGTTTAAATGTTTCCCCTCGGAACTTATTAACTGACAATAACAAAAAAAAAGCACACAGGCTAAATAAAGCATCATCTCTACATGCTCCATAAGCACTTGAACACAGAATCCATCTTCTCCAGCACGAGCAGTACTTTCACGAAGCTCGACTCGCATTGACACCGTGGCACTTTCATCACTTGCACTTTCATACAGAGGCAACAGCTTTAACAGAATAGTGCAACCGGAGTTACCGAGCACAAGCTGAGTCTTGTGTTTATCTCCCTAAAAAACTCCTTAACATCACCTATTCAAAGGTAGTTCCCCCGAGAAAGAGATGGCTCATAAATGACAAACAATGGAAGAGAGCGTCGTGCGTCTTCCCAGGGGAACATCCTTGAATGAACTTGGGTGCAGTGAGTGCACGAGCGTAAAGAGGTAAGCGTCGAGATGCTCCTAAAACAACAGCAAGCAATCATAAACAGCACTTACATGAGCGACGACATGTTTAACCCACCTCTCTTTCAAATGGAAGGAAATGACTCTCAGAATGAGCCGGCTCCTGTGATTCCGGTGTGTACGTGTGTGAGGCTTTTTCCCCTCTGATGGAAATCTTATTGCAATTATTGGTTGAGCGCGCGGGGGGGGGGAGCTCATTCCGAACACCGCTCGTAATGGCAACTGTTTTCAGGTCGGCAGTTAATTTCAAATCGCGGCTCCTTCTGCTGGAAGCCCAAATAATCACTTCTTGGAGCACTTGGAACAGCAAAAATGTGATGGCTTTCACGAGGCGGCTGTAATGTGCGTTTGATCGCCGCCGTGTTGTTTGTTTTCATGAGACTGTCGAGAGTTTAATTTAGATGACATACAGGAGCTCCATTATGTAAAATACAGAATGCGAGCGAATGTATGGCTGCAGCAATGAGGAGGATTCTGTGATTCTTCACATCAGTGTTTTTTTTTAAAAGACAGGCCGAGCGTAGGTGTTCAGACTCCTCAAAGGCTGCCCTATTAAAAGACTTCTGAAATATGAAATGCGCGTGGCACCTCCCCTTTGAAAATGTCAGATTTACATCTACACTGAATGTGCGTAATGTGCTTCGCTCTCCCAGCGTATAGCTCAGATTAAAAAAAGATGAGGGCGGTAAAGTAAGGGCTACGATAAGGTCTCATCATTTTGCAGCCGTGAACAATGGCTGTCTTAATCATCTGTCTTTCTCCAGGCGGATTCATTATGTGTCTGTGTGTGTGTGTGTGTGTGTGTGTGTGTCAGATCTCCATGAAGGAACACTTGGAGGACAGCCTGCTCGAGTGCACCATGCAGGACCTGCTGCGCTACGACGACTACAACAACGACGGACACCTCAGCCTGCACGAGTTCTACACGGCTTTCCGTGAGTCTTTACTCCGTCCGTGCATATTTCCCCCTCATCCCCTACCATCAGAAAACAAAGATTCAAAGTGCTGAAACCCCGTCTGCATATTTGTATTCCCTTCTGACACTAACCATGCCAAGTATGCACGTGTACACTTTTTGGTTGATTTGTTTCTTTAGCCGAAAAAACCGTGCAAAGCGCACGTCCCCCGTGCTCTTTAAAACTAAAACACACACAGTTTACCGTCACCACAATTCAGAGTCACCTGGCGACCTCCCATCCATTCAGCCTCCCCTCTCCACAGCAACCATCGGGACAGAAGTGTTTCAGCCACAGATAAATTGATAATTGCACACTGGCCCATGTGCCCGGACCAAACCATGATTATAGCATCTGGAACAGCCGTAATAGCCTTTGGGGGGTTTTGGCCGAGCAGCAGCTGAGAGGCAGGTTCCACCATATTAAGACCAATAACCACAATTACGCCGCTAATGCTGCTGTAGCATCAGCTCGCTGGATGTCATGGCAACCTCCTGTTTTCAAACTCACCCTTCCAAATCTCACTTCAGACGGCAGGAAACTTCAACGTGAATCCAAAGCGGCGATAAAATCTGATAAAGTTGATGAATCCAACAGTTAGCCGTGGCAGGTGGCCATTTCTGGGGCTCTACCTCGCCTCGCGGAGGTCCATTAAGCAACACCACTAATTTAGCCTCCTAATGACTGGTTTTAGTGGGAACCAGCATGCTATTATTCTGTTAGCCTCCACTCACCTTCCAGATGGGCAGTGTGAAGATACACTGCATGGTATTTGTCAACCTGCAGGTTATCCGCCCGCGTGGTTCTCGGCCGTGTTTATCAATGCATTTTATGTCTGACAAGCGGTTGAAGGAATGGGCTGGGACCAATAAAACAAGCAAATGATCGGATGATGCTCAAGGTTAACTGTTGGGCTGCAGAAAGGCAACACCAAGGGGGAGTGCTTATTTTTGAGTGGCGCATCTGGTGTTCTGGATAATGTCGATGGTGTTGAATGGCGCAAGTTTCCGGGCAAATGTGCGTGTGTGTGTGAGTGACTGGAGGTAGGTGTGTGTGTGTGTGTGTGTGTTTTCCTGGGATGCAGTCAATGCCCTCCCCGGTGAGTGGTCTGGGGAGGCAAAGCAGCCAGGAATCACAGGTGTGTTTAGCGAGATGGAAATGTACAATATGGTCACAAGTTTTGTAAGATAGGCTACGAGTGATAGACCTAAATGAAGAGAGGAGGCGTTCTGCCCCGGTTGATAAGCGCATTGTCTGTTCGCTTTAGCCAATGACTCAAAGCGCAGTGGTGGAAAAACGTATTCAGCAGCCCTTCTTCTTCTTCAGATTTAATGCCTTTTCCTCTGTTGATACGTCACGAATTGATACGAATAAAAGCCCGGTGGCTATTTCCCGAAAAAGACAACCCCAGCTTCATTGTTACTCCCTCAGTCACTGAATAAGTGCTTTTAAGGAACACTAATTGTGTTGTTTTGACCCTTTTGTTGTCTTTGCTCTGTTTAATGTATGAACCTTGACAGGCGCAGCGCTCTACACAGCTCTCTTTTCACCCAAATCTATTTTTTATTTTTACCACAAATTGAATAGAGGGGGAATATGCTGGGAGAATACTCCTGAGATGATTGCATTGTTATTGATCTCCCCCCTCCTCTTTATTCTCCCTTTTATAAGCCCAGCAGGTTGTTTTGATGTACTTTTTATTATGACCTTTCTCAACCGGCTCCTTGGCATGTCGGTTAAGTAGATTCTACTTAAACACCACTTTCTGTCTCCGAGAGTATGGATTTATAATTACAATCAAAGATTAATGACTTGCTGAATGTTACCGATGTAGCATTCACTGGTGGTAACTGGGAGACGGCAATCACATTTACATTTGTGACTCAGACGTTAAGTGTGGTCCAATCAGTGCGACCACGGAGCAACCTTTAGCTCCTTGATTATTAGTTTTATAAGTTATCTATAAGTACTGTATGCTTTCAGCTGCAAAATGATGAAGAGATTTAGAAAATACGTTTCATAATCTAAAAGACAGGGAAGAGTTCTTTCATAACACTGTATCCCCTCAGATAATGCTCACTGGCAGAGGTAATTACCAGTTGAATTACTTTTAACAGAAAGTGACTGTGTGAAGCGCAGCTGTTAGGGAATAACCCTGCCTCCTTCCAAAGCTGTCACAGTTTCATAGTTATTACCGATGTTGGATCATGTTTTCAGGTTTCTTTGAGGACAAATGGTGGAGAAAATTTTTTTTTGTATGATTTATTGATTCTTTAACAGTGTGTGATTCTTGAAAAAAAACAAACTAAAACGTGTATTGTTAGAATGTGCATCAGCAGCACTTGTATAGTATTGATATTTTGGTAATTGTACTTAAAGGGGCTCTATGCAACAATTTGTAGCAATACACGTGTATTAACCCTCTTTTTATTGGCCACTTGTGAGATGATAACATAAGACCTTCCTGTCTCTTTGCGACACCTTTCATGCTGTTGGATTGTGGATTTCTTTGTTAAGGACTCTGCTCAGATTTTCTGTGACAGTCCAAAGGATGAGACTTTATGCGTGTCTCCAGTCTCAGCGTCTCTCCACTCCGCTAAGAGAGAGCAACAGTAGCTCACGTTAGTATAGAAGATCAGGGGTAGACCAATTATCAGTTTGGCCAACTGTCAGGGCTGATAATGATCATTTTTACAGTCATCTGTATCAGTGTTCTTTATGTCTGATTGCCGATAATATAAAAACCTCGAAAAGTTCTGATGCAGCAAACTTCTTCTCTGTTAGTGGTCACCACTCTGTGGTCTCAGTGTCCACATGATTTGATATCATGAGTAACAGCCTATCAGCACCGGTTATTCTCAACTTTGAGACGAAAAAGTGTTTCACTTATCACTTATCAGTTTGCTGGATTACAAATTGCTGGTATCAGTGTCAGCCCTGAAAAAACATATTGGTCGTCCCCTGTCAGAAGAGTCCGTCAACTCAAACCAACGACCAGCTTCCAGCACAACACAGAATTTCCACAGAGCGCCCTTTATCCTGAAATTTAAATTCTACTCAAGCAGCAACCCGTGATTATTGTAGTTACCAGTTCATCTTTTGGTTGTTATTTTGACAGAAATTAGAAATAAATGCCATCCACAACTTTCCTGAATGTAATGTGCACTCTTCATAGTGCGTGTTCAGTTCAGAAAACCTGCAGACGTCTTGAATGATTGAGCCATTATCACACTTCTAAGAGTTAAGAGTTCCAGTGCTAAGCTGTGTTTCTGCACTGTTACCTTTGCAAGTCACACAGTACTGAGCCGGAGAAATAAGGACTTCTTGTTCTCTGCTACAGCAAGAGTGAATAATCAACCCTCTCTTGGCCACTGAGCATATTGCAGGACAGAGATAACAGTATAATGGCTTTACATTAGCTCTGTAGTTTCCTAATGGTGTCTGGTTACACAGGGTTCCATTTCCTAACATTTATTACAGTGTCAACACTGTACATTGTCGTGGGCGGATGGCCTGTACACATGCTTAATGTCTTTGAATTAGAACCGCTGTAATTAAAATAATAATGAACACACAGCAGCTGGCCTGGTGGTGAACTGGGCGGTGAAAGACAACAGCGCGGTATTAGCAGTGAAGCCGATAGGTGAGCAGGCTTGTTAGGAGATAATCCGAAGCCTGCAGATGTAATATATACCATCACACAAGGTTGGAGCTCCTCTGCGGATACATGTGTAGTATGTAAAGCTGCACTGCACAGATACAGTTCATGTGCAGTGTGTATGTAAGATAGAAAAGGAAGCAGTGAAGGAATTTCCCTGGATTTCTGTGAGACGAACGCTGGAGAACATGCCCGGCATGTGCAGCACTCGTTCACAAGTGCCGCGTGGTGATGTGAGGAAAAATTCTTTTAAAAAAAAAATATCACAATTTCACTTGTGTTCACCAAACAAAGAGAAAAAAAAAAAAAAAGAACAAGATAGAAAATGACAGAAGCGAACCAGAGCCCGATGGAGAAAGTGAAGACGAAGGGAAGTGCTCTCCACCGGCTGCGTCACATGACACGGAGGCTGTTACAATAAAGCGATGAATTCAGATTGAAAATAATCATTTATAATAGAAGAAGCACTGAAGTTCAATTCACTGTATCCTATGCCAACATGGTGTTGATTTGAATTCAGTGGGTAACAAAACATGGAAGGCTTTAAAAAATTCCTTTTCTATTCAAAATCTTATTTAGCATAAATTCATTTCACTTTAGCATTAAAAAGGGTGTGTGCCACAGTGACACAGATTCAGCGTAATTTATTGATTGTAACTTATCTTACTATATATTATCCTGTATACTATATAACTAATATTATTTGCATGTGCAAGTCAACTAGAGAAGCTGGACAAACCCGTGTCAGGATTAACACCCAGCCGCAGTGCTATGCCCTGTTAGCCTTCAGTGTGTCGAACAGAAACTAGAGGCCTGAGCGTGTTGTGGTCAACAACTTCAAAAGTCGTCTTTGATGCAGAAACTTTTGAAACTGTCGGAGACCCTCCAGCTCCCGCAGAGAGCAGCATGAAAGCGCCAGAACAAAGGCAAGCGACGGTGGCAGGGAATTTCAAACCAACGCTCCCGAAACCGATGTCAGCGCGCCGGCTTGTTTACTCCGCTAAATCTTCTTCGTGATCGACTCGGGGTCGTCAAGCCGGCACATTGGGAGAGAGCGACGGAGGAAACGCGAGTTGGAAAATGGGGACGTGTGAGGAGGAAGCAGCGGGGCCGCGGCAGAGAGACAGCGGCGCAACACTTCCGCGCTCTCTTTGCTGAGCGTCTTCTCCTGCGCACACTGGCAGGGTTTTAGAGTAGACATCAATGAACAGTTTGAGGCTCTTAGCTTTATTATAAGATTTAGTTCTGGTTTTCAGTTTCTCTCAAATTTAAAAAGCCGTTAGCTTCAATATTTTATCAGCTTCGGTTGATGTCGAGGTTACCAATTTCCTCACCAGTTAACTTTGTTTATTCGGCTAATATAGATTTTCATGTTCACATAATACAGTTAATGACTTGTTGGTATGTTAATGATGAACGACCTGTAGTTGTTAAGGTGCGGCACAATGAGCCAGTGGTCCAGCTTTTAATTTATTTACAAAAACACTCAGCTTGTGAGCTTTTAATTAGGACCGGGCTGTTTTTTTTTCTCTTGTTCCTGTTGTTTCTCCATCTTTTTACCACATGCAGTCATTCGCCTCCACAATTGTTCTCTTTGTATTCTCCCAACATTCTTCCTCCGCCGCGAGTCGATTTGTTTTCCATGACTCCTGTTAATAGTGGAATTATATGGAGAAGCCGGGCTGCACTGGCGGGGCCACTCGGCGGGTCTGACTAATTAATCAAGAGAGCGGAGTGGCGGCGATGAGGAGGGAAGGGGAGAATGGTCGGAGAGTGAGAGTATCGTGTGGAGAAGAAGGGATTCTGAGAAGCGTGACGGTGGGAAGATTAGAGACAGCGGCAGAAGAAGGGAGGCGAGGCTCTCTGGAGGGGGATGGCCGACAGGACAAATTAAAGAAAGTGGAAATAGAGGAGAGAAAATGGGATGGTGGCAGCTGGAGACAGACCGCTTTGGTCAAAGTTTGCAGGTTGAAGGAAAGGGATGTGTACAGCTATGGATAAGTGTTTTGGACACGTGAGAAATATGAGCAGTTTGTGCCTTTAAAGCCACATATATGTGGAAAATCCAACATGGCGCCGCCCCAGTAGCTCCGTCAGTAGGGCGTGTGAGAAGTCCAAAAAACATTTGCGCGGTCCTACTGACAGAGCTCGACTAACACTGCAGTGCACACCAAAGTTGTCTATTTGTCAATCGGTCATCATGTTGACATATGTGACACGATATGTTCAGTAAATAACAGATCCGACCTGTGGCCATTCACTGCATGTCATCCGCCCTTCTCCGTCATCCTAATTCCTGTCCTCTCTCGAGCTGTCCTGTCAATAAAGCCTTGAAGAGGCCAAAAAAAATATTTAATAACAGGAACATCACACATGGGATTTGAAATGTACATCCAAGAAACACGTTTTGTGTGCAACAATAAATAAAAAAAAAAGTAGTATGGTAGAGGTGGAAATATTTAAAATGAAGCTTTCAAGCCTCTAAGGTTTTAATTAAAACCAAACACACGTCTGACTCAGCAGAGCGTTTGAGGCTAACAGTATCAATGATTCATCTTCAATAAATTAGGTTCATTGAACAGGTTTCAGAGCCCAAAGTGGCATTTGATTACTAAAAAACAAACCAAAAAATGATAAAGTAAAGGTGACAGCTCACATATATAATCATCGGTAAATGATTTTATGTACACATGGCATGGTATCAAAAGATCAGCAGACAAAAAAAAAAAAAAAAAGATTATACTATTCTAGATTAAACATATGAGGGGGAAGTTATTGGTTGCTGGAGCACAGCGTACCTGAACACTGCATGCACTCAGAGACACCCAGAATACACGCAAACAGAAAGAGACGGACATATAAGATACTCGTACTGAAACACTTCAGTGTAGCTCCGTTTAATTAACTCGCCTGATCACCTTCAACCCTTCAACCCTGCCTCCGAGAAATTACAGAACATTTAAGTGCAGCACATTAGTCGTCAAGACATGGGCGTATAATAGCTGGGTTCACATTCTGAATCCTGTACCTGGTCAGGTTCGAGCAACACTTTGGGTAAGGTTAAGAAAAGGTTATAGTGCTGATTAAGCAAACATGTCTCATGCTTCATGTCACTGCAGATTATGTTCTATATTAAACACACACCAAGAATCTGCTTTAATATAACCAGAAAAAAAGGATAATTGGATTATAAATAATGCGTGGTACAGCTCTTCATTCAGATGATTCATTCAGTTCCAGCTTTTTCAACTGTTTCCACATTATGTTGAGATATATATATATATATATATATATATGTATATATAAAAATCATACACTTAGTTCAAAATGTGTTTTTTGTTGCAAGTTTGTTGAGTGTAAATGTATTTTCTAGGACCACTTTCCAAATGCCAACTGAAGTGCGGAGCTGAGGGAGGAATACTTCCGACAGTCTTATTGAAACTAAAGTTTATAACAGAGCAGCAAACGGTACAGAGCTGAATAGATCACACCGACACTGTATTTTAATGTTGGTCGGTGTGGTGCTACCCGACGAGCCTCGTATTTTCTGAGATGGCACACAATGTAAAAAAGTTTGAGGAACACTGTTCGAGGAGGAAGGGTTGTGAGTTCAGCAGAATCCACTCGTACATAAACTGAACTTGAAATGTTTCCTGTGAATTATATAACAGCGCCGGCTACATCGGTGCAGAAGTGCAGCTGGTGCAATGGGATAAACTGTTTCTCCTGGGCTCTCCTGCCGTTCTCCATCCTGCACCCAACCAGTGAAGCTCTTAGAGAGCGCTGATGCCTCTGCAGCGAGATCTAATCTTTTTGTTGCTGCCTGGTAGCTCCTGTCAAGGTTTGATCTTTCATGTTTCTCAAGTTTGCCCTTAATCTGCACAAATGATCTTGCTGAGATCAGATATCACTTTTACCACAGGAGCTTGTTGTTCTCTGACAGCCAAGTGGGTGAAAGACCTCCAGCTAAGCTCTTAACAACAAAGAGACTTTGAACTGGAGGTCTTGGTGGTTCCCTCAGCACCCACGCAATAACATTCCCTCTATCTTCTCCTCTCCGCTGCGCTATATTGTTTTTTTTTCTCTCTCTACCATATAGCCTTCTCTCCTCTTTATCTCCTCTTTTTTCCATTGTCTTCATTGTTTCCTGTTTCTATTTTCTTTTGGTTCTTTCCTTTCCTTTCCTTTCCTTTTCCTTCCTTTCCTCCCCTCTGGCCACTCTCCCTTAGCTACTGTCTGATGGCTCATTACCGCTCAATAGACCTTTGCAGCTAATTGCCGGTGTGTGTATAAGGGGCTTTCTGGCACCTTCCGAGAATCGCCTCTATTCCTGGGTAATTACCCAGTGTCAGGTAGCTGCAGTAACAGGTAAGGGGCTTTGGGGGCTTTGGTCTTCTCCCATTCTACTTAGGCAGAGAGAGTTCTTTCTTCTTCTTTTTTTTTTTTTTTTTAACCCATGTTTCATGTGATCTGTGGTCGGCGTGCAGGGTTGATTTATTCAAACTTAAATAAAAGAGCATATTAACAGTATCTTGCATCTATTTCCTATGAATACTCCTGCGGGTATTTCTACATGCAGCGGTCCATACTCGGATAATAGGAAACAGCCTCACTGTTTCATTCGTTCAGCCACCTTCTTGGAAAAAGGTCGCGGTTGACCTCCTTCCGATCAGAATTGTTGACCTTTATTTGACATCTCAACCCCACCCTTGCAAACGAGGCCGGCTAAGCAAAGGAACAAAGCTGACCGCAAACGGGCAAAAAACGACGTGTGTTGCATAAAAACCCACATCGAGACACGTGTTCTGAATCCGCCATACACACGTCCAAAGAATGCTCCTCAACCCGAGTCGTCTGCATATCCAACATGGCCGGATCGGAAAATGCTGCGTTCACAATAAGGCCTATTGTGGTGCTTGATTTAGATCTGTTACACCTGTTTACTCCACAAACAGTCAGTACCTATATACAGCAAGTGACCTGTGTTACGTCTGACTCACCCATAAAATAACATCCATACAGTTTTAGTAGCCTACAGCCAATACACAAATTCCGGTTATCAGAATCAGTGTCGGGATGGGAATCAACGGTATCATCCATCGCTGACACACATCCGTTTCACACACGTATACAGTACTTGCATAACACCTCCCAGCCAGCGGTCAGCCGGCAGTCTGCTCTGAATACAATAGTGAGATATGCCCGGTGAGTCGTCATGGCAACTGTGGCTGTTTAATGTCCAAATCATTTATTTAGTCCAACACTTAGCCGATGCAGCTAATTCCCCAGAGGAGAGGGAAGAAGCGAGCGGAGGAAGTACAGAACAGGGTTAGTAAAGAGGAGGCACGGTAAAGTAAGTGATATGAATCCTGTGCATGATCAACAATTAGGGCTGTGAGATGTGTGCTGTGAGTTATAGCCTGATATGGACTGCATTGTTTCTGTATGTACACACTGCAGTCAGGTGGAAATATTTAGGATACACAATGGGGAAAAAAGGAGACTAGAGGGGAAAGCAAAGGACATTTGGACAGTCTGTTGAGGCAATCAGTACAAAAAGAAGCAATCATTTACTTTTAAAAGAGTGCCGTCCTCAGAGGATATCAGGGGAAATCAATTTATTTTGTGGTATTAAAGCAACAGTTAATGTGCCCAGCATCAGAGGAGATATGAAGCACTCTACAAACATCTGCCAGAGTAGACATATGTGCAGTGTGTGCAATGATTGTATGGAAAAACAAAGTGTAGTGCCTCAGGGTGAAATCTCACAGACCTCAGTGGAATGGTTGAGAGTCGTTATCGGAATCTTGTTAGCATGGAAAACAAATTGGATCCGTGTTCTGAAGTGTTAGTGAAGCGCGGTGGAGTTGTCCGTCCTCCGCGTCACATCTCACCCTCTCTGGTGCTCCGACCGACTCGCCAGATAGCAAATGAACATCACGCCGCTCTGGAAAAAAAAACCTAGATTAGAGCGCTCCCTCCGGGCCTACGGGTTGTAGACGTTTGCCATGTCATTACAGCGTCCAGCTGGGGGCCGTCTGTGTTATTTCTAATTTCCCGTAACCTCTCTGCTGTCAAAATGACGCCCTCCCAAAAATAGATGTTTATTTTAAAATACTACATTGACTAGAAACAGGCTAATGTGCCTGCCTTCCGAGAGTAAGAGGAGAAGATCAATACCACTCTCATGTCTCTGTGTTTGATATGAAGTTGAAGCCAGTTAGCCTAGCTTAGCATAAAGACTAGAAGCAGGGTAACACAGCAAGCCTGTAATTAGGCAGCAGAATAACCTCTGCCAACGAATCATGTACAACATGATCCGGTTCTATTTATTAAGTTGAGCTAATTCTAACAAACATACTCATATTACATTACCATTTGGTAGGTTAACCCCATAACATCACACACACACAAACATATCATTTTAAATAGGACTTGGAATAGTATAGTGGATCATTTTCTCATGGATTTTCCAGGTGTGAATATCTGCTGATGGCCAGTCGTCACTGAAATATTTTCCTCCTCTTACCAATATTAGATAATAGCTGTAGAAAGTATTTTTGCTGTTGTTGTCGATAGCAGAGATGTTTTCATGTCGTCAAGGTTGCGATTTACGGTGCGAGTGGACAGTACCTCAAACCACACCACCACCCTGCTATTACAGCACACACACTTGTTGATGCGGAGTCTAATGCGGAATCTATAAATTCTCCCGAAATACAGAGAGAGCAAGAAAGAGAGAGAGAGAGGAGCTCTTTTACCCAGCGGACGATTAGGCAGAAATCAAAGGTGCTGATTAAAATGAAATCACGCTCTAAACGCGTAATCCCTTCTTGGAAGTAAACAGCTTTCGGTGACGGAGCTATTGTAATTTCTCTCTTCTCACTGTGGTTGTATCGCTGAACAGTCATAAAGTCATAAACAACTGTAAGTTCGTGAGGCTCACATACTGTGGTTTCACGTTAGAAAAATCTAACTTTACCTGCCAAAAAAAGAAAAAAAAAGAACAAAATGCAAGATGTCACATTTTGAGGAGGCGGATTTAGCTGAACAAACTCGCTTCGCTGCTCTTGCCGCACTATTGCGTCTGCTCCCACCACCTAGACTTAAAAACAACAGCTGGATGTATCGAATTCAGGATTCAGACTCCGAGGGGTAATTTTTTTTAAAACGTAGTAAATTAATAAATGAAGGAGATGAGGCAAGTTGAACGAAAGTCAGTCCTCGCAAGATCTAAATTACAACAGCGAGTAAAGGCGAAAAAAAAAAACTGTTAAACATCGCGGATGGATGATGTATTAGACTGTAAGAGTTGCGGGCGAACTCTTTTAGAAAGTGTGTTAATGAATTAAGTTCAGTTGAGGTTAACATCGTGATACTTGCGTCATGAGGTTATCCTTCAACCAACGGGATATTTGAGTTTGTCGTGTATATATTGATTTATTTCATTTCCACAAGTGGCTTTTAGGCCTAAATCTAAATCAAGCACCAACATTAGGATCATCTCAGCGGGGTGCCTTTGCTGAGAAAGAACAAAGAGGAGGAGTAAGACAAATGTCTGCCTTGGGTGTGTTCAACATGCTGCAGCAAAGTACAAATTTCACCCCCCCGACTATGCTCAACTCAAGAGAGTCGGTCGCTGGCCGTCTGAGTGAGCATGACGTCGTGATGCCGGGTGAAAGAACACGCTCGTCTGAATCTCAGAGTACGTCTGGAACATCATCTAAGGATCATTAAGACACGGCCTCTCAACGGTGACACGCTCACTGTTCTACCAGACATCTAATATCTCTCATAATTACACACGCTGAATGATCCCATCCAACACTGCAGCCCCCACCCTCGCTCCTCCGTCTCCCTCATCTCTCTATCCTTCTTTCATTTCCACCACTTTAATTTCATCTTTACGTCTCTAATTAGCCGTAGAGATGTAAATCCATGCTTTGCGGGGACTCGAGGGGCTTTGCTTTGACCTATTACCCTTCCCGACATTTCTTTTCCTGTCCCGCCATCTCTTTGCGGTTTCCTTATTTCTTCTTCTTTTCTTTTTTTTTTAATCTCCCCTTTCTCTTTCCTTTGCAACCAGCGGGTCCCGAGGGCAGCGAGTGTGTTCCAATGCACCATAATTCACAGGCAGCAGCCCCCGGGCTGTTAGTGGCACAGCATGTGGTCTGCTTTTATCTTTCTCCTCTAACTCCCTCTCTGGCGAGGAAATAATTCATTATCATGCCTCCACTGATTTGCTCTTTCTCTTGCCTCTTTGCAGGAACAATCCCCCCTTTTTCTCCCCCTCTCTCTCTCTCTCTCTTTTTTCCTCCTTTTAACGCCCCTCTGCAATTTCAAACAAGTGTCTCCGTGTGGATGTGTGTTTGCCTCCCCGTTTGTGCGCGCCTGCATGGGAGTGGAACTCTTCCTCCTCTTTCTCCTCTCATCTCCTCGACGAAAATCCCCTCAAGCGTCCACCTTCATCAGCTTTGAAAGTGTTCTCTCAGAACAAAAGGAGATAAACACAGCAGCGAGGAGAGAGGGAGAGAGAGAGAGAGAGAGAGAGAGAGAGAGAGAGAAAGAGAGAGAGAGAGAGAAAAAAGTCAACGCTTTTTGCTGGGAGAAAAAACTAAACAAAACAAAAACGGATAAAGAAGCGGATTCACAGAACACAAAACAACTCGACAAGGTTAAAGTACAACCACATAATCCGTCATGGCTGGAAACCCTTTTGGGTGCTCCGCTGTTCCAATATTTCCATGTGAGAAAGTAAGAAATGTTTCCCATGGACGCACTCGAGGGGAGCGTTGTTTTCGTCAGGCAAACATCTGCTCAGTGTAAATCATCAGCGAGTTGGTCCAGATGGCTTGGTTATGGTGATAAGGTTATGTTTTAGTAAGAGTCTCGGCACTGCACAGAGACCGGCGCTGACGTCACGCAGCCGAACGCGCCGGGCGACAAGTGAGGAGACGTGGCGGCTTCCAGTTCCGGCGCTTATTTTTTTCAAAACAGCTAAACCACGCGCTCAGACAAAACCCGTCGGGAGCCATTCATTTGAATTCCTCCATATTCAAAAGGATGAGGCTGTGTTTTGATCAGCGCAGGAGCCGAGAGAAAGACGCCAGCGTTAACCTGGTAATGCTGCCTGTTTAACAGGGCGGGAGAAGGAGAGATTAGGATTTGGGAGGAGGCCAAAAGTATCAGGAGAGGAGAAGGGCAGAAAGAGAGAGGGAGGATTAAGAAGCGCAGGTGATGCTTAATTACAGGTTCCTCGCGGTTATCAAGGTCTCGAGGAGTACAGAGGTGGGTTGAAGCGGCAGGATGAGGAGTAATCAGGGACTGTGTGGAGAAGGAGAATGGAGCAAAAAGAGAGAGGGGAGCAAACAAGAGTTGTTAAACGCACAATTACATGTTTACAAGAGGCAGTGGGTAAAGAGTGAGAGGGAGGATGTGGGGGGGGGATTAAAGATGACAAGCTGAGGACAGGAGGAGGAGAACAGAGGAAGGCAGGTGAGGATGAAGAGAGTGGAGGGTGAGGCAGACACAGAGCTGGCACCGGGAGGGACGAGGGGGGGATGAAGGGCAGATGGGATCGAAAGAGAAGATCCCATACACACCTTTTCTTCCGAGTTTTACACTCATATAAGGCAACGGCGATGAAAGGGAAGCAGCCGTATTCCCCCTCAACTTCATTGAATATGAAGTGTCAGAAGCTCTGCGTCAGTAACTCTCAGTGACACAGTTTCACAGTTACACGATGATTGGTATTCGTATCCGTGACTTAACGTTGGCCAAAAGTAAACACCCGTTGCAAAGTATTGTACTGCATTGTTTTGTTTTGTTAAATGCCAAACTGTATTAGGATCAATTGTTCCCTGAGTTGACTGACGCTGTGTGCCAAGTGTCTTCCTGCCCCCCTGTGCTCAGGATATGAAAAAGAATTAATAATTGGGAATTCATCTAAATTAAAGAGCATTTTACCTCATGATAAATAAAACAGCATGAATAGTCATTTATATTACGATACAAAAGTAATTATTAGAAACTTTTATTTCACTAGAAACATCTGGCTGGCCAAATCGAACTTAATTAACGAGACATTAACATTGCCCACTTTGGACAGCTCTGCTCTATAATCAAGCATATTTAGAGGTAGGACTTCAATATTGATTTTGTGAATGATCAGTTCGGAAGCCCCTTGGACTTTGTCAATCAAATTTTTAAAAAATTTTTTTTTTGGCCATACACTTTTGCAAACCAAGTCTCAAAATGACCTGACTGACCTAACTGAGCAATGATGTTCAACCTCCTGTGTGACTGCCTCTTTACTGACATCAGCCATCATTACCGAACCACGGCCGGGATGCACACTTTCTTTTTGTATTCTTGTGTGTTTGGAAATAAGACATATTCACGTCAGGGATGGTAAACGAAGGCATTGGAATTCTCACGGGTCAAACATGAAAGAGTTCAGCGTGAGGTGGTTGTTCTCCCGGTGCACTGGAGGATACAGAAACTGAGACGAAAGCATTCATAAAAACAAAAACCAAAAGCACAAATACTGATGTGGAACCGCTGCATCGTCCTGAAGTGACAGGACATAACAGGACGGGACGAATATCCCCAGACACGACAAAAACCGCAGGAATAAAAAGTTGTTCAGATAGTATTTCTAACCAGTTACACTCACCGTCTTTGTCACTGATGGGATCAGTTGACAAGACACGATCCTCTGTGTCTGAGCTGTTAAAGAGCAAAGTTTCAATTTGTTTTTCGCACTGTGAGCCTGAGTCATCCTGCTCTGTCAGATTTGTATTACTCCCGTATGGGCACTCACTCGCAGGCAATATCATTTAGTGGATTTCAGAAAGATTTCCGAAGCACAAGTTTTTTTTTTTTCCACTCAGCAGACCCTGACAATGGAGCTTTGCCAGCTTCGGAAAAAAATCTGAAATAGTCAAACATTTTGAAGCGCCGGTGTGTCTGAGAGAGAGGGAAGGTGATGATAGAGGAGCAGGTAATCCCAAATCTCCAAAGTCTTTATTCTCAGGAGTGCGGTCGGCTTCCGCAGCTCAGCTCGGCTCAGCTCTGCGCTGCACGCTCCCAGCAGATTGTTAGCACACACATCTCCTGTGGCAACGAGCTCCCGTTCAACCACGTCTCCCAAAAACAACATGCGCTGAGCTGGCTCGAGGGGTAAACGCTCAGAGGCTTTTTCTGTACCAGGATGACGCGGCGCTTTTTTTTTTTAGTTTGCCAGGCGTAATCCCAGTTACAAGCAGCACACGTGTGAAGCCTATAAGTGTTGGGTGTGCTAACACGACCGAAAAATCCGGAAAACAATTCAGCCGCGTGTTAAGTTTGACGCTCTAATGTCGTGAACGCGGCATCCGACAGTCAGGACGGCGGTGGCCTGTAGACCGGTAGACTGCACTGATTAGGAGGCAGAGGGAGAGATGGCTGCCGGTCCATCACTGACCTGAAACAGCATGCCTGATTGCAATCACATCGCTGTCTGACCGCTGACGTCTCACTGATGTTGCCATGTTGATGTTTTTCCTGCCACTCTATGAAAATTGGACCGACTGTACCAGATCAAAGAACGCAACTGACCAGTGGCGGTTCTAGACCAGTTTTAATAGGGGGGCCAGGTTGGGGCTGCGACAACTGACCAATCGCTGTTGTGAAATGCAGTAAAACGCGAACAGAACAGAAAAAAACAACAGACAGCATCGGTGAAGAAAAAGCCGTACGTTAAAAGTGAGTTTAAAGAAGAGATTTAAAGGGTTTTACTGGGTTTTGCTGTGTGACAGCGGAAGCCTGGTCGCCTTTGGTCACAAGTCGAGATTTCAGCGCCGCCGGAGGATCTCAAACAGCAATCAGGCTCATGAGGAGTTAGCGGATCCTCGATATGGGCAGGAGCCAGACCTCTCATTCTGTGGGATGATGAAATGTATTAAAGGAGTCATCACCCGGATATTGCAATTTCTCTTGTTAAAACATGCATATTGGTGTTGGACTTCAGTTGAAATTTGCCTGAAAAGCTGGAGTTTGAAAGTGACTCAGTTTTTTTCGCTTTGGCTCTTTTTCTGAACAGGAACAGCACACAAGGGTGCGCATTCCTAAAGCACGAGATTTCGACTCTGCTCCTGTGGTGACGTTACCACAGGAGGCTACTTGCATATGCTTGTATCTAACTACAGGCAAGGTGAGAAGAAGACACTCACTCGAAATGAAAAAGTAAGAAGGAAAAAAAAAAGAATTTACCATTCAGAGACATCCTACTGTAAACGTGTCTCTTCCACCGTCTCTGCCTCTTCACTCTCCCGTTCGGGTTCCGTCTCCGGCTCGTACATAAATGCCTGAATTCCGTAAGGTTCGTCATTTAGGGTGTGCGCCATGACAGCGGGCTGTTTATGTTTTGGAGCTTGTGTGCATGCAGGCTCGCCCCCCATTCCTGCTCTGCGGCCAATCAACGAGCGCCTCATTACATATTAATACAATGCACATCCGGGCCGGTCAAAACCTCGCGCATAATCTCGTGTGAGAAAGTCGCGGTATGAAAAAGTGTCAGAACAAGCTCTATGTTTGATTTTTAATTTTTTTTTTTTTCTAATAAGTTTTAAGAATTGATCCAAAGCGATCCAAGAGGGACTGGATATGTGAAAAACCAGGTGATGACTCCTTTAATGGTGGAATCCCCTCAGATGATTGTCCAGATCTGTAGTGTAACTGAGAAGTAAACCTGCGAGAAATTCAGAGGTGTCATTAACTCTCAAATACCTCTCTGCTTCTCATAATGGACTGCGACTTTAAAAAGGTTTGAATCGGCCATTGCGTAGGTTCTGTGTTGTTGCAGAGCTGTCCGACAGAGAGCATGCCTGCGGTCCGATCCCTCCCACCAGCGTTTTCATCCGTCCGACAGCCAGTGTTTGACGCACATTAGCATATTCTATCTTCCATAAACACACAGGTCACTTGCTCCTCGAGGTCAGACTCGTATGGAGAGAGTCCAGCCTGGTATGAAACCGGCTTCCTCCTCACTTGGAGCCAGCACTTCTCCCCCTCCAGCCTCTGCGCTGCTCACGTATAATCATTAGGCGTGCAGGAATTTACCCTCAAACTTTTCATAATTATTTTCAAAACTCCTGTCATGCTTGGAGGATCCATAATAATTTAGTAGTGTGGCGTAGACAAACTTTATTCTCCCATAATTCATTGCACCGCAGAGGGAGAGTACTCCGGGGGAAAATATGGAGCAATTAATCAACTTCATCAACTCATCAGCAGCTTTTTAAAAACCCCGTTAGTGCTTATAATGGTGCCACGTTACCGAGCCTGTTTAGTTCACTCCTCTGCTAATTAATCAGCTCGCATTTTAGCAAGGTGTTAAAGGGGGAAGATGATATATTTTACACTGGTCACCGGGTTAAGTGAGAGTGCTCTATTGGAAGGCCAAGATTTCCACACGAGTCAGATGTACTCATTTAACCAAACGTGATTAAAAAAAGTGACTATTTTCGTAATCGTCTCGAGTCTTTCCTGTAAAACGACGCGAGCCGGAACTCCTGGAACTCGCGGAAAATATGCAGGAATAACGTCTTGATGGTAAGTCAGATAAATCAGCCAACACTCAAGTATATTAATCTACCAAATGTCCATTCATTATTCTACAAAGTCGAGCCCTTGGCATTAGATGATAAAGAATCTGGAAATCCGAGCCAAGCAGATGAGTTTCTTTCTCCCATTAGTTATTATATCAGAGACACGCTCTGAAGGGCAAAAGAAGGAACTGCTCCCCTTGGAGATTTTTTTTCCGAGGGCTCTTTATTCTGTATTATTAGCCAAAGGTTTGGTTTGTATCAACTTGTATACATTACAGCTTTGAATTAAATCCTTGCAGCTGCTTATGAAGGAGCAGATCACCGATTCTACATGCAGCCTGTCACATCAGTAGAGCAGATTGGTGAACTCTGAGTTAATGACTTGGGCTTGGAAAATAAAAGGTTGGAACAGAGAGCCTGGGAGAGAGGAGCTGGAAAGACACTGGTGATCACCGGGCCAGGAGGGTCTTAATAATAATAATAATGATAAATCTTAATATTCCAACGTTACGCATGTTAGCCTCAAACACCCAACTGTATTACCCGCTTACAATTTCTATTTGTAACTCTTCTTAAAACATATTTAACTGATAGTACAGATGCTTATATCAATCTAATATCTAAAGTCCTCTCGTATGTTTCAACATTGATCTTGTTGCAGCACCAAAGCAAGATCGGTGAACAGCATTTTTAAGGCACTGGCCTCGGCTTTGTGTGTGAAGCTCATTGTTTGAATATATATTAGCTCAGCATTAGAGCGCGATGATATCAGCCTATGGATGCATTAGCAGGGCGACACTGGCCCTTCCCAGCCTTATCAAGAGCGTGTACGTTTTTTAAATTCAGTTTACCCTCCCCGCTGAATACAGTATTCGCCATCAACTCTGCTTCTCTGTCTTCTCGTGTCGCTCTCCTGTTCCATAAACCACAGTACATTTCCCCTCCAGCTCCAGTCAGCTGCATTCGCCACAGTACATAAGCACCCTTAAATGAAGGTCACCTCCGCGGATCGCGGGACACAAGTGAAGATAACTCCACCTTTAATCCCAAAAGTTTTTAAAAAAGTAATCCCCGAGCCCGCTTCTCGCCGGCAAATGGCTACAGATCAGAGCAGAATCCGATGGTTCCCCTGAACGCCCGGCCCTTCCGTTAGTCCACTGATGTCATTCGAGACAGTAAAGTTTATTGTCACACTGTGAAAAATTGTGATGGCATCGCCCCAAAAACGCCAAGGCTCGGTTGGGCTCTACTTCACGCTGACCATCTCTGCTGAGGGGCATAATGCTAGGCATGTGTATTCATTTAAATATTTAAAAAAAGTACTTCTTGGCTCTGACAGAATACTATGGAGTTGCATTGATGCAAAAACAGAGCGCATAACTTCATTCCAGTCCTCCATTTGAGGCAAAATCAAAGAGAAACGGTTGTCTTTCCTTTTCCCTTGTTTCTCCTCGCGTTTAGCCCTGTCAAACGTTGACCTCTCTCTTCTTCTCTTAACAATAAAACTTAGCCCCTCTTAAACTAACTGTAACAAATCAAATCCGGAATACAATACCGAGTGTTTTGCTCTCACCACTTTACCAATTTAAACTCAAGAGTCCATTGACCTCTTTAACCTTGCGAGTGGTTTCTCTGTGATAAAAAGCCCTCATGAGAGCTACATGAAAGAAGCTATTTCTACTCCCTATTTTTTTAGATTTTTTTCCTGTAACAGTAATCAGGCTATTGTTGAAAATGTGCATAAATCTGATGATTCCCGGTCCGGTGGAGAGTGGGAGATTCATGGCTGCGCATTTAAAATCGCAGCATCTTCTCCGGATGCGTCCTCCCAGACCCAGCCGTACCTTCTCAGCACATCTCATTGTGCATTCTGTCTCCTTTCGAGGCAAACTCTCGGGTCAGGTCAAGCTGTGGCTCCCGCAGCGCAGAGTTCTGCTGCAGGCCACTAATCTCTCTCACCCTCCTCCTTCCCCAAGGCTGGAAGGGCTTTAAAATGAGGAGGACCACTTAGCCCACCCTGTCAGGAAATGCCTTCGCAGTTTACCGCAGGAGGGAAAAGCTGTGGGGAGGGAGAGGGGGGAGGGCGAGGGGGTCTTTGTTTCCATACAGATGAAAGATTATCCAGATTGTCAGAGATCTTACGCCGCTATCAGATGAGAGTATCGCTTTAATGAATTTGGTCTCATCCGGCCAAATGAAGTATGGGAGATTAGCTCCAGACTGTCAGCTTGTTTCCATTAAGCCTCTCAGAGCAGGATGACTTTTTTTGGCCTTTTGAGACTTAAAATGTCAGTTTCATCAAACCAAAGGGTGTGAAGATAACATTTCACCCAGGCTGCATCCTCAACTTTACACTTTATACGAAATGCTGTATATCTTCTTCTACTTCTTCTTCTTCTTCTTTTTCTTCTCCTTCTACTCCTTCTCCTTGTTTTCCTTCTTCTTCTTCTCCTTCCTCTTCTTGTTCTTCTTCTTCTCCTTCTTCTTCTTTGTCTTTTCCTCCTTCTTCTTCCCCTTCTTCCTTTTCCCCTTTGTCTTCTTCTTCTTCTACTTCTCCTCTTCCTTTTTCTCCTCCTCCTTCTTCTCCTTCTTCCACCCCTTCTTCCTCTGCTTAAGGTCGCCAATTTATTCGTACATTCAATTTAAAAAGCTGCTGAGCATAAAAAAAAAACTTTGTTAAGCTAGATTTCTAAGAATCCCAGCAGTAACTTCAGCACCTGTGAATTATAAATGTCAAATGAACTGAAACCGCCTCGCAATTTCCTCATTAATAATGCCAGCACAGATGAGGATTAGAAATAAAAATGTCACTGCTGCAAGTTGTTCATAAAGCTCATGCAAAAGTTCACCACGGGCTTGGACACATATCCATCACAAATGTCAATACTTGGACATAAGCAGCAGGAAGATTATTTCTGCTCAGGATTAAGGCAAAATAAGGGCCATCCCCAAACTGTTCCCACACAGTTGGGAGCATGGAATTGTCCAACATCTCTTGGTATGCTGAAGCATTCAGAGTTCCTTTCACTGGAACTAAGGAGCCATGCCCAGGTCCTGAAAAACAACCCCACACCATAATTCCCCATCCACCGAACGTTACACTTGGCACAATGCAGTCAGACAAGTACCGTTCTCCTGGCAACCGCCAAACCCAGACTCGTCCATCAGATTGCCAGATGGAGAAGACTGGAGAGAACGCGTCTCCACTGCTCTAGAGTCCAGTGGCAGCGTGCTTTACACCACTGCATCTGATGTATGGCTTGGATGCAGCTGCTCGGCCATGGGAACCCATTCCATGAAGCTCTCTACGCGCTGTTCTTGAGTTAATCTGAAGGCCACATGAAGTTTGGAGGTCTGTAGCGATTGACTCTGCAGAAAGTTGGCGACCTCTGAGCACTATGCGCCTCAGCATCCGCTGACCCCGCTCCGTCATTTTACGTGGCCTACCACTTCGTGGCTGAGTTGCTGCCATTCCCAATCGCTTCCACTTTGTTGTAATACCACTGACAGCTGACTGTGGAATATTTAGGAGCGAGGAAATTTCACGACTGGACTTGTTGCACAGGTGGCATCCTATCACAGTATCACGCTTGAATTCACTGAGCTCCTGAGAGCGACCCATTCTTTCACAAATGTCTGTAGAAACAGTCTGCATGCCTAGGTGCTTTCTTTTACACACCTGTGGCCATGGAAGTGATTGGAACACCTGATTTCAATTATTTTGTTGGGTGAGTGAATACTTTTGGCAGTATAGTGCACAAGGCCATGGGAAAGAATTTGGAAATATAAAGGTTTTCTTCTCTGATAGAGACTGAAAGGAATGCACAGACTCATTCTGCATCTCTATTGAATGAAAAATGTCATAGAAAACATGACGGCCTGCGAGCTCCCCTTTATCTCAGTCGATGCAATTTGATAATGCCAGAGGGTCACGGTATCTTTGACCTTGAGGAGTCTTAACACAAGAAATATTGAAAAAGCTGTGGAGACATGACTCGCAGTGTGCCAAGCTTAAAAGCTGATATTGATGTAGCTTTCCTTTTTACTGTATTAGCAATTTACAGGCTTGGCATGGAAGCAACTTTGCAGCAGAAGGGATTCTCTTTCGAAATAACTCTGAATGTATAGTAATACAGTGGATGTATGTGGAGTTCAGAGGTCTGCCCTCCAGGCAGGCAATTAATCTGTCCACTTTCCCGACAGGTTACTCTCGCCCTTAGGGATTGAATGACACAGTAAAGAGAGTTCTGCCCCGTCATTACCCGACTGATGCTGGTTCATTATTGAGCCTCATCCTCTGTGAATCCACTGCCGCCCTCCATTCCACGCTCGGTGCTTAGCAGCAACACCCACCTCAGAAAGAGGCTCCGTTGTTAGCAGCCCGTTCCTGCAAAATTGGTCATTAAGTAATGCGGGGGAGACAATTGTTCCCTTTAAATGGCCGGGGAAGTGTGCAGTTCCAGGAGGAGTGTGGTAGATATCTTGGGTAATACATATAGTTGACAACATGCGGTTATTTTTAGTGCTTTTGTAAGCACAAACTCCCCCAGCGACTCTCGCATCAGTTGGTGTGCTGGAGAAGTGTCTTATTATGTTCCAGGAAAAGCTCTTTCAATTTTTGTCGGCTTTTTAAACCGAGATTGCACAAAGGACAGCAGTGTTATTTATCTGCTGAAATGCCAGAGGTTGTTTTTTTTTGTTTGTTTTTTTTTTTAATGGCGCAGGAGGTAGCAATTTTGTCAAATTTGCATGCACTCACCATAAAACTAACCTCTCATCATTTCATCTTAATTTAGCGGCAGAAGAGCACAAGTGTTGCTCATCCCTCTCCACTTCCTGACCAGAACAAAACAGCTATTGGTTCACGAAGTGAGGGTCCGACCGCTGTAAGGTGTAGCTCCTCAGCCTTGTTTCTCAAATGCTGCTGAAGAAGATCATGGAGGTCCAGATTGCATGCCAAATTGCTGATACTGACCTATTAATACAGCACGAAGCGGGTTGTTTTTAAAATACCCCTACTATACGCTCGCTCTCTGTCTTTACCCTGTGATCCTAACAAGGCTTCTTGGCTCGCCCAGTTAAGGGGCCCTGCTGGAGAAGAAGCACCACGGTGACTTTGCGAGACTTCTTTGCCACGCAAAGGAGGCACTTCACGCAGATCGACAGGGAGGAAAGAGAGGCAGGTTGAGACCAGAGTGAAGAAAAGGAGAGAGCGAGACGGAGAAGGAAGACTGACAGGCATTCGGAGAGTGACAGAGATATCAAGACTGAGAGAAATAAGCAGGGCTGCAAACAAAGTATCCGGGAGAAAATGTGGGTGGGAGAGGAGGGGGGGGGGCATTAGACGAGCAATGAGAAGCGGCAGCGGAGGATTTCTCTGTACCTGTAGAGGAGATTAAGGGTCTGCATCCAGTATGATTAATGAGCTAGCCACTGATTGCTCATCCCCATCTCCCGCCCATGAATAATCACCAGCCCAGCACTCTGGATGAGAGAGCTGTGTGTGTGTGTGTGTGTGTGTGCGAGTGAATTACTGCTTGTGTGTCCAAACGAGATAAGAGTGCGTATGAGAGACAGTAAATGAACAGTATGTATGTACAGTACGTGAGAGTGGTGTGATATACAGTGAAATCACGGTATTAACTGTCTGCGAGGTGCATAGTTATTGATTGATTGAGATAATGGCTGTGAAATGTAAAGTGAGGTACAACACGGCATTAATTCGGTGTGTCACTGCGCTTGAAACACGGCTGATATGTTTGCTAATGGCTGCAGCCCACCTGCGGAGAGCAGCCCTCGCGCTGGATGCGCAGTGACACGCCGAGATCATTTGCGCTCACTGTGGGCTCCCAGTGGGAGTCCTGTCTCCCTACATGTACAGTACAACACCCTCCAGTGTTAACGCGTCCACAGGGATCATGATCACACGCAGTCACGTCGTGGTACCTGCTCTCAATTTCTATGGTTTCAAAGAGATTATTTTCTCAGTATCAATTAGGTGGATCAAAAACCAAACAATGTGTCATGTGAGCGCCTACAGATCGAGTTAGTCTCAGCCCGAGATGGATGGCATGAAGATACAGACATGAGATGCACGATTTAATATCACTGTGTCGGTCCCATACTTGCATGGGAGAAGCCAAACTTCATCCTCTAACGTATGGGTGATGTTCTGCCAGGATGCATTTTCAGTTGAACCTTCTTGTGCTAAACCTAACCAAGTTTTCTTCTTGCCTAAACTGAACTACAACTGCAGGAACAGGAAATTGAGGAGTGAGCATAATGTAAAAATAATCAGTTATCAGTTTGATGTTATAGGAACAACCCCAACTGGGTCATAAAGCTCACATTACAACACGATTGGTCGATTGCAGTGATGGTCCCAGTCTAGCTGGGCCCTGTCGCCCACAGTGACGCCCCCTGTGATCCAAGCTAACCATAACTAGCTACAGGTGTGGACAGCTTGCACAGAGACGCAGCTGTCGTTGACCTGGTTGATATGCTGCTCTCTGATATTTTGGAGTTACCTTTAAATTCTGGTCATATTCTTCAAACTACACCTCGTGTGTGTGTGTGTGTGTGTGTGTGTGTGTGTGTGTGTGTGTATGTGTTGTACCATTTACTGATTATTGTCCAATTTGATGGACATTTATTTAAACCATTGGATTAGCAAGAAGCCGACATGCCTCTTCTCATTTCACCTATACCGTTGCTCAAATGAATGAAAAGATTGCATATATCTCATTATATTTCACATTGATGTTGCAATCTGCTTACTATATACCTTGAGGTACAGCAAGTCTTCCATCAGTCAAGGTCAGTCCAGCTGTCAATGGAAGTCACCGAGTCCCCAACCTTGACTCTCCATCACCGCTGGAGTGCGAGTGTGTGAATGAGTGATGCACAATGTAAAGCGCTTTGTCCGTTTAAACACTCGAGCATTTATCATTTAATACCATTTATAAGGGTTTGTCCATATTACCTACTCCTACATGAGCCTTCTGTTCACAAAAGAAATGTTTCATGATCAGTGTTGGGAATAATGACGTTAGAATAAGCGGCGTTACTAACAGCGTTACTGTTTTTCAGTAACGGGTAATCTAACTAATTCCTATTTCCGTCATTACAACGCCGTTACCGTTACAGACTATTAAATGTGGCGCATTACAAACTGAAGCTGATCATTGAAGCTGTTGTCATCTGACTCGGCTCTCAGCCACCGGAGCTGCAAAGTTGTTTTTTTTCCTTCTGTGAGGGAGGAGGGAGGGGCGAGACAACCGCATAAGTCATGGCGATTGGCTCTCTAACGTTGAATGAGAGTTCTTAAGCCAATCAGTAGCAATGATCAGTTTACACACAAGCCCCAAAAGAAACACAGCAGCCTCACACACTAACTAGCAGAGGTGAACTGCAGCAATGGCGAGTCCGGAGGGGAAGTTAACGTTTTCAAAGTGGAAGTACAGACACTACTTTAATCTCCTTTGTCCACGTCCGTTGTAAGCAACTCTGATCTAATGAATCATTTCTCAACGGCACACGCAACTACAAAACTAACACTGGCCAAAAACTCCGTTGCTGACGCTGTTGATGATGATAGCAGGCCAGGTGTGGCTAATGTGAGCTCCGCTAACAGCTTCACAAAAACTTGTGACACAGACTGAACTGAATGCAATGATAGGCAGGTATGTTGTTGATAACTTGCTCCCGTTATCAACAGTTGACTCAGACTCCTTCAGAGCACTCATTGGCAAAAATATCGGGGAGAACAGGAGCCGGTCCGCTATGCAGGAAGACATTTTTTAAATACATATGTAGATGCCGAGTATGCTAAAATGACTGCCGAGCTCAAAGGGGGGAAGAAATAAAAGTAACGCAATAGTTACTTTTCCTGGTAACTAGTTACTTTTATAGTGGAGTAATTACGTTTCTAACTCAGTTACTATTTGGGAGATGTCACTAGTAACTATAATTAATTACTTTTTAAAAGTAACGTGCCCAACACTGTTCATGATACTTTTTATAAACGGAAAGACACTTATCTGGGGAACATACTGTGTAGCCATATTGGATGTAAAGATATACCTGACGCTACTAAAACACATACATCTCTATACCTCATCTGTCTCTCTATTCTGCACGTGTGGAATGTATGTGATCATATATATGAACACACCGTGATGCATCTTAAACCATGAATCACTGCACACTACTTTGTTGCATTCAGTGCTTCACAAGAATTTTACCTGATGTCTCAGCACAATAAATGATGACAGGTGCCAGCATGTGCCCCTGTGATTGGAGGGGCACTGTGAGGAGCTTAACCACAGCTTGACACACAGCACTATTGTGCAGCATTGACAGGTGGTCCAAGATTGCCGGTTGTCATGATTTTGGGGTGGTTGCATAGCAACAATCAATGGGAAAATCCATTTTTTGTGCTTGTTAAGAAAAACGTGACTTTAGTTGAGGGCTAACCCCTACATCAGAGACCAGCATGAGGTTCCTTTGAAAATCCCGCAGGTCTCCATTGCTGCGTAGTTTGGCAGCTTTGCAGGAACATGTAGGAAGTGTGAGGGCTGGCGAATCAAGCCCACATACTGTAGCAGCTGCTTTTCACTTAGTGATGAGATTAATGATTAATGCCTGAATCTTAATTTACCAAATGAGGATTTTTTTTTTTCCACGAGGGTCAAATATGAATAATCGAGTGTGCCGTGCATATATTTGCATACATGACACATGAAGGGAGGTGGATGTAGGCCTACTTGTCGAATGAGTAACACACTACCCCCCCCCCCACTGAGACTCATGTTCAGATAGAAAGGGGGGAGGAGAAGAGCACTTGGCAAGGTCTGTGTGCTGGATGTTTGTCCTCTCAGAGGCTTCATACAGAATCAAACGGCCACCTACTGTACTGACGAAACCACTGTGAGTTACCAAGAGAAGGAGGTGGACACTTGTAAACATGTGTGCATTTTGCTTTCTCACTACTTTTGTACACATTTTGATCAAGAAACATGACCAGGCGTTCCTATGGAACCTGTTGAATGAAGATATGAAGTCACTAAAAATGCTGCTTTTTTTTTACCTGCAAATCACCAAAATGCTTCCAGGGGTCATTTTGATAATAGCTGTTCCAACTATTGGCAAAATCAAAATCAGGGATGCAAATTCAGAATCCTCACGTTCGGTCTAAATCCATTACCTTCATAGGTTTCTGTAGCACAACGCAGGCAGTCTTTCAAAGACCGTACGCGTTATTCTGTCTTTGCTTGTTGATTCACCGTAATTCATGTTAGGCCTAAAAGCTAATAAGTACTACATTACACGTTAGTATTTTTCTCCCATGGCTTATGTCGTAAATCAGCTGGTGGAGTCTACAGAGAGGGGGTTGCATGAGGAGAACTCAGGCTTGATAATTCCCGACATGCAAAGTGCTGTTTTGCCCTCTGGGACTGGTTCATAAGGAGATCCCTGTTGCTGCGGGGTCTATCACTGCGGGCACGTTTGTCGTATTTCGTAACGTGGCTGACTGAAAAGTTTATGACAGAGACATTCATCTAAAAAGAGCGATGAAATATTCAGTTGAATACCGCTTCTACAAACTATTTTTGTGAATTATGAAACAGAAAAGTCTGAAAATAAAATGTACCATCAGATTTGATATTTAAATGTCTTTCTGCTCAAATTAAGATTTTTTTTTTTTTGTCTGAAGAAATCTTTTCTATCAGTGAAGGAAATGCTTTGAGAATCATAAAGAAATAAGTCTGACCAGTTTCTTTGCACAGCCGTAGAAGGTTGCTTTGGACAGCTCGAGCATCAGTATCCCATTATTATGTCTCCTATCAGGGCTGTAATAGATTGTATGACCTCCCTTCAACCCGCAGTAGGTTTGGCGAGCTATTATATTATTATATTATTCACTTTAACATCATAATTTAACATTAATTATAGCTTTTTGCCAATTTTTGGGAAGATTTGGCACCATTTGGGTCAGTCCGACTGCATGGGTTTGGTCATTTACCAATGAAAAGACATTTAATTGAGGAAAAAAAGATCCTTTTACCGATTGAGCAGCAATACATTTCTACATTCAACATTTCTACATTCAAGTCTTTCTGTTTAACGTAGGCATGTACAACACCCCCAATTCAGCTCAGTTTTTTTTAAACTAGATACTCGGATGTTTGACCCACAAATCAACAGATCTGCGCCTCCTGGGTGCCTGTCGGCTTGTTTTCCCAGCCCCCGCTCACACGACTCCACACATCCCACTGCCTCACCTGTAACGCTCTCCATCTGTCATTCTCCTGCTCTCTGCACCTCACCACCCCTCTCCTTTTGCTCTCCCAGTCTACAGTCAGGATGTTATCTATACACTCTAAAAAAAAAAAAAAAAAAAGTCACAGTGCTCCGCTCCTCCGCCTTTGTGGCTTGATGTCTTACTCCAGCTCACGAGAGGCTGGATTCATAAAAGTGGAAAGGGACAACTCTCTGAGCTGCAGTCTTGAGCTCCCCACATTAGTTATTCCCTGGGAGATCTTCTACGTGCTCTGCATCAAATTTGTCTCTCCTCCCGCCTCGCACGCACACACACATTTTTACTCCTTCTCTTATGAGCCTTTGTTGTCTCCGTCCATCTTTTCCGATTGCCTTACTCATCCTCTTCTTTTCTCCTACATTTGAGCTAACTTTTCCTTTGTCCTTTTCTTTCTCCTTCAACCATTTTTAATGAATCCACCCTATTTTGCTTTTGTTAAGCTTTCACCTTGTCCTTGTTTTTGATTCTTTTCTACCTTTCTCTACTAATACTGTGCTGTACTGTTCGTCCCCTCCAGAGCTGGATACAGAAAGCCCCCCCCCCGCCCGCCCGTTGGCCCTGTCAGCCCGTCCATAGCTCAGCTAGCAGGGCTGATCGATCTGAGGAGCTCCTGAATTCCCCTGAAAGTCAATTACTAACTTACACATTGGAGCTATTTTGGGGGAAAGGGGGAAGCTGTAGGAATCATTAGCTAGATAATGTCATGACAGGTTTCCCGAGCAAGCCCGGGCAGAGCAGGCACTGCTTGCGGATGTGCAATTTGTCTGTATCACCTGAGAATGGGACAGAACGTGGGAGGATTGTTTTTACAGATTTTTACAAAGATGCTCTCAAACTGTGGTGGAGATAAACTCAGCTGTAGTTCTCAAGGCTGGGATCAATGTCGATACGTTTTGAGTATCACCCCAAATGGTGCGAGAGCGGGCATTAAATTAGAGATCCAGTCCAGTCTCCCAGCAACCATTGGTCAGATGGTGACATGTTTTTCCCTGGTGGCCAAATATTGGTTCTGGTTGGATGGTAATAATTACTATGTGGCTTTGTAGCAGACAGCTAGATGGTGACATTTCTATGTATCTTTGTCATCACAGCAGGGAGGTGTTGACCCATGTCCATTTTTGTTTGTTGGTTGGTTTGATCGAGGATTAGCATAGAAAAGACCTCAATAGCCTTTGATCAAGGATTGTTTTTACTTTCTCCTACATTGAAAGATGTTGATGGTGGCATACTTCGATGCTTTGTTAATTTCTCATGGATCTTGATGAAAAAAAATCCGGCTTATTTAGGTGGCTGGTACATTTAACTGAGTAAAAAAATGGTTCGGATTGGAAGTCCACACTGAAATCACTCTACATACAAAGATCTCCTACATTGTTTTAATGTTTAATTTAAATGTATGCTTATTACGTACACGTAAATTACATGTTGTCTCATCATTGTCGCGGTTGCAAGATCCCGAAGTCTTTACGCAAGAAGGTGATGTTGTATAAAGAGCTACAAAGTCCCTGTAATGAGGAGGTCGTGGTGTATGAATTGTTCAAGTACAGTGCTGTCACCCAGGAGACTGGGGCTGGTGTCCCGTGTGAGTCAATGTAGATTTGTTATTTTTGTTTTTTAGGCTGTGCAGAGCTGCTAAGGTTACATAAAGTTTAGCAGGAGAGTTGGATAACTTCACTACTTTTAGCTTCATATTTCAACGTCGCTAGGACGGCCAGGAATGACAGCCAGGTAACGTCCCACACTTGGGCACAACTTTAATTTCACATTTTGGAGCTATTTTTTTAATCATGATGGCAAAATCAAATTTTTCTGACAACTACACCCAAACACCTACATTTATCCATCCCCCTTTATTTGGTTTGTACACAGCGTTTTGGGACTTCTAGCCGATGGTTATCCTTTCACAGACACAATCTGAAACTCACAGTTTTCAAAATTATACGCGAGTTGGTCCTCAAAAACACAACTGTTGAGGCCAGAAAGATCTCAAGTTGAATCATAACTTCAATAGTGACCTGTTTTCTCTTTTTGTGCAGTTAATCGACTCTGGAAACAAAATAACAAAACCTGCGGGTGCCTTTTGTTGCAGGTGTCAAATCAATGATGTCAAAATCAAACATCCAAACCTAATTTGCACCGGCGCTTGGTTGTCTGTACCCAGTGTAGCTGTTGAAAGCAACCTGTCCTTCACAATAGCCAGTGTTTTATCTGCCATAGTCCATTAATAACAGTTTGAAGTCCTGCACTGACTGAATTTTAAAGAGTTAGTCCTCGCCAGCGGACTTTTAAAGCCGTATCCCGTCTTATCTACCTCTGGGGAGTCGATGTTAAGTCACACTGGATGTCTATCTGAACAGTCGACTGCTGCAGGAAGACTCCACACAGGTTGTTTTTTTGTTTTTTTTTACTGGCGTGCACTGCATTAAATTTTAACATGAGCAGTGGTCTGGTTGGAATTCACAGTGCCACCCTGAAACCAACCCCTCCAAGCCATGTCAGATCAATGCACTTCATCCTTCATCTGTCCACATGGCACTCAAAGCCTGTTCTGCCACCCAAATTACTGCTCAGCTGAATTATAACTTTGTTGGATCTGGCAGTGTACTGAACCCAAGGCATTCTGAAATATCACTGACAGACCGAGCTGTCAGCCCAGATCCATCTATCACCTGGAGAGCTGTGTGAAACAGACAGCTAATATCCAGGGGTCTTTTACAACAGCGTTTGTCACAGTCTGGATCCGGACAGGAAGTTACCCACAAACATTTCAAAGTCTGTTCGCCGTCTACTTGAGGTCTGTTTTGACAATGAAATATTGGTCCCATGTGGGTGTTGAAAGGAAAAGTTTGCAGCGAGGCTGGCATTATGACTTTAATTCACTCATCAGCTGCGTGTTTCTGTTCGTACCATTACAGCCTGTGTTCAATTTAATATAGTTGTAGCGCCTAGAGTGGGAGCTGAAGTCAGGAAAACTCCAAAAGTTCCCCCCGCACGAACACGCCGGTGGTGCTGCAGGTAATAATAGATTCATGTAAGTTACATAAAAAAAATATATATATCAGTGTGATTATTGCAGAAACAGCTCTGCAACTTCATCTGTGATCTTAGAGCGGCTCCGTGTCTGACAAGATGTCATGCTCGGCACATGCTTTCAAGTTTACGCCGCTTTGCTAATTATAGAAAAGAAATAAACAACACCCGCTGTGGAGGGGACGTTTTCATGTCTGACAGTAACGAGATGATTCGTTAACATGCCGCAGTTTGTGGCAAACCAAGAATGTCTTTTGAAAATGAGCTGCTCGATTTAACAGCACATTCATATTTAACTCATTAGTATTCAGCTCGTTTTCCTTACAACATCTAACACAACCTAAATAAAATGACGACATTAGAGAGACCATATCTCAAGCAGATTTTATATTTTAAGACAAAGCAAATTATCTTCTGACTTATGTTGCTAACAATAAGTAGCGGTACATACATCAGAGTGTTTATTGTAGTGACGCTTAAACAAAAGGTGGCATATTATTGATTTGGTATGATTTATATTATTCCTCCGTTGTACTGTATGTTAAGGTGTTCCTTAGGGTTTTCTCATCTAGAATACATCATTTTGAGTCACTCTCTGGCGGGGCCGGTGACTCTGTCTTTGTGCTAAATGCGTTGGCACTCACTTTGTTAATCACAGCTTTTTTTTTTTTATCATCGCTGGATGTTCAATTTCCAAACTTATCGACGGATTTAATTTTCCCTGCTCCTTTTCCATCTCATCTTTTTCGCTCTAATGAGATCCTTAATCCTAATGGTGTATCATCTCTTTAAATATTTTAATGCTGAAAAGTCACGCAGCAAGGGCAGTTTATAAGCATCACTCCAGTAAATGCCCCAAGTGTGTGTGTGTGTGTGTGTGGTGTGTGTGTGTGTGTGTGTGTGTGTGTGTGTGTACGTGATTGGCTCAGTGTTTCGCCTGGGTGGCTCCATTTAGATTTATATCAGGTGTCTGTGTCTCTTTATTTAGTGAACCAAGTATATCCGGTCCCCAGTCAATACTGACCCGGGGTCACACGCTGACATATATCGTGTCGGTGCCTGCGTGCCTGAACTCCACATGGACACAATATCTCACCATCAGCAGCATTCCAGTGCTCCTTTTACAGTTTTTATACCCGTTTGTGATTAAAACAAAAAAAAACAAACCTTATCTGTAAGCACACTTTCTCATATATGGGAAATGAATCATTAAGGCGGTGTTGTATTGCAGTGCAGTAAAAATATGCAATAGTGAGAATACATGGCACGTACTGTGTGTCTTTTAAAGCTCACACACTGTTTTTATGTCTAGTTAAAACGTCGGGCTCACTGCAGGTTTAAATAAGAAAAAAAGATGACAAAGTTTCCTGACTGTAACTGTGACTGTAGATTTTCATGCCTGGCCTCGCAGCTTTGCCGACAGATACTATTTATGGCGCCAAGGGGAGCCAGGGAAGAATAATTCTTAATTTGCCGTAAAGGTGAATTGAATTGGATGGCCATTTCAATGAACATAAATTTGCCTTAATGAGGGGAATGATATTTGGCTAGCCATGTGTCCTCTGACACGTGCTCCTTTTTCATTCTGGATATCCTTCACTCCTGGACAGCTGTTTATCCTCCCCCGGTCCACTGGTAATGAGATGGACGCTAAGAAATGTATTAAGCTTGGCTACTGTTCCACTACATCAGCACACTCATCCTGATTTGTGATGTTCTCTGCCATCGTTTTTCTGTCCTTCTCCCTCCGTCTCCTAATTTTTTTCTAAAACTTTTATTCTCACTCCCGTCTCGTATTTGCCTCTCTGGAATAAGTTCTGTCTCTACAACGCCAGTCATCTCCCTTCTTACTCTTATTCCAACAGAGGTTGTGCAGCTGAGCCTGGCGGAGGACCAGCAGATCAGCGTCTCCACTGTGACCGTGGGCCTCAGTGCCGTGCTTACCTGTGCTATCCAGGGGACGCTGCGCCCGCCGATCATCTGGAAGAGAAACGGCATCATACTAAACTTCTTGGACCTGGAGGATATCAATGTGAGTGCATGTTGCTGTTTTTTCTTCCCTGCTGTCGGTGCTGTTGGTGAGGCAGCCCTGTCTCGAGGACAACATGTTTGCAGTTAATGTTCATGCAAACCACTGATTTGTTCAAATGTGTATGTGTCAAAGCTGCGTACCATATTGATATTCCTCCAAAACCCCTGATGTCTCATTCACATTGAATATTTAAGATCTGACTTCCATATCAGGAAGTAGAGGGGGAGTTCAAGACTGCGTTCCAACATTTTTAAGACCTAATTGGTTATTTTAAGCCAGAACATGAAATTTTCTGAACCCTGACCAAGTGATTGTTGTGCCTAAACCTAACCAGAGCACAGGCACAATGTTGCCTCAACATAAAATTGAAAATGGAACCTAAAGAAACAGAAAGTTTCAACATGTCCATGGTTTGCAGAGATGTGATGGCTGCAGAATTTGACTGTTTGTTCCATATCTCACGAAGCGTGCGTGGCATGCCAAATGAATAACTCATGTTGGTGTGCTGTTGCTTGCGTATGAGCATACAGGTTTTTTTCAAATATTGTATGAATCAAGATGTTCAGCGCCCTCCACCTGCTTCCTGCGAACTTCCCGTCTGCTGTTTGCTGCTTGGCAGGAAGTGTTTGGGTTTGTTTGTTTGCTGCTGAAAAGAGGATTCCAGTGAGCTAAATGTAGCCGGTGCAAGTTCTCAGATTGGCAAGTAAACGTTACATCAAAAACATTTAGTGAGTATTACAATACATAATCTATATTTATTAATGTGGATTTATGCTCTGATCCTGAGTTGAACCCCTCCCTACCAAAAATGTGCAAGCCCACCACTTCAAGTTGTGTGTACAAGGGTGTGTTTATTTTATTTTATTTTTCAATTTTTTTCTTTATAGAAATTATATCGAACTGCTGATTAATATTTATCATCAATATTTATTAACTTCAGCATGATGGGGGGCACAATTGAGGGGCCCTTCACTTTGATTTGAAACAAATAGCCTATTAACACCTTTTAAAATTAAAGTAAAAATTAAACCTTGAATCGGCAAGGGAGGATGAGAGGTGACGGGAGCAAAGCAAAAACCAAATATCAAACTAAAGGAAAAGTTTGGCGCCCCCAGTTGTACCCGCCTGCCCTCAGCAGAATTACAAAAAAGCAGCAGAATTAAAAGCTTGCTCAGTGCTTAATGAACTATGTGGCCCTGCTCCTGTTTAGACACATCTGCCCTGGTGACAGCGCAGCGCTGGCCTCGCTTTTCCCCGCCACCGGATCACACCGATCCGCTAATTGCATGTTAATGAGCGGCCTTGTTGGTCCGCTGCGATGATGAGCCGATAAACAATGTCAAGTGTTGAGGTGGAGACTGGAGGAGAGGTGGTGGCAACAGAGGTCCCCCAGCCTCTTGACCGCGCATAATGAATTTCCACGGTGATCTGAGCGGAGGAAGGAGAGAGGAGCCCCCCCGCCTGTGTTTGACTTTCTTCTCAGTCTAATCAAAGATGGACTTAGAAATCCCTAAATTAATCAGGAAGATGTGGCCTCAGTGCTTTGTTATGTGTGGAATCGCTTTATAATTTGATTAAAGTCTGTGCACTCTGGATCTCTGTGCCGGGAAGGCGACGAGGGAGAACATTTGGAAAAGTGTATGTGAAGTTTTTGTGGCCAATCGGTCAGTTAAGTCAGTTTGGGCCACTTTCTATTGTACAAAACATTTTGAGTTTTAAAAGACTTCCTAGCTAAATAAAAGATAAATACTTCCATTAAGTAATGAGCTTGAGTGAATTACCCACAGTCCTTTTTTTAGAACCTTTTAACTTGTGAGAGGAAGGAGAGAAACTCTCTCTCCTCCATCCATCCTTCCATTGGTCACCATTCAATCACATCACTTTCCTCTCAGCAGGCTGTTTTCTGCGGTCCAGCTGTGTTGAATGGAGAACGGGCCTGCTTTCAGAAGTTTCACTCCGCCAGCGATTCAAATCGTTCTGCCTCAACCTGAGAGCCGAGCCTTCATTATGACAATCACTCTCATTCGTCTGCTCTCTCATAGACTCCTCTTTTGTTTCCCTCCTGCCAACCTTCTACTCCACTTCACTGTTTTTGTTCAGTGTCTTTGTTTTTTTTTTTACGCTCAGTCAAAACTGAGTATTTACATATTGAAGGCTGTGTTCTCCAGAAAGTAACTGCGCTGTGTAATTGGATGGTTCAGACCGGTTTCACCAGGTTTGATTTCCATTGAAGAGGCATTAACTATAGCTACTGCTGTCTATCAGCCAACACATTTTGACAGAGTAAGATCATAGTTTTTACAGAGCTTTAGATTAGGACTGGAAACTGATTAACTCAGTAATTAAATGAATTATTTATATTTATTTTATTAAAAACACTTTACTGTGAACGTACACTGCTGCTGCAACTTGGTAAACAGATAATGAATAAAAAGAACTAAAATGAATGTTCTGTCTAAAGTATATGCATGCAGATAATTTGGCATCAGTGCTGTTCTGTGTGATACGTAATGGTGATTACTATTGGAAAATAGGACAAAAACAGTCACTGATTCGGTTTTGCATCTGAAAAGCAGGACTTCAGCGAGGGACTGAAATTCTAATAATTTGAGCCACTAGCAATTCAGTCTTCATGTATAATTTCTCCGCTGCTGCTTCCATTACAAAGCATATAATTTAAACTTGAAGAGAAATAAAAGCCTGTCATTTTCTCCTAACAGTTCCTCTCGGTCTGTTTGTGTGTGCATCAGGACATTTCATGAAGTTCCATTTTCCCTGTGTTATAAGGGGCTGTGCAGGTCCACTTACGTTCATGTCTTCTTAGTCACCAATGGCCAGTAGGACACATGTAGGACACAGTGCATGCTCTGTGATCGGTGGGAAAGACTACGTTGTTTTTGTGTGCTCCCGAATAGGAGTTTTCTCAAGCCGAGTGTCAGTTTAAGAAAATACTGATCATTATTACTGATGTTCCTTGATTAATAACGAGTAGGGTTGGGCCCAAAGGCGATGCCATTGTCCATCACTGAGGGCTGACAGTCATCTCCTAGTGAGCCCTGTACACTGATAAAATTGTGATTTTATCATTGTATCATTTTCTGTGATCTCTCCCCACCAGAGATCACAGAAAAGTAGTGTGTCCTGAGTGCTGCCATGAGGCAGGTTGTGTTGGCGTTTGTGACATGAGGTAGAGGAAGTGTAAAGATGTTACGTCTCCATGTCACCATTATTATTCTCCTACTGAACCAGCCCATTGGCATTGGTGTTGCTTCTCTAGGGGCCGCTGTTGGTGTGTTTTGTCAACAGTGTCGTTATTCGCATTTTCTTACATTCCTCAGATCTTCGTTTCAAGCGAAGTTATGGACATGTACGGAGACGAAGACCCCCCTCAGACCAACACACATCATGATGTTTTACTTTGGAAATCCTCATTCCTAAACAGCTGCATAGGTCTTTTGCCAGTGTCTCCCATAGCAACATAGCAATGGTCGCTGTCGGCGTACCAGCAACAGGCGCACCTGGAATTTTTTTGAACACTCTCAGTTTGGTGAGGTTTAGGCAGGAACACTAGTTGGTTAGGTTTAGGAGAACATTGTCACAGTAACTTTATTTATAAATAACTCATCATTGACTTTTTTATACCTACAAATTCACTCCTGTCCCATCCTAAAGTTACTCCTCTACTGCTTCAGTGGACTTCTTCCTCAGCTGCCAAAATATTAACGATGGCCACAGGAGGTCATCACCTAACCTGATCCATACTTAGAATTATGAGATATACTATATCATTCATGGCCTCTACCCAGTGATACCACGAAGTTTAGTTGAAAGTTTATAGCCTACCAGAAACTGACAATATGAGGTCAGAATTGAGGGCACCCTGATTGATGAGTTGAAAACCAGCATTCAGGAGATAGGAGGCTGACTGACCGAGACAAAGAGCTTTTTTTTTTTTTTTTCCACAGGAACCACAAAGATTTTAACTAAAATATATTTGGTATGACCTGCCAGACAGTCAGTCTTTTTAGCCCAAATGGTCTATTTAGTTTTAATTGCCCTCGCTGGAGTAGTTGTCTCTCTAACCTCAATTGTAAATTCAGAACTTTAAAAGCTGCCTGAACTTCCCCATTTCACTTTTTCATGTCACAAAGCGACCCCCTCTTTCAGGTCACATTCCTTTCTCGGGCCCCGAGAAACGAAAAAGCAGCCGTTTGTGGTTTCCATGTCACGACAAGAGCCGCATCAGGACATCTGCTCTGCCACTTGGTGGGACAGCAGACTATTTAATGCCTTAATCCGCCCTAAGCTGTGGCTGGAACCCCCTGGTGACTGCCGAATGCTGCACCAACAACAACCAGCTCCATTCATCAACCTAATGGGCTTTATATTTTTAACCCTTGCCATTTATCAGGCTGAGGCAGCGTGATGAGGGGAGAGAGGAGGATCAAATTCCCCAGCGCCTGCTTCGGCTCAACAGGGAAACCGTTGATTCATGGTCTCTCTTCCTTTTCACATCACTCTCTTTCTCTCTTGTCTTTTCCCATCACTCCCTGCTGCTGCGTGCCTCCTCTCCCTGCTCTCTCCGAGCATCCTTATGTATTCTATCAAGCTACCTTCATTTCTTCCTCACTCCCTGTGGCTCTTTCCTGCCCCCCATTCTTCACCACCATTCCCTCTCTCACACCTCCTGGTCTTCCTCGCCCTTATTTCCTCTTCTTCCTCCCATAGTGTGCTCTACCAGCCCCGCCTCTCCTCGCTTTACTTAATTTTCCTCCTCCATCTTTTCCCTGTGTTACAGGACTTTGGGGACGACGGCTCCCTGTACATCACCAAGGTGACTACCATCCACATGGGGAACTACAGTTGCCATGCCTACGGCTATGAAGACCTCTATCAGACACATGTGCTGCAGGTGAATGGTCAGTAGTGGCTCATTTCTTACTTACAGTGTTGGAGAAGTGTGGGCAAAAATGCTTTTTGTTTAGTCTGTGCTACTCTGTGGTTCCCCAGCGTGGAAGATTTTCTTATCGCCTTCCGTGCGCATGGTGGGGAACAGCTCAAGAACAGTCTGGAAGGCAATTAAGCCAACACGCAGCTGACTGAAATGTCTGGAAACAACAGATACCATATTTACATTAAGGGCAGCATTGTCCCAGAGGCTCAAGTACCCCTCATTGTGTTCTATCTATAGATGGATTCAAGTGGCTTTTCGCAGTGAAAACACACCGCCTGTGTGGCTTCCCGACACATACAAGCCATAATGACCCCGCAACTGGCAATATTTAGGCTGTTGTCCCTGTGTCTTTTCAGTGGATGTAGCTGCTTACCACCGCAGTCTTTTGTTGAGCGTGCTGACTACCTTTCCTGCTTAATAAGAAAGTAAACCAAGGATCAGGCGCACACAAGTTTGCAATCCGATTTGTGTCTTTGTTTTCCCCCTTGAGCAGGAATATGTGGAGTTGAAAAAGATTGTTAATCTAGTCCACAATCTCTCCTCATATCCCCTGATAGTGTAACTGCACAAGTATCCTTTGGGGGCACTGATGGGGACCACTCAGCAAAGGCTGGGACAAAAAGGTTAATCTTGTAACGTTAAGGCTTCATTAAGCCAGACAAACATTCAAAACAGAATTGAAAAATGTCTAAAACACACTTTGGCTCAAACAAAACAATAATGTTACAGAATTTTGAACCTGAACTCCAAATTATATAGAAACAGGGGCATATATCTACACATGGGCTAATCTACACTAACACCACGTGGGGGAACCTAACTTCATCAAATTAAAAAGACCCTGAATAAACCCGTCAACCAACAACGTTAAAGTTATAAACAAAAGAAAATAGAAATATTGAAAATATTAAAACCACCAACAAACCCAACAAAATGTCTACATGCTGCCAAGTTAGTTAGTTTAGAGTTCCCCTGCCAAGCAATGGGAGCTGGATGCTTCCACTTCCTGCTTTTCAGCATAAAAGGCTTCCTGAAACTCCAGCTCCACGTTTTGCCAGGTGACCTCAGAGGCAGCATGTGGAGACAGAAAACAATGTGCGACTCATTAACGATTCCACTACTCTGAGACAACTGAGTGTAACTGAAATGTGTGCACACAAATTGGAGAATATGTAAGTGAACAGGTACACTGAGCCTTGTTTGGGAACCACCTGTCACATGAGAAGAGTAAGTTAATAAAAAAACTGAGCATGTGAATTTGTTTTATGGAGCTCTGTTGAACACAGTAACAAAGTGGCTTACAGAGGGGAGAAAAACTACAAAATACAGGGTCATAACATCTAGAAACATAGTTGGAACTTGGCTTCTCTGAGAATTCTGGGAGACTGAGTAATGGATTTGGACAGATTTGACTATTTGCAGCCTCAAATGCAGTGACTGAATAAACAAAATGCTTTATAACCATCAGCTACAGTTGCAAAGATGGCTTGTGCTTAGAGGATGACCATTATTTAGGTCCGCTACGAACAATTACTCTTATTGATTAATCCTCCTTATATCATATCTGAATAATTGCCTGCAGAAAGCCTGGAAAGAGTGTTAAGAACTGCCTTTATATTTCCCCAGACAGAAGGTGGTCTTTACATGTCTTGTTTTGTTTGACCAGCTCTCAAAAAACTCAAAAAGTCTGCCATCACACATGATAGCAAGCAGCAAATACAAAGCTTGAACTGTGAAAAGGTTTGTGTTGTCTGTTGCTAGCACAATAACTGAAACGATATCGGATCATCAAAATGTTGCAGTCAAATTAACTAATCAATTAATCATTTCAGCAGCTGAAGCGCCCGTCTGAACGATTAGTTTCCCCTCCAGATAAAAAGTGTCCATAAAGCTGTATTGTTCATAGGCGCTGTTCACAGGACTATCAAAGCTTCGCATCAAAGTGACTCTCTTGCCATGAGAAACGACATCATTGCATTTGTGCTGCCGAGCACTAATTGTGTGCAGCATAATCGCTTGATTCAAAGCAGTGGATAAAAGCTACTTAAGCTAGAAATAATACGAAAAAATCCAGCAGATGCACCACGCTCACACTGATTCTGGCAAGAGGAACACTGTCTTGCTCATATTAATCATCTCCACAAAGGTCTCCCTCCCCCGCTACCTTTAGAGTAGAGAGTTATTACCAGGCATCTCTCCAAAGAAAATCCGGGGAGGAAGAATTTTAAAAGGCCCCCTACCTGTACCATAACAAATCAAAGATTACAGTCCCTTTCTTCTTTTTTTCTTTTGTCTCAGGGTGGCAGAAGACGGGGGAAATTTATTCAATTAAGTCTCTTTCGATTACAGGAGACAATCGGTGTGATTATTTTTGTTTTTTTTCTTCCTGAGCTGCTAATTGAAAAGAAAAGGCAGCCGCTTTTCAGACCTTGAACTAAAGAGGGAGACGGGGGGAAAAGGGGGGGAGTCATGGAGACAGACTGGGGTCCTGAAGGGCGAGTTATCAGGCGGCGGCAATTACCAAATGTTTGCATTGGGGATTGGAGGTATTTCAAACCAGACAGGAAGAGGTGAGATGAGGTGGAATGGAAAAGAGCCAAGCGCCACATTAAACTAAGTGGACAGTTTGCATCTTGTTGTTTTTTTTTTTAAAGCAATAACAGCAATGCTTCCTTTTTCTTTTTCTTTTTACTTTTTTTCTGCGATGAGAGGAATGACGGTGCTGCATCTTTAGCATCAGTGAAGTACACATAGTGGAAGTCTGGTACTCTTCCTGTTGTATTACAGCCACACAGAATGTGGTGCCAGTGCTGCTGAAGAAGGCTTCTGCAAAGTCAAGTTCATATGTATTATTAAAAAAAAAAAACAGAGAAAGGAAGAATTTCATGGAAGATTTAATTTGTAAATGTGTGTGTACGAGGTAGATCTAGTGAGCGTCTGTAAACCTGGAACAAAAGAAGCCAAAAAGATGACAAAGGGAGGACAAAGTACCAAAATCACAATGTAGTAATACTCCACTGTAAGTTAAAGTCCTGCATTTTAAAGTATGACAAGTAAGTGTGGTGATTGTAAAATGTGCCCTGCGTCTGATTGTACTATTACATATGTTCCAACATTAGATTGTTAATGCTGATGCATTGATTTGGAAGCAGCACTTTGCTGTTGGGGAGTTAGCGGTCTAGTGGTTTTTCAAACTAGCGGTCAGGCTCCTTCCAAGACAAATCTGACAAATCTGGGCTTGTGAGATGATTAATGGGTCAAGAAATGAGAAGAGCAGCTGTGATACACACATTTGTTTTCATATTTTGGACTTCTTTTCGTGGGAAAATAGTGCATAATTTTACCTCCTTTCAGCCTCAAACAGTCACGAAGCCATCTGGAAAATGTGTCTGGTGGAACGGCTAGATACACATAGACAATTTTTACACCCAGATTTACTGCCCATATATGCAGGGTTTTTTAAACCCACTAAAAATAAGGCGACTGACTCTTTCCCGTTCCTAGTAGGAAAGTTAGCTCCTTTTACATCTGGTGTGTCACATTTGCCATCATAAGCACGCCAGATAAATAGCAAACAGTAGAACGCAGCAGTGACAGTGTTGCCTAGGTTACTTTTTGATATACCTTTTTTGCTCCAGTCTCTCTTTCGAACTCAATGACGACGGCCTGATTGTTGAGTGCAGCTTGAAAACTATTTATGTGCTGGCGTCCGCAACCTCGACATGCATCATAGCATCGTGCTGGGAAAAGGGGCACAAAAATGAGCGTGTCCGCCGGGGTGTCATGTTTCCATCAATGCTGATTCGCGCTGGAGCCGGTAAACATCCGTGACCACTGCAGAGTCAGTTCACCCAGGTATGAATGCTGATTGTACCCTCTCCCCACTGAAGACACAAATCAAATGTGAGGGTGCAGTGTGAACTGGGCTCCAAGCAGGTTGGAAACTGTTGGCTCCAATTATGCATTACATTCCAAATGCCTCTCATATTCATTATGTAAAATCTGAAAGGCGACCCATAATTATAGCTGTGAGATAAATGCAGTGGAGTGGAAGAGTTGTTTGTCCCTGTTTAAAAGTGGAGCAGACGTAACGGAACTACACGGGCGAAGAACCTCAAAATTCTATTCAAGAGAGAACGTATACATAGTTAAACTGCACTACTAAAAGTAATGAATAATTAAAATCATACCAATAGGGTGAAGGGGCTTTAGGGAAGACACGATAAAACACAGGTAAGCAACAGATGCGATATTAATATTGCATCAGGGGTTAAGGGGGAAGGTTGTAAGCCGAACGGGAGAGGTGAGGATCTGACAGCGAGGTGAGACGGCGCCCAGCGTCCCAACCAGAAAAACCACATCTTACCTGTTCGTGTAAACTATTACCTCATATTTCATTTCCCCCTCCTCCATCCCTCCACATCCATTTGCAGTCTTCTCCCCGGAGGAGGAGGCAAGCGCTAGATATGTCCAACATCTATTTCATGGAGGACTCGAGCTGTAATAAAGCAGCCCCAGAGCTCTTGGATTCTTGTTATGTGTGAATATATTCCATGCTGGGGTGAAACAAATTCCTCTCTGCCCACTGCGTGTGTGGGTGTTTGTGCTATATTCCCCCGGGAGTTACGCTCTACCATGAAACAGTGTGTAATTATGTTTTCACTCGCCCCTCACCGCTCTCCCTGTTTGTCTCTTTTTGGTTTTTTGTTTGTGTTCGCGCGATCAGTCCCTCCAGTGATCCTGGTCTATCCGGAGACGCAGGCCCAGGAGCCCGGGGTGTCTGCCAGCCTCCACTGCCACGCCGACGGCATCCCGAATCCCAAACTCCTCTGGTTGAAGAACGGCATGGACCTGCAGCCCAGATCCTCCAAACAGCTCTCTCTCATAGGTGAGGAGTGTTTAAGTGCTGTCGGCAGAGAATGCGCTCTGGCAGGTACTGTTTGCCACATCTCATCGGTGCAGTGTTACAAACCAACAGCGCTGCAGTACGCCAACACTGCAGGGATCTTTTTTTTTTCAAAACCTAGACAATGCAGGAACAACAAAAGCTCGAAATTCAAACTGGTGTTAGCTCCTTTTTTTTTCTTTTTTCTTTTGTTATTGAAAAACGCTTGCCGGCAGTATTATTTTGTTGTGCTTTCCGTTTATTTGTATTCCGTGCGAAGATGATGAAACCGAGATTGCGGTCACCCTCTTCTGCTATCTTCATTCTTTTGCACCTCAGACAAAATAAACACACGTACTCCTCTCAAGTGAATGAAAAGGGAGAGAGGGCAGATAAAATGAAATATACTGTGTGTCAGGCGATGGCAGCTACTTATCCAGCCAGCTTTTTTTTAAAGACACACTCTCAATATCGGAGGGAAGGAGAGCAGAATGGGGAACGACTCCTTCTTTTTATGGCCTAGTTCTCATTAAGGGAGAGTTTATTGGCTGCGTGTGGGTCATTACCTGTGGTAATAGCCTGTTATCAACCCTCAGACACTCAAACATGGGAGGTTCTGCAAGGTTCACCGACACATAAACACTGCAGAGGCTACGGCTTCAGATTTACCAACTTGTGTGGGCAGTGGCAGAGGGGGCAGGAGGCCTACTTGCAGAGATAATTTGTGCTTTTCTTCGTTAAAAACATTTAGGCAAGTGAAGAGAATGGAGTGGGAAAAGCAGATTAAGTGGTGCAGATTAACGTTGTTTTCATCCTGCTGTATAGAAAGAGAGGGTTGGGGGTTAGGGTTAGGGTTAGGGTTAGTTAGGGTTTGTTATTCCATCTCCACATATCACACATAATGTCAGGAGTGTAATAAAGAAGCTGTAAAAGCGTTGCCTCTATCCTCATATTTGGCTTCTGTAAAAAACCCCAACCACACACTGACAGTTGGTAGTAAGGAGTATCGATTATAAGCCACAGTTGAACAGTAAAGCAAGAAACTGCTTTGTGTTTGCTGACTGAATGAAACTGAGCTCGAGCCTCTTGTCGGCCCGTTGTTCAGTTTGATGTCGAGCAAACCTCTTAAAAACAGCTGCACAGACAACTCTGACGTGAGACGTCGCAGATCCTTTTCTGACTCGGGCTACTTCACGTTCCACCGTGCATCGGTTTCAAATAAATACGATCATTTTTCCCCTATAATCCCACCCCTTGTTAATCAAGGGTAATGGATTACTGCGAGCTAAATGCCTTAGACTCTCTTAGTAGTAATTATAAGGCCACAGAGGAAATCATACATCATGTAGCAGCGTGGACGGATTATCATGACCACGCAGAGTCTCTCCCAGGAAAGGATAATGCAGCCAGCCATCACACACCACGTTTAATGTTGGGAATTTGTTGATTATGTAGAGCTGGAAGAGGAAAGATTGTCATATCAATTGCTGACCCTGTCTGTTTGCATGAAACCTGATTTTTCTATTTCAACTCAACACTTTGCCGACCTGCTAGAAGGATGTTTTTTCGCGGTCGACGCTCGACTCGGTTTTACTTTATACCCACTCAGCAACACATTTAACTGGTGAAAGTTTCCACAGACTTCAGACGACTTGTTAAACAGATTGTTCGTCATGTGGGGGGCACCTCAGGTAAGCTGTAAACATAACGCTGACATAGGATTATGTGGCAGCCCTCCTAGCAGTAAGTAGCCTATTAATACACACTGAGCAGGAACATTTGCATTGATTTGTTGTTGAGTTGTTTTCTTACAACCCGACTCCTCAGGGAAATGTATCACCGTTTTGCTGCTAAATGCCATTTAAAGTATAACATATGGACGCTGAGTCAGAAAAGTGAAAGCCAATATGGAATCTTAAACCGTCTTTCTTTCTAATGGCCAGCAGGGGTTACTCGACCGGCTCCAAAAAGAAGTGTAAGCTCATGAGCGAATGGATTCATACGCTCAGTAAACGTTCTCCCAAAGAGTTTATGGTCTTAATCGCTAGTTTCAAGGCTTCTTCAATCAATGTGATGTTCGTTGGTAAATGATGGTCCAATTAAAGTAAATTAGGCGATAAATCAGGGTTTGCTTTGGGGTGTAGCTACCTTGTAATTGACAAGTTGCTACCAGGAAGTGTCCTAGGGGTCCCACTGAGATTGAAACGGTGTCCTCCCCAGCTGTCGTCCGAATACAGTCAAGACCGAAAACCAAGACGACGCTCAACTTTCAGAAGATAAATGTGTCTGTCTGCCAGTTGGTACGTCAGCATTGTCTTGCAGGATGTAATCATCACTTGGGCACTCTCTGTGACCGTCTTAGCTTTGACTGCACATTGTTTTCATTTCATCTGTGTATTTGTCTCATGTCACAGCACTTAGCAAGTAATAGCCTGCCTCGTAAGATGATTTTAACAGTTTTAAGAGACGTTTCCTGGAGGAAGGCTTTGGATAAATCTGGTCGAGTATTGTGTAAAGATGGACAAAGGCTAAGTACTCATACATGTTGTGAGCTCATGCCTGTGTGTGGTCACACATTTCCATGACTTTTTTTTTTATTTTCAGACTTGATGTACAACATATTTAGAGTTTGCAGCTGCAATTAGGTTAGGTCGAGGCAACAAACCCACCTGGTTAGGTTGAGGAAAACATCATGGTTTGGTTTACAATAATCGAATTGAAGTTCACTTTTGGATCAACAGTGTTTATCACAAAAAAGATAAAGTTGTCACTGTTTGAAGTAGGACATGACAAGACGGTTTGATGCAAGCCAACAACGCTCCGTGTGACACAGTGGAAATACCAAATCTTTAGGTAGGTCAGATAGCGTACAGCTGCCTGCTCAACCCTAAGACCCTAATATGATACTTGGATAGTGGTCATGTTATCTGTCAGTCATGTTATCATGTTAGAATATCGATTTATCGCTGCTTTAAGGCCAGCGTCTATCATTGACTCACATGCTCCATTCACCCCTGCATTAACATACCCCTTGGGAAAGACTTGAAGTAAAATATTAATATTTATTATCATGTAGCATTTAGCATTTTGTGCGGTTTGGAGCCTCCCTCGCCCTATTGCAAGACCTAAAAAAATGACGTTGCTTTAAAGTAATAATTTAAGAGAAAGCCACTCAAAATCTCTGTCATCACGAAACTGCTACAAGCTTGCAAATAAGGATATCAAGGCTAATTTAATGAGCGGCTGATTAAATGGTTTTCAATAAGAATTGATCAGAACATAATAATGATTTAGGAGTAATTAGCGGTGTCTCGTTCAGTGGAGGCCCGCTTCAAGGCAGTTTTAACTTCAAAGCCTGAAACACTTCTCCCCCGATAAAAGGGAATTACTATCAGAATCCCAGAGACATTTCACTAATGTGAAAAGCTTTGCGTCAACTTCTGTAATGTCTCATTATTTTACAACCCAGCAGACACGAAGTAGAAGATAGAGACACGTTTCGGAAAAAAAAAGAAAAAAAAACGGGAACATCTTGTTTGTCGCAAGGATGCTTTATCGCTGTCCGCCGTTTGTTTGGTTCAGCTGGGAGACATACGCTAAAAGTTTTAGCAGGTAGAAAGTAGATGTGAGAACAAAATAAAAAAAAGAAAAGAGAAAAACTGGCGAGAGAGACTGAGAGAGGATACTTTGAGAGATGCACAGACAGGGATGAGAACTGAAGCTTTCTTTCATGTGCGCATGCAACGTGGCCTGTAAGAGCACCGGTGTGACACATGCACATCACTCACCCCCTCTGTGCTGTGAAGTATGTGGTGATGTGTTCAACCGTGGTGCTACATACAGTACAGAAAGGCTCAGAGTTCAGCTGTGCATCTCGGAGACTGATGGCGCAGCAAACATCAGAGGGTCCGCCTCTGATGATGACCCCCGTGTCTTGACACGGCGGTCATCGCCTGTCATCTCCGTCCGACATCACCGCTACATCTTGAGGTGAACAAAGCAGAATTGTACAGTGCGTTGGGGGGGAAATAAGTGTGAAACTGCTCTAGACTTAACTGGTGTCAGAGTAGAATATATAGTATTTGTGCTCATAGTGGAGTAACAACGGAGTTGCGCTGTTTTGCACCATCAGTGTTCTGCACATTCGCAGTGTTAAAGCTGCTACCTCGTCTATTTTTTATACCGTTTTTCTTTTTTGTACATATGTATGTATGCGTATCATTTTCACTATAGATTTTATTTGGTATATTTTCCCTTTCTTACTTTGCACTGTTTGTTTCTACTTGACCTGAGGAGACAGCCATTCACATGTGTACATGTGTATGGTGACAATAAAAGGACTATTCTATTATATTCTATGTTGTCAATGCTTTACCGCAGAGCAAAGTGTTCAACAGCTGACTTTTTCAACCTTCGGAAGACGGTTGAAAAAGTATCTAGGTTAGCTTATTATTCCTAGTCCTCAAACGGCCTGATGAAGGCCTTGACGGCTGAAACACACAGGCATGTTTTCACTGTTGCTGTGAATCAACAGCCATGATTAATTAAAGGCTTTTTATTTGTTACCCTTTGGAGTGCCTCAGAGTTCAAGACACTGTAGCGCTCACGGTGACTTCTTTTTCAAGTTTTTTCTGTTGTAAAGGGGATGTTGATACTTAAGACAACATTATATAGTGTTATATCCCGACTGGACCACCTCTCCTTTATAAATGGTTAGGCCCCTGAACCCAGAAGGTAGTAAAATGGAATTAAATAGGAAATGCTTAAGCTGGTAGCGAGGAGACTCTCCTAGCTTCCCACTCCGTACGTCCGGACGTCTACCCTGCTTTCGCCTGACGGCTTGGTACCAGATACGACCACCCGCCCCGCCCGTTAACGACGGCTCTCCTCTAAATGATCCGAGGGCTTGTTATGGTGCTAGGTCGGCATTTTGTAGGATTTTACTAGTTAGTTAGTGTAGAAACAAGTGATGGGGTCGCAGAGCTGCTGAGACAGAGACATCGTGCACCCTGTTACAAGACACAGCACCATCACAATGATTCTGAAGCTGGTATTTTAAGGTTAAAAAAAAGTTACATGATGTTACTTTAATGACACAAGATTAACGATATCTTTGTATCTTTGTTGGCCCAAAACAAATGTGGTCTGAACATAAATCGAAGCCTGATATACTTATGAGTTCCCTTCCACTCATGCTCTCAGACGAGAATGGCTAATTTAGTCTTCAGACGTTTGGGGAGCGTGTCTGATCCATCGTTATTTGCCCTTTGTTCATGTCGTTTTTACACTTCATATAAAACATTATACTGAGTGACTGCTGGGTCGCAGCATCCATAGATTATTTTGAAATCACATTATAGCTTTATTTCTGCGGTTTCTGTCGGATGGCTCCCACACATTCTGGGTTCAGCAACTTTTTAACACTCAAATCTATATGTGAGGAGCTCGACAAAGACTGTACTGTTGCAGCAACACTTGTTTATTTTCCCTTTTTCTTTTTTTTTCCCTTCCTTTCTTGCAGCAAACGGCAGTGAGCTCTTTATCGGCAGCGTCCGGTACGAGGACACCGGGGCCTATACCTGCATCGCCAAGAACGAGGTGGGGGTGGACGAGGACATCTCCTCGCTGTTTGTTGAAGACTCGGCCAAGAAGACCCGTAAGTCACACGGTGTCGCTTTTTATGTTTCATGAAGAAAAAAAAACGTTACGGTAAATTCACGTACCATTCCGAACTCCTCTCTCTGATAGGTGGTAAACAAAGAAAAAGCTCCTCTAGTTTAGAATTCTGCTGTAAATGTTGTTTGTGGTGTTCAGCTGGCAGCTGTTTACAAATGCCCCATTGATCTCTCATCTGCATTATTATTGGAGTCGACACATCAGCTAATAAGCACAAAAAACGCTTTATCTCTGAATATCTAATGATTCCTTGTGCCTTTAGATAGGTGAAGAAACTGCAGACAGCCGCAGCGGATGTGTAGTAGGTCGCTGAACCGCTGCTGCAGCTGCCAATACCAGCTTGGCATCTTTTATGATAACGCTGAGATCAGACTACACAGTATCAGCTCGGTGAGGCCTCGACCCAGAGGCCTCGTCCAAACATGACATTTCAAACAGTCAATTCACATATTTTATGTTAACTTTGATATTCGGCATTTCTCCAGCTTGCGTCATTTTGATGAGCTCGCCATCCTCTACCTAGAGAGAGCTGTTCGGGCCAGTTGGAATTACACCGAATAATCAATGACCTGTCTCCTCTCAAGACAGGAGTGATCTTTTGATTTAGGAGGAAATATGATACTGTCAACACCAGTGAGGAACATTTTGTAGCTGTCAAACGTGTTTTGTGTTGGCATGTCAAGAGAAAAATCACCTGCACCTCTTGTTTCTGGGAGGATGTCTCTTTTTTCTTTTCCTGAAGGTGATTTAATGCTTTTCCTTCTTTTCTCCCCCCCCCTCTGTTGCTCGGCGGCTGACTCTGCAGTTGCAAACATTCTATGGAGAGAAGAAGGTAACACGTTACAGCCTCTCAATGTGCTTTCGTATTCACGTGAATAAGAACATCCGGCGGACGGCTCTTCGGGGCCCGCAGCTGGATATCTGCACTTCTCACGATGTTTGCCAAGAGAATCACAAAGTTGTTTTCCTCCCCAAAACTTTTCTCTAAATGTTGATTTTTCTTCTCGCTCGTACGAGGTTTTTCATTCCTTTGTTGGGGGTGCTTTCCTATCTGTTTTTCAGATCACCCGCGGAGGAAACATTTACACACAAGTGGGGGATTTTATGCATTTTGCAAATAAAAGAGAAAAACAACTTTGTGGTTTTCAGTATACAAATCCATCCCGTCTTTATAACATTGAATGCATAAGTGCAGTGTTACTCCTCCGCTGGAGAACCCACTGCGGTTTAGAGTGCAACACAAATACAATCTGCTTCCTATACATCAGCGCCACGTCAAGTTCACCACAGAAGCCAGTGTGGTTTAGAGTGCAGTGTAAGCATTTGGATTACATGTGAGACTTTATCAGCTCGCAGAGCAGATTTTGCCTCATTAACACGGCGCGTGACTCATCTGCGAGCAAACCGCTCGTTATTATGTAATTTGTCATGTGTCACTGTGTATTTTTGCATTTTTCCGACAGTATGTTTCAGACTGTTAAGGCGTGCTCACTCTCTGGTGTTTTATCTCACAGCGCTAGCGTGCAAAATAATCTCTCAACAGCCTGACGGATCAATCATCGTCGTAGTTTTCTTTTTTCTGCATCTTCTTAATGTTTATGCATGCGTTCATGCGAGTGTTTAGATGTGCTCATGGTTCTCACCTCCGCTCATGTGATGTATGTACCCCTGTCAGCCACTGTAGCTTGTTGCTCGTCTAAACGCCTTAACATCAGCCTGAGCCTCGCTAACTCATCAGCAGCTGTTTTACTCAGAGCAGACGAGATGTGAAATGTTGCCTCTAACAGGCACTGCCTTTAATTCGACGCCTCACGCTGCATGCTGTGGTCATGTTGCTGACAGGGCCCTTTGTAGGCATTGTCAGGAAAAGCTGGCAGCCGCACACTGCCCATCCCCGCTCGCACAGAGGCATGCTAACAGGAGCCGGGCGTCTCCTCCAGCGGGGAAATTGAAATGCCCATCACAAACGTCGGAGATGACAGGGGCCGGATATTTCTGCTGTTCTTAATTTGTATTTGTTGCTTTTTTCCTTTTTTTTCTTCAGAAGCACATTTGTCAACAGTTTTCTGTCTTCTCTTCCAGGGCTGAGCGTGGGGAATATGTTCTACGTGTTTTCGGATGAGGGCATCACTGTTCTGCAGCCGAGCGAGTGTGAGATACGCCGACACATGAAGCGGACAGAGAGGATCGTTGCTACATATGTGAGTGTATATTAGGACTGGAATCTCTAGCTTTGATGCATTGCCTTGAAAAATACCAGTATTCGATACCATGAGAAGAAAATTGTAAAGGGCAGAATGACTGTAGTAAACATTAAATATCCCAACTTTTAAAACATGAGGGGCCGTTTACACGACAAGGTTTTCTTTTTGTATAAAACGCTACACTTTTGTTGCATTTTGGCCGTTAATCACATGCCAGCAGCATTTTTGGGGCCTGAAAATGCAAAACTTTGAAACTGATGAGTCTTCACTGTCATCGCATGGACTGGCGCTATGCTATGTTCCTGTGAAAACTGTCAACGGCACAGCACCACTGTTGCGCATACGTGTATTACGTTCTCAACTTAGTTGTCATTATTTTGAGCTGTTGACTCTCCTGAGAAAAATTGACGCTCTCCCAGCAAAGTGTAGATTTGCTGCACCATTATTATGTAGCGATGGCTCGTGGTGCTAAATTGCAAGTGCTACTGTAAACCTGCTGGCATGCACACTATGGCGTTTTCAATCAATTTAGTGCATACGTGTGCATCAGGATTATTTTCACGCCGTTGTCCTAAAAATGCATCCGAACACAAAAGACAAACGTTTCAGTTTATAGCCAAACTGCTGTCGTGTTAACAGGGCCTTTTAAAACAATGCAGAGTTGAAACCGTTTGAAAAATTCAGGATCGATATGTATTGAAAAAAATCTATATTTTTGACAACACTGGTGCTTAGCAGTCATTTTTTGTCGTCAAGATTAAACGATGCAATATATGAAGTAACATGTAAGTGCACTGAAAAAATGGCGGTGTCAGGTAATGAGTCGTTTTCGCCCTGATTCATTAAATAGATTTCTGGACGGCGGTGTTTCTAAGTGCTGAGCGGATGTCTTTAAAATCAAATTACGTGCCGGGCGGAGAGATGTCACTTAGTGTGTTTTTCTACATTAGAAAAGCCCTGCACTCAGACAATTATGACACATCAGGCGAACAGCTGAGAGCATCTTACTCGCTGTCGGTAATGGGGCTTAATTTGGTCGTTGCGCCGTGGGATCACTGCAAGGTACCAACAGTTGTGTCAGTCAGTGTCGGGTAGCTTGCCACCAAAATGAAGGCCATCCTTCCTTTTCCCCTTGTTCCTGTTGTCCGACTGGGCACCTCACCTCACTAAATGTAATGGGATTACTTGTGTCCATTAGTCAACAGCTCGCACCACTCGACTATAGAGTCTATAATGCAGACCCCAAGGCCTTTAATCCACTGGAGAACATCCCTCTCCCAGAGCAATGGGCTTTAGATGGTAGAAGTTGCTTGTTCCTCTGAGGGATTTGGGTTTTACAGGAGCCTGTAATTGTATTAGAGATCAATACAAACTCAATAAGCCATGTGTTAGGCAGTTCCTGCTGTAAACAGCAGTTTCTCCACTTTGGCGAGGTGGAAACTCTTGAAACACAGCCTTTGTGTGTATGTGTGTCTCTGTGTGTGTATTAGTGCTGAAATACTGGTAAACATAGTGTGTGTGTGCGTGTGTGTGTGTGTGTGTGTAAGGTAGTGTGTGTGTATATGTCTTGTCAGCAAAAACAGCAGGCTGCAGGGTCTGTGAAAGTGGTATGTTACTGGAGTCAGTTCAGGTATTCTGTATGAATTTGCTGTTTTCAAACCCCATTTCTAACATAAAGAGTGAAAACACTGTTATAAGGGAGAAACCCATGATGACTATTATTAGTAGCTCTAATAATAAGTCAATTATTGGAACGAAGCACGCAGGCGTAGAGACGTCTGCACGCGCCTTTGTTGGGGCTGAGCTGCGGGCTTGACATCTAATTCAGTCCGTTTAAATCAATTCTTTATACCTTTCTGTTTTGTCATTTTTATTCCCCCGTTTAATCTTTTAATCTCCTAGTTTAGTCTCATTCTATTTGAGCTCACATCTATTGATTAAACTTTGTTCTTTTTCAAATCCTTCATATGTGTCTTGTGACTCTAATGTCTTCTGTACATCCCTCGAAATCGCCTTGTCGTTGGAAGGTGCTATAAAAAAAAACCATTTATAAATATGTCAGAGTAGGTGCTGTTTTTAAAAAAGCAAGTCGATTGACAGAAAATTAACAGTTGCTCTTGGGCCGTAAGCGCTGTCATCATTTTAGCTAACTCCCTGTCCATCCTGCAGTTAGCGATCCCCTCTCTCCTCTCCACATCACCGCTCTTACACGACTCCTTTCTTTTTTTTGAGGCGACTCCCTTTGCCTCCTTCATTTCCTCAAGCATTTTTCTCCGCTCTGCCTGTTTCGCTCTTGTAATCCGTCACCGGGAGCGCTGGAATTGGTAGCTTACCCCCTGGAAGATCCGGCTCTCTGCCCGTTTCCCCCGAGCAGACAGGACCGCCTCTTTCATGGAGCTCTCCGTCCTGATTGGGTACAGGAGGCAGGGATACCAGAAAATGCGAGGAGCGACATGGGTTACTCACCATGACAGTGATCACTGTTTGATATATAGAGAGCTATTTAACACTTACAGCAGCTTTGAGTTAAAAAAAAAAAGTAGATGCTGTCATGTGTCACTCTGCCATTTTTCACTGTTTTCTGATATTTAACTCATGATTGTGAAAAAATTGAATCAATTCTGAAAAGAAACTATAGTTGCAACTCTGACCTCAAAATGGCAAAAAATAAATAAATAAATAAAAAGCTAAATTATGAAGTAGCTGTTCCATAGAATGATCTGCGCTCCACCTGTTATTAATACATCGAACAGGGCGTCAAGATGGTCTCGGGGCTGAGACGAACGCCGTGTAAACTGCAACCCCCTCCGATTCAAAAATCGCTCAGGGACCTTTGTTGCATGCCATCACTCCCTCTCTCACTCTCTGTCTCACTCTTTCTCTCCATGTTTCTTGCATGTCTGCCTCTCGACTTTGCACGGAGTTAAACAGAAATGCAGCAAAAAAGGAAATAAGTAAACCAGGCACAATTCTTCACACATGTTTAACAAGGATCATGTAAACTGATACCATGTGGTGATCCCTGCGACTCCAATGAAAGTAAATAACCCAAAATGTTGAATTGTTGCCCAAACCTCGGGTGAGGGATGATTTATATAACTCACCATCCTGCTGATCTTTGATGCATCAGGAAATCCTGCCAACCTCCTCCTCCTCCTCTTCCTCCTCCTCCTCCTCCTCCTCCTCCTCCTCCCATCATCCTCTTTGTTCTCTGTTGGTTTCTTCCCAGGAGGAGATGTGCCCTAAAGGCGAGGGAGTGTCACCTCAGCACTGCGTGTGGTCCTCGGCAGTCAACATCAGGGATAAGTACATCTACGTGACGCAGCCCCTCCTGAGCCGACTGCTGGTGGTCGACATCCAAGCGCAGAAGGTGGTGCAGGTGGGTGGAGCAGGTATCAGGCCTGTCGCAGCACACAGAAGCGACGTCTCAGAAACATCTCAGGAATTATTTATCCGCGGGGAAGTGACTAACGTTATAAGGCCTCCGTGGAAAACTTTGCATGTTGGCAAAGTTGCGTGTCGAAGAGAAGTCAACTGAAAAAAAAAGAATTTGAGGTTAAGTTTCTCTGGATAAAGCGCACAGTTACCGCTGTTGACCAAACAATCGTTTTAGAGCTGTCCCAATCTGTTCCTTCAGATCAGTATCAGGGAGAAGCCAGGCAGATTATCGTGGATCCAGATCGGTTACAATAAAGCCAGCTAAATCCCATCCGTGCTTTACTGTGCTGTGGTTTGTTTCAGGATTCCGATCAGGATTCAAAGTGTTTATTGTCATATGCACCGTGAGTAACATGTGTCTCTGTACAATGACATTCTTCCTTTGCCGTCCACGGAATGCCAACAATGTCAAATGAAATATATGAAATAAAGAAAAAAGAAAAAAGCAACAGCAATGATAATAATGATAAAACAGTGCAAATCTGAGACGTTGAACTATGCACGGGCACCATGTGAACATTCGGGACAGCGATGAGGTAGACCGAGCTGTTTTTACAACGTTTGAGCTCCACAGCGCAAGTACTCTGCTGCATATAAGAAAATAAGAGCGTGTGGATGTGAAAGCAAACTGAACTGTGATGCTGATCATCATTAGCAAAGATAAATTAAGGTGTAGCAGTGTCTCGGTTTAGCTAGTTGTTGCATTCTTCAGTTAAAAGTGATAAACATCGCCAGAGGCAGGTCCTATCAGCTGCCGGTAATCCATGCTAACAGATCAACTCTGATTGATTTCATCGACGCAGACTGTGTCTTCGTCAAATATCAATTGTGTGGGAAGAACCACCGCTCTGTAACACCATCGTACATCCGTCAGTTTATTCTGTAGCTCCAACAAATCCGACAGAGCGGCGTGCTGAGCCCTCCATGAGCCTCAAAGTTAAACTGAAAACAGTATTCGGATCGAGCAGATCAAGACAAATGAGTTTATGTGGTCTACAGCTGTTGTTTGAATTGATTGAATCAACATGTAAATTGATAACTGAGATTACAGGTTACATGTAACAGCGCTCCAGTGTGTATTATAACCTCACCGTGTGGAAGCAGGTCCTGGATGCTGCCATGTCAGAGTTGAGGCTGGTGTAAATTGCTCTGTTCTGCTCTTTATTGGATTTTGGGAAGTTTCCATTTTGCTAACCCCGGCCACGTATCTGTATCCAGGATAGCATAATGTTCACACATTTGTCAGTCCTCAGTCTTAAAGGCTTTTTCTGGCAAAAGTGAAACATGTTGTTTCACAGTGAAGCGTGAATCTAACTTCTGTGTCACTGCGGCGAGATGGTTTTCCTAAAGCAGGCATCCAAACAGACTCGACAACAGTCTGATGCTCCACTGTCATCCCGTAATACTAAGGCTAACAAGCGCTACACTGCAATATAAGAGCATGCAACGTCCGTGATTCTTATGTCTTCAGCTGTTTAGGATGGAACATGAAGCTACAGCATAACATGATAACACGAGTGTAGTCAGAGATTACACTGCTGAGTGAACTTTGCTGGTAAGAATCTGCTACTGACAGTCATTTCACGGTCGCCAGATAGAAATGGAAAGCTTGACAGGCACAGTTGGGCTGCTGGGTGAAATGCTTTTATCCGTCGCAGTTCCACTCGCTGATTGAAGATGATAAAAGAGATATCTTTTAAACTTCGAGTTTAAACCATACGTATCAACGCAGCCGATGTTGCGGCGACACGTCAAACAGCACGACCGACGCGAGGAGCATTCGATTCAACCTGCCACGCTATCGAACCGCCACCGATGTAGGAAGACCACATGCAAGGTAAAATAAATCAAATGCACCTCGAGCGCTTGAAACAATATGGTGCCCAGGTGGGTGCTGGCTGCCTCGCCATTCGTCTTGCCTGTAATGGCTGTTTAGAGACTGAATCCCTCGGGGGTTCTTCCCAGGGTCAACATCATTTATACCGAGGTACAGGCTGAGAGGAAATGGGCCCGACTCAAGGAGAAGGAGGCGGGAGAGGAGAAGGGAGATAAGTGAAAGTCTAAGTAGAAGGAGTGAGAGATAACAGAGGAGAGATGTTTTCAGAAATCTGAAACCTGACCATGTTATTAGTTATAAGTAACAGGAAACTAAAGGTTAGGTATTTACACACACTGGTGTGTGAATTTTTTTCCCCCACTCCATTTATCCCTTATTTGGCTCTGATTATGTCTTTGTTCTGAGAAAAGTGTGAATTGTTCTCATGTGCAGCAGAAATAATGATTTGTCAAAATAGAAGAAGAGAATGAGGATTATTATCTCGGGGGGGAGAAACCGAGGCGTCTCCTTGCACAACAATTACAGTGAAGGGCGTGACCTTTGGTGTGCTGCGGACCATCCAACCATCTTCCGCTTTTTTTTTCTCTCTCTCTCCATCCAACTCTGTAAAAAAAAAAAAAAAACACTGCCTCCCTTCCCTTGATCACACCACTCCTCTCTCACCTCTCCCCTTCTCTCTCTCTGCAAGACCTCTCCTGCCCTCTGAGTGCAGCAGGTTAATGCATCCCCCCCTTTTTTCTCTTCTTTTTACTCTTATCTCAAAGCTCGCTTGTTTTTTTCCCCCCACAAAGCGCGTCTGTAGCGTCTTCTTTCAACCATGGCCTTTGGAACAAGAGAGGATACGGCAGACAGCAATGGACGCACTTTATCCGCCGAAGGAAAGAATGCATGGACAAAAAAAACGCTTTTAATTGTTTTATAGGTAAAGTCAGAATGCTGCATTTATTTATTATCCTCACAGAGGTGACCAGGTCCGAACTCTGCATTATCATATTTTAAGATGGCAGGCAACGATTTAAATAAGAAATAAAAATTAAAGCAGAAAGATTTTTATGAAATACACCCGACTTCTTCTCGTTGGGCACAAACTTGGACAAAGAATAAAGTGCGATCCAGTTTTTTTTCCAGAAACGTAGATCTCAGAGAAGCATACATTGCTGTCTTATGCACCTTTTTTTTTTTTTTTTTTAAATGCTTCATATTTTTCAGCCGTGATTTACAGCAGATGCTAGATGAAGGCCGTGAACACGTGCACTAATAAAGGCGTCCGTGGTTTTTCTTGCTGTTGCATGCAGGGAAATTTCACCTTTGTCTTTTTTCTTTTTTCGACACAAAGGCCTCTAACCTTCACACTGATGTGTCAGACCTGAACCAGCGAACCTCCCAGTGGGCATGGGAAAAAAAATAAATAAATGAATAATTGTACATCCGCTAATTAAAAAGGAATCCAGATGGCAAACACCTCTGGTTATGAAACAGACTATCCCCGCTTCTTTTGTGGCGCAGTCAGTCAGAGAGGCGGCATGCGGCTCACCCAGGTTTCTTTTGTGTTTTATTCTTTTCTCTGTGCCCCAATGAGCATCTTGCTTTCTAAATTTGTTCTTTAAAGTAAAAAGTTTCTGAAATACCATGTATTAATGCCCTTATTTGTCTTTTTACTTTTGTACCTACACTTCCCATTATGCTTTAGGGCGTGTGAGTTATAACGTCAGCATGGATTCAGTGACTTACCTGTGAGCTACCATCTGAGCTACCATTTTTTTTTTAGCTTAGCTTTGTTCACGTTTTTAGCAAATCAGAAGCCGAGGCAGTTACTCGCACTTCCGCAGGAAGGAAAGGAAAGTCTTTTTCCTTTTAGAATTTATTTGCAAAGGATTGAGTCATTCTGCCTCAGAGGGACAACAAAAAAAAAAAAACCCACAGTGCACCTGTGGTGCTCAGAGTGGTGTTACAGAAATATGGTCTTTTTCCTGTACAAATGGTCTTTGGTTGAGTAGACACCACCAGTTTATTTTCCCCTTTTCCCTTTAGTTCTATTCATGTGGGAAGTTTTGGTTTGAGGTGCCATGTTTTTTGGCTGCCTTCTCTCGACTTCAATACAACTGGATGGGACTCTGCTTGTGGTGTTCAAAGCGGCAGATGTACATTCGGAAAAACCCAAGATAATCCACAGACCTTGCTGTTAGCCGTTCCTTGTAAGAATTATGTTCTTGCTGAACCAAACTAAAATCTTCCTCCATGGACGAGAAGTGTGCATCTACTAATGAAGGCTATCCATCTATCTAGCTAGTATTGCACCTCAGCCAAGGAGGACTTTATTCAAGGATAAATTAACCCAAAGATCACAATTAAATCATTATTTACTCGCCTCTATGCCGATGGAAAGTCGTGTTGCAGTCGCATAAACAACTGGCTTTTTTTATATGTTTTTATACACGACACAAAATGAGTTAAGGGTATTGGGATAAGTTAGTGTTTCACTTGATTATTAATTCTGTGACGTTTCTGAATTTTGATTTTGTGTGTTGAGAATGCTTCTGGTTTCCCCAAATGAATGCAACACATTTCATATGACTCTTACTGCGTATCCAAAGTCCCACGGGAAGCTCTTGGATCCAAAATCGGGGTTTGAAAAGACGTTACTTGCACCCTCGATGGGCTGTCAAGCTCGTGCAACTTCTTCAGACGAGGCTCATGCTAAATCAATTGGGGATATATCAGGTCTTCCGGAGACTAGGATTACAACGTTTAGTCCACATCTACTTCAGTTGCTTCAGAGAATGCTGCAGTGCTGTTTTGCTGCGAAGCTCCATGGATGTCAAAAATTCACATCACTTTCCATCGCCAGGAGGACGAGTAGACAATGAATGAATTGGCACTTTTGGGTGGCCCCACATCCTGCCCTGTCACAAACCTCTTGTCCTTGAGTAGGTGCGCAGTGTCCCTTTCAGCCTTTACAGCATCAATTAGGCACAGCTGATTATAATCTGCTACTGAAGCGAGAAGCTGTCCCCTCATGTTGGACAAACATTCCTGAAACAGCAGTCCAAACTTTTGTGCACCCAAACGTTGCTCATATGTATTTACAACACCAACATTTATTTGTATAATGACGTCCTTAATTCAAACAGTTCCTGCATGTTGGTGTATTAAGAGATGGACACATCCAGTCCATTTCCTCCCGGCCTGCTGCACCGTGGCCCGACCTCAGTTTTACCTCTGCTACCATTTATGGAGGAAGCTAAACGCACGCAAAGGCAAATTCACATGTACAAACATACGTGCTGAGTTGGCACTCGGCTGACCAGTGCAGAGCAGAGGGCTGGACCTCCCATTACTGAACACAGGGCTTGTGGTCTCGCTCCGCTGGTGAGGGTGTCAGCAGCTCCCTGTCCACCCAGCCAGAAGCAGGGTAATGGATTGTGTTATTCTTTGTTGTTGACATTGCAGCAGACCTGAGGTTGAGTACACCCCCCCCACCTCTCCACCACACACACACACACACCCCTCCCTCTCCTTGCTGCCTGTTCCCTCCTCTCCCTTTCCCTCTCTGCAAGTTGTTTTCCATTCTTTCTATACTTTCCCCTGATGTGTGTCAAATATCCTCCCCAAAAACCCCTCCAGCAGTGACGGTGCGAAAAGTGCACATGTTGTACACTTTCTGGCTCTTCCTGGCGTTCACACCTGCTCAGTACGAGACGTGATAACAGCTCGCGCTTGGGAATGATTCGCTGCTGGGTTGTGCGCGGGGGTCCATTTTAACAAATTTGCAAGGTGCCACTTGCAACACGAGATTATTTCCTCTCACGTTAGCTGAGACACGTTTAAACTGATTAAAACAAACAGCAAACCTGCAACACGGGCACGAGCAGGCAAAATGAGTCGTGTAATGAATTGGGGACGGTTGGCTCCTTTTGCGATACAAGCAGCGTTCACAAATCGATTTAATAAAACCTGACTACAGTCTAACCTCTTATTTAGTTAATTGAATTCAGCACGGTCACGTTTTTTCACCTGTTGTCGACACATTAGATGTCGACTATTGTGTATTTGCATTACTCAATATATTGGGGACATAGTGGATGGGTATATTATTAAGACAGAATTCATGTTAAGCTCTCGCTCTTGTTATTTACTTTTTTATGGGACATTTTGGTTTCAGGGAATCGGTGTGTACTTATAAAGTACATAAACAGGAAACGGATGTCTTCCTGTAGCCGTATCATAATTGTTTCTTAAGTGGTCCAACAAAAGATCTCTTCATGGTGGGGGTAGTCCAATCTGGACTGATACTGTGGTCTCCCAGTTGCCAAGCCTTGGTGTGTTGGGTTTGCAGTGGCGTTTACCGCAGTATGAAACCTGACGTTATTATACTGCGTTCAACATTGTATTGAATTTTGACATATTTTGAGAGATTCTAATAACGCATTTGGTAAACATTAAAAAAAAAAAAAAAAAATCCCTTTTGTTTTCATTCCTTTGAGGATCATTGTAACTTCTAATCCTTAAAATAATCATGACCATAAAGTAAGACCGTATACCCTGATGCGGGGAACCCTGATGCTCGGGGTTAAACATTTTAACGTCGATTAACAAACTGCCCACCGTGTGATGACACTACGTTCACTGTTGGCATTTCTGTGCTGCAGTTTTCTCGCATCACAGGTAGAAATCTTTGCGGATAACTAACAATACGGCATGCAGCGTCTGAGATACGTTAATGATTGATAACATACAGGTGGATCAGTCAGCTCCAATTAGGAGAGTATCCCTTTGGCTCAGCAGAGTAAATGTGTCTTATTTACACACTATATATCATTATGTTAATGGTTATTCTTTTTCAGCTTAAACGTTATTTTACTATGTAGTTTGTTTCGTTCTTTCAGATTTGTATTTTGAATGACCCCTGAGTGTAGCAGGTGCACGTAATGGAAATATCAGCGTTGGTGACTTTTCAGCACCATGGACAGAGCTTTAACTCCCCCCCCCCCCTTTCTCTCTCTTTCTCTCTTCTCTCCGTCTCTTCCAGGCAGTAGCAACAGATCCTTTTCCAGTGAAGATGCTCTATGACAAGTCACATGACCAGGTGTGGGTCCTCACATGGGGGGACATGGACAGAACGCACCCGACACTTCAGGTAAGGGTGTTTTGTGTCCTTGTCACGCTTAAAGGTGTCGTCAGTAATACGAGTTACATTTTGCTGTAAATCTACATTAGCCTAAATCTACACTAGACAGCTGAATGACAACAGGGAGACACCTGCACGCTAGATGCCATGTTGGTCTGTACCGACGCTACAGTCCCAGTATAATTATCCTGTAGTTAAGTGCACAGGAAGTTCGTCCTTATATCAGCCTCACTTTGAAATCAGTCCGGTGATTATTCACTTAAAATCCAGCCTCTAAAAGAACAAAATATTCTCTTTATTACCGTATTATTCCTACAACTATTCCACCTACGCACACTCACACACACACACACACAAACACCTACTTTTGCTGTGTGTACTTGTGAACTTTGAAGAGCGATTATCTTCCTCGGAGAATATAATCTATATAAGCTGCAGAAACTTCACAAAGAGAGGAAAGCAACGCCTCGTAACTAATTGAGCTCCGCTGAGCACCCGTGTCCCTGTTTACGAGATAAGTATTTGCGCGACAACATCTAATCTATGTATGTTTTAGAGCATTTACCGAGCCAGCAAAAACAGCGTTTCACAGCTGCGGTGTGCCTCGTGCCCGGCGTCCCTTTGGACCGCTGGTGTTGGAGCCTTCACAAAATGAGAAATGATCACAGGTGCGGTTGTATTTAATCCACCTCGGGGGATTGGGTGAGGCGAGGGAAGGGAATGGAGGATGCAGGGTCGAGGAGGTGGAGGGAAGGAGAAAAGGGAACAGAGCTGGTGCCCGTGGGAGAGGTGGGATGCTGTTTTCTTTAATGGGGCTAGCGTGTGTGTGTGTGTGTGTCTGTGTCTGTGTCTGTGTGTGTGTGTTTTCCTGTGTAACACTGGAGGACGCTGCCACGAGTAAAGCCACCGCGGGATCCCTCTGTAATCTCTGTAATAGACACAAACATGTTTATTGTTCCGCCCCGTCCCATTGGACAGAAGGATCCCATTATAATCATGTGAGGTGTTGTGCTCAGTCTTTACTGCTCGGGGGAGTGGGGGGGGGGGGGGCTGTGCTGTGTCTATTCATTACGGAGATTGCAGAGGGATGATACACTCAAATTTACGATTCTTCCGAGGATCTTTGGAGTGAAATGACTCTTTTAATATTCAGGAAACCACTCGCAGTGCTGGCTTTAAACACCGGTGGTTTCAAAGACGTTATTAATAGTTAATCAGCGGTTGTGGAGCTGTTAATGGTACCGCAGTCGTTTTGTCGAATGGACCCATAAACAATGCTTCTTCCACGAAGTTGTGGTTGTGTTTTCTACAAGAGAAACAGTTGAGGAACTAACCGTGGTGGTGGATTGTTTTGGAAGCGAAAGTGCCACTACGGGCTGGCAACACAAAGTAGCGACAAGACGACCACCTGTGTGTGGGTTTTAACAGTTTGCTACTGATTCACAATCGGCGCGGCCAAGTGGACTGCATGTGTGTGTAGTATTGTACCTTTCTTCATTGAGTTTCGGAGCCCAGATACAAGACAGAAATATGCATGCGGCATTATTTTAGTCAGATTTATAGAACAGTGCGTATGCCTGATTTATTTTATTCTATTTTCTTTTTTAAATCTCAGGTAATGTGAAAATTAGATTATCGCCGTGTCCGTTGTTTGATACTGGTTCCATATCGATGTGACACAGAAAAGGATACAGGTGTGTAATTTGTTAATATTAAATTCTTACAGAAGTTTATTATTGAATTGAACTTGAAGTTATTTGGGCCAGTAAAGTTTATTAAACTGTAAAATGATCCTGCCTCCATTCGGTACCTGTCTTTGTCAGACGTGTTTTCTAGCGACACTTGAAGGATCAATGCAAAACAACAGAATGTATTCTAAAAGATAATCGCCTGATAAATCCATAAATAATTATTTTACTCGGTATCTGCCCCACTAATCCAGAATAGATTGGGCTTGAGCGTAAATGTTTGCATATGCACCAGCTCCATTTCCATTCCAACAATGATCAATAAATGGATTTAGAAACCCCCTCAAACACTTGTGCTTGTTTAGATGTACTTTATGTTTACATCTAGAAGAACAGGAAATAAGAGGTAGGCTGTGAGGTTCACCCACCGCATCAAAACAGCAGTCATTCCACACAGCTGCTGCTATTAATAACACTGTGCCCGCCTATGTACCTGTAAAACATCAATCATCATTATTAAAGGTTAGACGGATGGATAATGATTAACCTACCAAGCTCATACTGAAACAGACTTGTGTAAGTAAAGCCTTTTTTCTATAGCACTTCTCCAACACCCAGTTACAGAGTGCTTTACAACAAGAACAATATAGATTAAAAATAATGTCAAGCACAGAGCACACACAATGCATTGTCAAAAGTACATACAAACACGATAAAGCATACAGAGATCCGTGATCCAAGGCAGCCAAGAAAGTGTGTGCTCAGCTGATCTGACGGGAGGGGGGAGATGTTCCAGAGTCTGGGTGCTTTTGGTTTCAAGGAATAACCGAGATGTTCTGGTTGGATGGCCGCTGAGGCTTGTTAGGGATGCAGAGGGCGGGTAGCTCAGAAATGTAAGCAGGGGCTTAATCACGTAGCGCCCTGTACACGACTAAAATAATCTGAACATCACATCTGAACTTGGCTGCCGAACCACTGCAGAGAGGCTAAAATCTGTGTAATGTGGGAATTTTATTTTATTTTTTTTATTTTACCAGTCCTCATTAAGAGCCTAGCTGCTGCATTTCGAATTAGATGTCAAGTCGTGCCAAAAATGATAACACAAGATATAAGATAATAACAACAGACTGCAAAATAACACAGAATGAAATTGGCAAACAACCTAAAGAATGTGTCATGTCCACCTCGCAGCTGTCTCTAGAAACACGCGTGTACTTGTTGTCTGAAGGTAGCATGAGGTATCGGATTCTCGGGGCACATTCTTCAGGTTGGAAACCTGTCCACGTATACATCCGGCCTCTGTGTACTGGCTGGAGATGTGTTTCCGTCTCAGTCTTTACGATGGAGTTGTTTTTACACATCAGAGTTCATACTCTCAAATGCAGCAGAAAATTCTTTGGAAAGATGTTTTTCATCACAGGCAAAGACAATTTTTCCCTCATATAATTTGAAACAATCACAGCGCAGACAGCAGCTCTGCATAACATTTTATCTTTTTCTTTTTTTTTTTCCCTGTGGCTGCTGCGTGAACACCAGAAAACACGTTTCTGGCTTTGTTGTTTTTTTGTTGTTGTTTTTTTTCTCCACTTTTATTCATTTCCCCTCTCTTTGCAGTCGTTCCGGAGTAATGAATAATTAGAGAGCAGGGCATGAATCACTCAAAAATGCAATTGCAAGGAAACCGCATAATGGATTTGAGTCCACGTTGGATCACACCGCAAATAAATGGTCCGATAATGTCGTTATCATTTGGACGGAAAGTAATTGACCTGTTGGGCAGCAGCCTGTCACAGAGGCGCCCGCCTCGCTTCAGAGGATCATACATGTGCATGAGCGTGTGCCTTGCGTCTGTGCATGTTAATGTGTGCCGCTCACGGTGTGTGTAGCTGTGCGTTTCGGCTCGGCGCGCGCGGTACTTTTTAAGCGGCCAAGTTTCAGGATGGCTCGATATCTCTGTGTAAACATCAGAGGGAGTGTGATTGTCAATTCATTAGAGAAGACAAATGGAGGAATCTCCGCCGGGCAGAGAGAGATGCGGCCTTTCAGACTGTCAGTCCGGCCTGAGCCTACGTGCCAAGAAGACATTTAACTCATAGGCACTTTGTTTTTCTCTCTGCACACACACACACACACACACACACACACACACGGGATTCCCCATCTGTTCTCTCCCCATTTATCTTCTACGAGGTTTGCCAAATATATGTTTAGAACTGATTATCATTATAATTTAAATCATTATTATGATGATTCGGGCTGGCAACAATGATTTTCATCTTTAATCTTGTAAACCTCATGAAGTCTGGGTTTTTTTATTCGGGATGGCCCACTTTTGTCACTTTTTTTTCTGCCTGCTCTATTTTGTTTTTTTTGCTGGTCTGTCTCATCCCTCCTCAGTGTTCACATCGCAATTATCACTATTATTAAAGGTAACAGGGACAGTGAGAAGTTTTTTGTGCCTGAGCGAAATGCCCTATTGCAGTTTCACAACATATTATGTCCTTAAATAACAGAACTACGACTAATCCAATAACCTGGAAGGGCATCGCATGATAACCGTCAATTCGTTAATCAACCCAGAAAATAGTCGTTGCAGGTTCGCGCTGGGTCATTTGACATGAGTGGAGTGCTACAATATCTGAATATTAGGACTTTAACCAAAGCAGTTATTTTTTTAATTCCTATAGTTTAAGGTAAATCACCATGTTTGGTGAATTGGAAATAAGCAACAAGAAATACCAAAAAAGACAATTACACTTTCATATAGGACATTTTTTTAAGCAGGTCCTTTTGCCTCGCTCGTATGTGCTCAACCTGTTTCCACTCACATACACCTGCTAAGTGACGCAACACCCGTCTTGGTCAGACCCTTCACATCTTTCAGGTGTTCTACCTCCACTTACCAGGTATGAGTGGTAACATTCCCACCTACTGACATGCGCTCTTGCCATTATTCTACGTATGGCTGCGTGAACCGTCCTGTGATGTCCGTGCCGCGACCGTTCAGGGTGAATGCATGAACCATCGCACCCACGTCTCAAACAACAATGTGTGTTTCTACAAGAACTTTACCTAAATAAAGACGAGACTGTTCAGAGCAAATGTATTATTCTAGACAGGGAGCCTTTTTGCATCAACACCGCAAGTTGTCAAATAAAGACAAAGCACTAAACAACTTGCTATTTGCAAATGCGACTGTGTTTGTGTGGCAATTAAAACAAATGAAATTAAATTAGCGCTTGACATGAATACCTGATCCGTAAATTAGCAAACATCTCACTCCTTCAGTCTTCTAATTGTATGCATGCATTTATAAATCTTTCATCTTTTTGTTTTTTTTTTAATCTTGCATTGATCTGCAAGCAACAAGCCACTGCGTGCATTATATGCTTTATTGCCCACCGAGCAACAAGATGAGTAATTCTGACAGCATGTATAAAAAGGACAGTTTCTGTACCCGCGTCACATGGTTGTGGGGTTACATGAAAAAATGCCTTGTGAGAATTATTGAATTCAGTGAATGACATAAATACACTGGAGCGTTGCAGGAAATCCAGCTCATTCGGATGTACAGTAGCTAGATAAGAAATTTAAAAAATTAAAGCTACTCAAGGCTTCTGGAGAGGGAATGTTGTTGAAAAGCAAAAGCTACCCAGTCAGAACCAAATCCCCCCCAGGTATTAGGGCAGCCAGCGAGGCGGCGCCGGAGTAAAAGTCCACCGGGCCTTGTTGCTGAGCGTGTGGATATGAAATCCCAAGGATGAGTGATGACAAAGGGAAGCTAGTGGCATTAAGTTGAGAGCACCTGCAGCCCCGGAGACCACAGCGGCCTGCCTAATAATACATGAGCGATACTACCTTGAACCTCATTAACTCCTGTCATTGTATTCGGCAACTGTTGTAATGACTTCTTTTTAATGAGGGATTCTTTTCATGTCTCGCAAGCAGCGAGGAAAGCGGCAGATCTATTTTGTTAAAAATGGATGAGACGGTGGGAAGGATGGAGGAGTAGAGAGAGCGCTTTTTGAGGAGCGTTGCAAGGAAAAATAACAACTTGGCAACTTAAACTGCTATTTTTACTCCGTGGCATATGATAGTTCTGAGGAGGGGGAATAAAGCGCGGCGTCTGGCCCCCCACTGGGCATCAGGTAGATGTTCAGCTGCAGCAGCGCAAGCGTAGACATCAAAATAGATTTCACACTTAGTCCTTTCCTTTTCAACAATCTCCTGCCTGCTCTCTAGCAACGTTTGCCTTGGCGTCGAAACCTAGAGTCGCATCAGCGAGCCAAGTTTCCTCTGACAGTGTAAACTTAGTTTGCTCTAGCAGAAGGCTCACGGAGCAGAAGTTGACTGGTTGCTTTTAATAAATGCACAGTCTCACACGTGCGTAGATCCCATAAACCACTTCAGTCGTCCTTGACTGTGACCCGGTGATGAAGGAGGCACGCGTGATGAAGCGTGTGTCACGGACGAGGCGGTTGCATCGGGAGCCCATCAGAGGCGTGCGCGCTTTGCAAACATGCTGATTCAGTGCCAAGGAGTGGGACGTGAGCGATGGGGGCCGTTATTGTGGCGTGTGCTTCAAAAACAACCGTCGCTGAATAAGACGCTTTATCAGACAACTGAGGTGGGCCCCCACGTTTCATCAGCTCCAGTCATAAAGTGTAGATGTTTATCTGCTCCCGGATATATGGGCATGTCACCTGGACAAGCTCAGGCTGTTAAGGCCGGAGATGTACGAACCTTTAGTTCATTTACAGAAACTAGCAGCATTGTGATGAAGCTGAAAGGTCACGGGTTCGTTCAAAAACACTCGTATTTCATTCTTCATGAGCATCTTTGAGCGAGACGCTCCACCAAGACTTTTTTTACATTGACACAACCATTTTTCATAAGAGCCCCTATCATTTGTTACACTTGAGACTTGTCAGTGCTCTCTGTCAGACGTGCTATGCAATTCAGCCGCCGTTCGAAAAAACATTTAATTAACATTTGTGCGCTGCGATGCCTCGTAACGTATTGGCATATTCACCGATACCGACTCATCTGAGATAAATGTCAGCCTGTCTGACTAATTGGTCGAGTTCTACGCTAAACCTCAATCTCCGAAGTGGTTCTCACGATGTACAGAACTGAGGTCTCAGTCATCCAGTGCGTTATGTCTGGAGGCAGTGCAGCTAAAGCACATATCCTCCCTCTGTATTTTCCTATTGAACACACAGACATGCGGTTATGTGCTTATGCATTATATCCCAGAAATATCCGATCAGCCCGTGTGGAGGTTGAATAGTAAGCAGACGCCGACGACTTGAGATTCAAAAGAGGTTTTTCCACCCTAAAGTACCAACAAGCTGATTTTCTGAATGGAAAATGTCTTGTTCTGTGCATAACTCGGTCACAGTTCTGTTGACTTATTACTTCTGTATGATTCTATAATCGTTGTGAAATTGTTTTGTCACAGGAAAAAGTGAATATTTCTCATTACAGCGCTCATCTACAGTGCTCCTGAATGGTCATGGGTAAAACATACCAGTTCCTCCGTTTTACCATGCAAAGTTAAATTGTATTTGTTGTCTTAAGCCACGAGTTATTTGTGTCATTATCAAATAATAATCCTTTTTCTTCAGTTTGTATGAGTCAGGCCACTGTTAGAGTCACACTACGTTTGTGCGATTTATAGTTGAAATGGTTAATTGATTTATCAATTTGTCGATCGTAAGAAAATGTTGCCAGGTGTTTTTGGTAATCGATCACTCGTTTTCCTTTTTCAAGCAAAAATGTCTCTTTCAAGCTTCTTAAACATACGGACGTGCTGCTTTCCTTTGTCTTTTATGAAAGCACATTGAGGGTTTTTGAGTTTTGGACTCTGAGTTTGAAAATAGATAAATAAAAGCTTCCTTTTTTTGACATTTTATTAACTAAACAAACAGATCTATCATGCAAATAATTGTCAGATTAATTGCTCATGAAAATAATTGTTAGCTGCAACTCTTGACGACACTAACTTTGATCATGTACTACGACATTAAGCATTCATAATATCCAAATGGGCCCAAAATGTAGTACATTTTTCCATATTCATGTGCAAAAGTCGAGTCAATTTTATTCATGAAGTTGATTTAAAATCAGGTCGTGTTCACCAAAGTGCTAAAAACTAAAAACACAAATATAAGGGTTACAAGGGACACGCCGACATAAACATCAGGGACACAAACACACAGCAGGTATGTATAGGTCAAAAATCAGACACACCGGGAGGATTGAGACACTGAGGAACAAGAGGAAAAGAAATAAAGACGGGGTGTTTTTTGGCCATGGTATGTTTTGAACGTCTGCCAGCAAAACTTGATTTTCTATGCCATGGTTCTAATCGTTTTATATCTCTGTGTCGGTGTTTAATATCCATGCTGTCCTGTGTCGTTTGTCTACAGGTAATTCCTCAAGCCAGCGTGGGAGAGGTGCATCACGCCATCCGCACAACTTTCCAGAGAGTCAACGACTTCTTCATCCCACCGACCAACCTCATCATCACTCACGTGAGGTAAAAAGGCACACACACACACAGACACACAAACACCCGACCATCTCTGACTTTAAACACAGGCGACCTCATTGCTCGCTCATCACAGCCGACCTTCTGAAGTAAAGGGGAAAAGAGCAAATGAGAATTCTAATGAGAATCTCGATGTGTGTTAATCTAGAGAGGCTATTAACCTTTTCTTTGAACTTTGTCGATTCAGGTTCGCCTTCGTCTTCCTCAAAAATGAACCTGCGGTGCACAAGATCGACCTGGAGACCTTCCACCGCGTCAAGACCATCAGCTTGAAGAACTACAGCTGTATACCAGTCAGCATGGCCTACACACATCTGAGCGGCTTCTACTTCGTCCAGTGCCAGAGCAAGAGCCACCTGCAGGCCCCGCCCCAGCTGCTCATCGACAGCGTGACTGACGCGGTGATCGGTCCAAACCTTAACCTCACGGGGCAGCCTTTCGTGTCGCCTGACGGCCGATACATCGTGACGCCTGACCCGCAGAGCGCAAAGCTGATCGTACAGACGGTTTCATTCCAGGGGGAGCTGGGTCTGAACCAAGATCTGGACGAGTCCATCGCTGTCTCTGATCTGGCTTTCCAGCCATCCTTCACTGAGTCCAACCAGCACTTGGTCGTAGCCACCTCAGGCTCAGGCACGGACCTGCTATTTGCCGATCTGTCCTCGGGCCGCACCGAGGTTCTCCGGAGCCTCAAGGAGCCTCTAGCCCCACAAGCCTGGCCCTGGGGAGGCCCCAACAGAGTGGTGGTCTCCAGCGGGTTGTTCGGACAGTACCTGGTGACGCCGTCAGCCGAGTCCCTCTTTGTCCTGAACGGCAAACAGAGAACGCCGCACTGCGAGGTGTCAGACATCAAGAGAGGGAACACAATTGTGTGGGTTGGCGAGGTATGAGCAAAAAAAAATAAATAATAATAAAAATTAGATCAAAAAAAAAGGGGGAAGAAAAAGAAAGCAGGGGATGTAGGATGAGGAGAGACGTAAAAGGGAAAAAAAAGGAAAGATCAGGCCAAATTACCTATAATAAAGATTTATGTGAACGTAAGTTGTGGACTCAACCCTGGGACTGAGCAAGAAGGATACACGCCTGGGTTTATTGTAACAAAAGTACACTTAAAAAAAAAATAGAGTAATTGAGAAAAAAAAATTAAGAAACCCTGTTGTGATATTTCTATTGGGAGAAAGTGTCAATGCCGTTCAGTGCAACAGTGATCTATGTGCACTTAACTATTACAGAATTGTACATTATTGCACTTCCTTCCATGTTATCACAGCAAATAGGTACCTGACGAGGGGTTATTAACGAACTATGAACTATGCACAATGCTCACTTTTTTTAGAGTAAAAAGCTTTCCGATTTTTGTTTATCTCAACGATGTTTGTCGTTTTTCACCAGTGCTGCATATAATCACCACAAAACTGTCCGTCTGTCCCGTCTGCCTTTAGTGTATGTGTGTTCTGAGTCCTTTTAAAAAGCTACCAACCCATCTGTTTACTCGCCTTCGTCATGGTATTGTACTGTATCCTCCCTCTGAGAGCTTTCATTCTCCTCATGCCGGCAGAGGTTGGCTTTATGCACTTGTGTAATACCCTCTATTTACATTGTCTATCCAAAGAGCCCGATTGGTCCATTAGCCGTCGACAATGGATGTTTTTCGCTCGCGGAGGGAGCCCCGACCAGAAATGAGCGGTACATCCAGCGGTCTCTTGCAGTGGTATAATCTGTCCCCCGCTGTCTCTCACATTTATTCTGTACCTGCAGCACAACTCGGTGCTGTGGAGCCTGAAAATGCCACTTAGCAGATTCCCTCAGGGTAATGACTCCGCTTTACGCTGACCCACATGCCAAGGCTGTGCCGAGAGTTGCGTCAACTCCGCTATCCGACCGGCTGTGAGCATTTGTTCATCCTCCCAGAGAGCCGTGCATCAAGATCAAACTCCAAAGGCAGGTAGAGGTGGCGACTATTTAGCTTTTACTTTGAGGCTGTAACATACACACTGGGAAAAAAAAAAAAACCCCAAAAAACACAAGGCTGCATCTCAACACCTAGCAGCTCGTTTCAAAAGTAGGGATACATTTGAACAAACATTAGCAATACACGATTTTAAGCAGCATCCGCTTATTGATTGAACAACGTTTGTACAGGTTTCTTTATCATAACTCTTATTTATAACAATGTGTACCTACTTTTGAAAAAACAACCCGCTATTATCTGTCTCGAGGCAGCAACCGAACAAACACCAGCAACCCACAATGCATCCATCCAAAAGCGGGCCGACGTTTCCTCTCTGTGGTCGAGCCGCATCACCTTCTGTGTGATTGACTTTTTGCCATCCGCGCTCATCATCGCAATGATGATCCGTTAGCATCGAGAAAGCAGCGCTGCTTCTCTGCATTCGTCAAAACGTAACCAGAAATCACAGTAACCATAGTGTCTCTGAAGCATCCCTGCCTCTTGACAGTAGCGCCGGGATGTGCTCGCTCTGACGACACACCGGGTTGGCTCTTAGATGTCGGGCTGAAAACAGCTTTTTCTTTCGTCCTTTTTTCTCCTTACGCTGCGTAGTCTTTTTCTCTGTGCCTCCCAGCCTCAAAACTACTGCTGATAAAATGGATAACCTCTATAATTCAGCTGTCATAAATGTTCTCTCATTACACATTGCAAAGTATATCGGGAGGGTATTTTTTGATAAGCAGCTAAAAATGTAAGTTCTCCCTCACTGAGCATTTAAATCCTTTGTATTTGTAGAAGCCCCTTGACCTTACATGGATGAGACCTAATGAATTGCATACTTAGAATAACTAATAATTACTGAACTTGAAAAAGGGGTTCTCCAAAGGAAAAAATAAGTTTGTCCAAGTATTACATTTCATTCATCATCTTCCCATCCCCATGCCAAGAGAAAGTCCTGTGAAGTGTTAAAGAAAAACACAAAATGGCTCCATACAGCTGATCCAAGTCTCCGCAAGTCCACAGATCCCAAACTGATTTGAAAATACACTTTTTTTCCAAATTCTAAGCCAGACATTTCACTAGCTGCATTAACACAGAGACTTATATTCCAATTATAATGTGCTTAAAATGCTCGAAAAGCAGTGCTCCACATAAACCCTCAATCAGAATACACAGAAATTAATTTTAATCGGTTGCAGAGGGGCAGTTCGAACGCTTTCCTGAACCGACCCAAATAAAATTGTCCCACGTAAACAATATTACCTGATCATCTTCTGGTTCCATTCTTTCCGCACATGCCAACTTGATGTAAATGCGCAGTGACGTACATGTGTCCACTTACCAAAAATGGCGGCTTCTAAGGTGGTCTGCTGTTGAGAGTTTTCTTTTAATACAAACTGGTAGAGAGCTTAACATAGAAGATGATAGATATCCACCTTTAGGACAGAGCTGATCAAACATGACACAACAAAACAGATGAAACATCCAACGAGGAAGAGGAACCTAACATTCAGATAAAATTATCCCATCTGATGTAAACAGTTGCCCTGAAATCTTCAATGGGAATTAAGAAATATTATCCATAGCTAGTGTAGCTGTTAGCTAAAATCATTAGCATCCTGAAGTGGACACGTTTGCTCGACTGCGTGTCGAGGGTGCAAATAACATCTTTTCAAATCAATTTCATGTCCAGAGATGAGCTGTATGGAGCTTGTGAAACAAGTCCCCATCTACTTCAGCGAAGCGGCAGAAATATTTGGTTGACAGCGAAAAATCTTCCAACTTTCCAGGACAAAGTCGAGTAGATCACGACTGAATTTTCATTTTTAAGTATACTTATCATTTAAAAACATAAAAAATACAAAAAAATGTACATAGAAGACGTTATCCAGAACAAAAACGATGTCAACTTTCTGTTAAATCAACTAGGAAACCGTGGACTACAGAAGCGGTGGCTCTCAGGCTCAGACCCTGCGAGGAAAGAACAACATTTTCTTCATGCTGAAATGTGATTGGCAGCTCCCTCGCACAAGAAACTGTATGTAATCACGGCACAAATACTCACAGCCTTCAGGATCTTGTAGTTGCTGACCGAACAAAGCCCGGCCCACCAACAAACCAAGATGTCAAAGTCCAGCCTTGGGTGTACAGAAAAAATAAAACGTCTGTGGCAGTCCTGTAAGAGAAGCGTACCGCTGTAACGCCAGCTCCGGGTGTCGTGACTGGAAATCTATCTGCTCATGTGTTGTTGTTTTTTTTTCTCTCTTCTTTTTTCAATGTTTTGTTTCCTCCCCCAGAAACAAACAGCAGCCCAAAATTAAATATTAACCATCTTCTCCTAATACGTAGTTGTGCCTGTAACTCCCCAATGCGGTTGCCATGTGTAGGGTAGGAAAAAAAAACCAAGCTGCGTAAGAAAAGAAAAAAAAGTAAAACACAGGGGTGAAGCAGACTCGTCGTTCTCGTTTGTGATTTTTAGGTATTTGCTGCTAATCTGCCATGGAACTCCATTCTGGCGTGCGAGCCTGTTCGATGAAAACTGATGATCGCAGGCGTTGACTTTATAGGATACCGATTTCTTAGACCACTGTTGCACTGAGGAGAGAAATATAATACCTGACATATATTTATGTTGATTGGATGGACGTTTGTCTGATTGGTAGCCCAGTTTTTTCTCACCGTGTCAATGGATATAAAAGAAAAAATACCCTGTTAAAGTATTCCGGCTCTGATGCTTCTTCAAAGTCACCACCCTATCCAAAGTCGCCCCTCCCCTCCCGCCCCGACAGCTCCAAACGAGTATTCTAACCCAAGACATGCATGTAATGAAACAGATCCTCGACATGATTATCATAGGCCTCTCTCCGCGGTCTCTCACGGTCACACACGGTTTACAGTTGCTTGTGAAGAAGTCACTTTTTCTGCCCTCTCATCGTCACGTCTGTCAGCTTATCTCTTAAGGTCGATTCTGCAGTTATGACATCGCTACTAGAGCCAAGGAGAGCAAGAACAAAGAGACTGCACCTGCGCTTGCTGATATAACTACATTATTGGCTAGCTCACGTTGTTCCGTTTCGGGTCGTCCCTCAGTGTCACAACATGACTTATTTCCCCGTACCTCTCCTTTAACCCTCAGATTAACGGGGGGATGGGGGGGGGGGGTGGGGGGGGTGGAGGGGCCTGCAGAAGCTGAACCGCTTTGGTGTGATAGACATTGATAGCAAACCACTGTTGTAGATAACATTGTTCATGTTTAGGACACGTTTCGGACATGACAACAACTGACTGTACAGTTTTCTTTATGCATTTTGTGTGTTCTGGTTTATGAGGGAATTGTTTTGTAAGAAAAAATCGAATTAAATATATTGTAAAAATCAAGTCGTGTTTTCTTTTTCTTTTTTTCTTTTGCTGCGTCTTCATGCGCTATCGATCGGGAGTCATGACTGTTTCTCAATAGCAATTAGTCCGAGAAACACTCGGACTAATAGTTTGGTATTTAAATGTCAAAACACAGTTTTTAAAAACAGGCAAATTACTCCCTCTGCCACATAAGGCACAAAAAAAGCAGCAGGTCCTCACATTAAAGAAGCAGGGAATGAAAACTGGAACAATCATTCATACAGAGTGTTTAAAGTGTTACTGTTTCATGATATCTTCTCATGCCGTATGTCATTCAACAAATAATTCTCTGGTGTGAAGCCGACGCATTGTTTGTGAGACAAAACAAAGGAAATTCCAATTTTGTCCCCATTTCTCTGGCCTTGCACAGATACGGATATTTGCTGATACCAATCGCTAGTTGCAGCTGTAAACACTTAATTTCACAGCTCTGTAATCTCCTAATAATTTCCTCAAAAGGACTGTGTAATTTGGTGCCAATAACGGCGAAGGAAATGCTCCGTTTAAACCCCCAAAGTAATCGTTCATTCATGACTCATTTATTTATAATTGGAAACTTTATTCTTCGCAAAACGTTAAATGAAAAGCGTGCCGATTGAAGACCATTTCTGTTTTTGCTATAATTACACACGCATAAAGAGAATTAAGAAATTCAAGACTAAAGACTAAAAAGATTATCAAAAGCATTTTACCTTGGTCGTCTTCACTTGATGAAATGATTTACTATTCACCAGAAAATTCATCTGCAACAATTCTGATTATCAATTAAGTGAATTTTTTTTTTATTTTTTTTTCAAACATTCACTTGATCAAGCCGCTAAGTTGTGAGCTTGCTGCTATTTGGGAAAAACGTGGTAAAAAAAAAAGAAGTCTTGCATCCGTCCTTTTTATCCAGATCTGCCCCAAAAGTTAAAGAGTTCTGCACAACCCAAGTTTCATGAAAATTCATCCAGTAGTTTTTGTGTAATCCTGCTGACAATTAAGGGATTTTTTTCTCCAAACACTCACCAGATCAAGCTGCTAAATTGTGAGTTTGCTGCTATTCTATTCCTGAAATGATGGGACATGGACATGCTTTGGATTTTGGATTCTTGGTTGGTCAAAACAAGGTTAAAAAACATTGTGGTGAGGTCTGTTCTGTGCTGAGTATCTGCCCAGGTGTCATGAAAATTCGTTCGGCAGTTTTTGTGTAGTCCTGCTCTCAAACCAACCAACAAACTGAGTTGGGGGCGACAACAAAGGTGTTTGGTTGGAGGTGATTAATCATTACCACACACAGTACACGTACAGTACATTGCAATAATCCTCTTTTTTCATAATTATATTTAAAAAGTACCATTAGAGGTGGAATCCCGCATTCATAAACTTGGGACAAAAGAAGATATTTGAAGACGTCACCTTGGCCTTCGAGAAGCTGTGATTTCCTCATAATTTTCTGACATTTTCAAGGCCCGGAAAGACTTGTAGATTAAGCGAGAAAATAACTGTCATCTGCAGCCCTGCTGAAACGTTCAATAAGCCAGGGTTCATGGTATTTAATCACATTCTTCAAACAAGGCCTCCGAATACACACAAGCTACCTCTCGGCACCTTGGAGGTGTTGCAGCTGACAAGGTTAGACAGAGCGACAATTTCAGCTCCTGGAAAATTACTAGATATCCCTGGTCTGTGATGTGACATTCATCCCCCCCCGTCGCTGCCCTCCTCGCAAGCCGCTGTCATTTATGGGCTCGGTCCTCTGATGAGCTGGCATCGAGCTGGCCTTCACTCCTGTAAAAGTTAATGTAATCTATTGTCTATGTGTGCTCAACACGCTCCCAACAATCCATGACCATCACTTACAGCAGCGCTCTACCGAGGGGACGCTGTCAATACTCTCTCCGTCAGTGTCAGAGCGGCAGAAAGAGAGAATAAAAGACTTCCTGAAGCCGAACATCAGCAAGGTGAGAGAATCCGGTCACATAGACGATTAGCATCCTGTTCACGCCCGCCTCAGTTTCCTGTTCAGTTTCCTGTGAGTCACAACGGAGGAAGACGGCAGCCTTCACCCCGTCGGAAATACCTGCTGAATACTGACAACACAACACTATACACTTCACATCATCGTGATCACATTCATTTTTTTTTTACAATATGATACCAACATGAAGTACTATATGAATGCACCTCCGCAAACACAGAGCATTATGGCGACTGCTTCTCTTTGCATTGTTTACAAGTGTTCAAGGGAAAGATTGCTCACACACTGGAGACTCAAACTGGGCCCATTTGTTTTTTTGTTTTTTTTTTAACATTTGAAGCACCTTGCATGAAGGAAGCCCTGAACGTCAAGTGAAGAAACTTTTGTATTTCTGGTGAGACATTTTCTAAGTCTGACACAACTTGTTTTCTCTCCTGTGTTTATGAGTTGAGAACTGATGGAAGTAAAACAAATCTCTTAACTAAGAAAAGTTTCACCAAGTGTCACACTTGGGAAAAATATTTTTTCCCCTGAAAAAAAAACAGCAGTGGGTTTCACACATTTGTTTTTTTTTCACTCGGTTTTCAAAAATGTTTTCCTAAGATTTTTTTTGTCAGATTCACACATTTTTTTTCTTTCTCCTGAAAAATGAAGAAAAAATAAGTTTCACACGTCAACTTTTCTTCTCCTGCAAAAAAACCCCATTATTTTCACTGAATTTCACACATATAAGTATTTCTTCCCCTGAATTTTTTGGATTTTCACTCAGTTTCACACCTGAAATAAAATTGCTTAACTGAGTTTCACACGTGAATAAATCATTTCTACTCCTGTAAAAAAAAATTCTCAGTTTCACAAGTGAATGTTTTTTCTTTCTCCTGAAAAATGAAGAAAAATGTTTCTCACAAGAAAAAAAAGAACTTGTTTTCACACATGAACGAATTTCAATTGTTTGATCAATCATCAATTATTATTTTTTTCCCACATGAGAAAAATACATTTCCCTCATTTCACTTTTCCCACTCACACATGAAAAACACATTTTGTCCGGAAACAAATTGTTTTACTCAGTTTCACACATGCAAACAAATATTTCTACTTCTGTCGATAACATTTCTTTTCACTCGGTTTCAAACATGCTTACACAAATTTTACCCTAAAACGTTTTTTCACTGTTTCTCGCGTGACATCTTTCCCTCCTGATTTTTTTTTTCCTCGTTGAAATTTCTCACTTCAGACCTCCAAGCGTTTCAGGTGCCATCGCCAAAAGTTAACAAAAACACAGCTTAGTGTGACAAAATGAAGTCTCTCTGGCAGGTGGACACAGCTGGACCCTCAGCAGTGCAGACTCCTTGCTCATATAAACAAAATGGAGGAGTGAAAACAAAATGAGGTAACAGACATTATTATACATTTTATATGACAGCACTTTTATAATGAGAAACATATCTGAATACTTTATTCACTGAATACTGTCGGGTTGATTGATGGAGAATTAAAATCTCTAGAGGACGCCTGGTTGTCTTCTTCTGTGGTGGAGAGTGAGAATCGAGGCTCAAATTGCCTCAGCGGCCTCATTTGGGTGAATCTCAATCCGACTAACAAGGTTACTCACCTCCAGCACCGAACCCCACCGGAAAGCAGACCTGGGTGAAAATAATACTTGCAAATGAGTTTTGTTTTTTTTTTCCTGCTCGAACAAATGTGTCGGGTTTGATTAATTTTTCTGGAAATAACTGATAAAAAAGTTACAGAAAAAAACCCATGAAACTTTCCTTTCACAATATTTACAACAAAGACAGATAAGATACCTGCTATCTGGTCTCTGGGGGAAAATCTGACAAAGTTCACGCTAACAAACACCTTCAAAAGAGTCCTGTTGACATTTAAACCGGAGGACTGCTGCTTCACGCCTCTAATGAACATGACCCGCGTGACCGCATGACTGGAGCCGGAGAGGATGAGACGCCAGTGACGTTTTTTATCACCGGAGCTGGTTTGACCTCCGAGAGGTCTGATCAAATATACACATCTGTGGCTACACTTCATAATACAGCCTCAAGTTCACAGTGTTAAATCGTTATGTGAGTCACTACACTAATGAAATACTTAAAAAGGTTCCTGATAGAAGCCGGCGAGTCTTTTATTAGGATGTGATTCATATTGACACTGTAAAGTACAGGCTGATTTATAAAGTGTTACCACAACTGCCACAAAATATGTTTGAGAAACTCAAATTCTCAGGAGGGATTATACGTCGAGGATTAAGTGATAATTAAATCGCTCCATCCGTAAGTGTGATAACAGCGCTTGTCACTTTTTTGTCACTTAAATGTCAGCGGAGTTTTGGTGAGAAAACATTTTTGGTTTGAGCGGGATTAATATTTGTATCAGAGTTGAGTAACTAATTCGGAACAGCTTCGGTATTTTGGCTCCGAGACGCAAAGCAGAAACTGTTTTGGTGCGAGCGGAGAGTCAAACCACTCACACACACTCAGAGCGCTAATAACTGGCTGTTTGGGACACCATCTGTGTGTGTGAAAGATACACACTTCATCTAAAATACAAACAAGATGTTCTTTTGCACCTTGTGAAATTCTTTTCATCAGAAGACGCATCAAAACACGTGATCATCAATAGAATTAATGTGTCGGCAGGTGTGGGATTTTTTCTTTACCCTTCCTTCGATTAAAGTTCAGCAGACCAAGATCCAGCCTTTGGGGAAAATAAAAGACAGGAACGCTTGCTTACGTGAGGCTGGGCCAAAGATCATCACAATTCGTCATCGGGTCAGCGTCCATGTCCGTACCAAATTTCACGCCAAACCGTCCAAAAGTGGTCGAGACAGTTCACAAAAAGCTGTGAGTCGACCGGTCAGGTCATTGCAGAGATGCTGGAGGTTGTGTCTTCAGCACCACATCCGATACATGTAGCAAACGCCAGAAAACAAGCCCCCAGCATCCCCGGTAACAAGAGCAGACACGAGGAGCTGTTTCTGAGCTCTGCCGCCGAAGGTCTGTGGACACATCGTGAACACTCAGAAAGAGAATCAGCAGTGATGTTTCCTTCATTAGGGCTGCCGCTCACGGTGCAGAGGAACAGACATCCCGGCGTGTTCTGACAGGAGTCTGTCATCAATGCATCATTCATCCCAGCAAAACAAATAAACAAACAGCACAGATGAAAATCAAATGTGAAACATGCGGGAAAGCTATAGTAGGAGCCACTTCTGCTCGCGGTTGTTACGGCATTACGAGGCATAATCTAGATGATCAGAGCGCAACCGTGACAAGAGACGTCAACAACAGGAGGCCTTCATGTGCCTGTATGGATCTGATTTACTGAGGGTCAACTCCAGGCTCACCATCTTCTATTCAAACAGGGTAAAGAATCACAACATACAATTATAAATGAAGCTACACAGATGCACATACTATGCTTATTTCCTGCAGACTAGGACTGTCACGGAATTAGATTTTCACTACCAAGTTACCGTGGCCAAACGAAGTAATCAACCACTCAATTACTTGCGAATTTAGAATTTTGGATAATTCAGACAATGTCATCATATGTGTGTAAACACGATATCAATATTTCACTTTGTAACTGCACAGTTTTTATGAAAGTCGCAATATTGTGTCACAGCTGGCTCAAGGCCATTACAAAACAACGGAGATGCACTGTTCAAAGGAATAACAAAATATGTTTATTTAAATCAACCAGATGGGTAAATCAAATAAGACAATAACATGAGGTGTGAAAGTCAGTAGAATCAGTGGTGTGGGATGTGCATGCAGTGAATATGGTGTAGATGAATGTTGTATGGTGCATGAAAGAAAACCAAAAGAACCAAAACTTAAGGCTGCCGCGTCATCTGGGGAGACAGGCGTCTGTCTGCAAGGAAGAGAGAGAGATAGCCAGGCTGGCCCAACCCCCTGCCAACCACCAAACTACTCCAGACCTCACCGTCGAGCACCAACAGGGGTCGCCACAATTGTGACCAGCAAAAAATGATGTCATCATCAATTAGGTATTAATCTAATTGCTAATTTGCTCATATCGCCATCCATATATAATATATTTTTTTTTTACATGCTGTTCATTTCTTAAAAAAATGATCCATTTGAGCATTTTGCCGCTCTGGTTCTTTCTTTATCAGCTACGTGGTTGAGGTTGGGCAGAGGTCGAATACAGACATGCTCACACTCCAGACAGTCAGACGAGTGGAAGTCACTGTAGGTCAAGCGTCGCAGTGGAAGGTAAACACGCCGCAGCTCACTTTAATCTTTGTGAACAAGCGACCAGGCCGAACGTGGAGAGAGGACAGTCGCCCGTCAGGACGAGGCTGAGCACCGTCAGACTCTCCTCCCAGGTGTCCAGAGGCCCAAGCTAAACACAGACTCCAGTCACAGGTGGGCTGGAGACGGCATCACATCTTATCTTGGCACAACCAACTTCACCAAATAGTCAGTGGCGTGGCGTGATGAAAATTTCCGAGGAAGCCAAGTGAGACACAACCTCTAAGCTGTGTATGTTTTGCGGGGGTGGGGGGGCCAAAAATCGTATGTTGCAATTTATATGTTGCTATTTCACGTACGCGCCCAGCATCATTTTATCAGGACTTACACACGCTTGTTATCTAACCGACACTTTGAGCACCGACGTGCTCTCTCTCTCTCTGTCCCTCAGTCAGTCAGTCGCTCATACACACGCACACACACACACAGTCCTCATAAACATCTCATTAATGTATGCAACCACGCTCCCAAAAGCACAACCAGCTACTTAATGCACAGCACACATTTGATATTGGAAAGATGCGAATTCATTCACACACCTAATCAGAAGCCGTTAAGTTTTACGTCCACGTCAAACACGACTTGTACGCTCTCTGTGAGATACACAAATGCTTTTCACTTTTCAGTTTATATACATAATAATAAATGTAAATGTTCATTATACAGCAACACGACAACCCAGTACCGGTGGCTGTAAACAGCACACCTGACATGTGCATGTGTTCAGACAGCCCGGCCCATCACGGCCGCTGTCCGTGGTGCTCATTTTCTCCACATAAACAAAACAATAAACAACAACTTCAGTGGACTCATATGCTGCTTAATCAAAGCAAGCAAGACACAATAAGGATTATGATCACATCATTGTGATGCGTGCAGAAAAAAAATGCGTTTTCCTCACCCTATTCGTAGAGGAAGGCCGTCCTCCTGTCTCTCATGGTGGCAAAGTGATCGGTGACCATGTCGTAGAACTTCCCACTGGCTTTTAGGTCCTCCACAACAACAGAGTCAATGGATATCTTGGCCAAGTTGACAAGCCTGTCCTGTCCACGTGTTCCTCAGTTTTGATCCTCTTTAGACAGGAAAATGAGCGCTCTGCTGATGCGCTGGTAGCCGGTATCGTGAGCAAACGCTGCAGCAGTTTGAAGACCTCGGAGTCAGACTCCACAAAATCATGCACCAACTCCACAAAATTGCCCGTTTGCGCTGCCAGTGGCCTCACTGTGACCCCTGAACGCTTGCTCTTGGCGCGCGAGGTACAGGGCTGCAACGATGAGTGTCATTAAAATATCCTGGTTTTTCTTCACCTGCTCATTGTACTTCTTTGTGCTCAGACTTTTTGCCAAATCCAGAGCCTCGTTAATCCAAGCTTGGCGCCACCAGCCAGCCACTCGGTGCGGATGTAATTCTCCTCATTGAAAGTCCGAAAACTTTCCTTCCTCTCAGTACGGAGCTCTAGTTTTGGTGTTGGCCTGCCGTCAGATTTAATTCGGAGTTGCTGCTGTACAGGCAGTTTAGTAAAATTATTTTTTACTAAATACTCCAAATCTCCACCCTCCATAATTGCGCTTAATATTTTTGCTAGCTTACCAAGATATCGACACAAAACAGCAACTTCCGTCATTTCATTCAATGAGGTTAACGTACTGTGATTTGATTGGCGTGATGCCAACGAGTTCGCGGCTTCCCTTAACACTGTCCTGACCAATCACAGCAGTGTCGTGACAAAAGCCTCACCTGATTGGTTAATCATTCTTTTTTTTTTCGCTAAGGGAGGCCAACTCAGCTTGGCCTCCTCACAGAGAACAGAGTGCAGTACCATGTTTTCAACGCTCATTCACCACGTAACGTTTAGAGGGGCGCTGTTTTACACATCATAAAATGCTCAATAATTAATGAAGAGAGACGCGGAGGAGACGACAGACACAACACAGAAGGATTACGTAAACTGTTAAAAAAGTGTTTTTATTAAATGACGGTTATATTCTGAAAAAAGTGAGGAAGCCTGGCTTCCCTTGGCCTCTGCAAGAAAACACCACTGCAAATAGCTAAGAGTCTACAGCCATGCCAACATGCTAACAGGTGTTATGTTAAGCACACGTGTTATCGTTTGATAATCAGCACTAAGCGCAAATCACAGCTGATGGGAATGTGAGGAAAAGTTTTGGTAATAAGTGATTGAAACGTTGATATCACTTTGGGGCTGAATTAAACATTAAGAGATCTTCAAAATATATTACACTTCATCCTGAGGGAGGCATTAATGTCTGTACTAAATTTCATAGTAATCCATCCAATATTTATTGAGACATTTCACCCAAAACCACAACTGTTAACGTCCCTCTCTCTATATATATAGGCACTGGAAGAAAAGTCACCAAATCAACAGGATTTATCCTCCAGGGATCATAAATGTCAGTACACATTTTTATGATGATCCATCCAGTATTTGTTGAGATATGTCAGTCCGGACCAGTCCGAAGTGTTGAAGTGTCCAACAGACACACTGCGGCTGGGATGGTCCTGTTTTGACCTCCCCGAGTTGGGAAGACGTTCTTCCGACCCCAGGGTGTGTTCATGCGCATCATGAAGGAAGGACAAGGATGCAAGGATCAACCCAATTTTTACTTTCATCCGCCATCTTTCAGCATCACACGACGTCAAATTTGTTCATTTTCCTACTTGAGAAACGTGAATTCTCCAGTCAGAATAAGTTTTTGCTGGTCCAACAGGACAACAGGAGTGACCTCAACACAGCTAAATGTGACCTACTTAAGAGGATTTACAAAAATACGGTCCAGGAATCTTGAGTTCAGATCAACCCATCTGTTGCTGTCTGATGCTACCCTACAGAATTCCCCCAAAAAATAATTTCCCAAAAATCAAGAGAATTTCCAAACAAAGACTAAGCACATAAGATCAAAAATGAAATGCCAGGTTTAGAAAAAATAAGATGTTTTTTATACTCGACACTGTGGACGCATTTCAATTGTTACTCAGTTGGCAGAGTCCTTAGCCATTTACTTCACTCCAGATACCAAGAACAACAAGACATGTAAAGTTTCAGACTTCAGATACAAGATCAGATCAGAAACTCCGATTCTCCCAGGAGTCTGTGATAAATACATCTTCACATCGGAACGGTAAAGTCAGTTTCTGTCAGTTGCTGATGTGATGTGACCATTAATAAGAGACACGGCAGTGATGTCTTCATCACAGGGGCTGGTGTTCATGCAGACAGTGTAAGGAAACCTTCTTACTGACAAGAATTTGTCAAGAATATGTCAGCCATTAGAGCCAAAGCGCAAAATAACAACAGCCATAAATATGAAATGTCACGGGGAAGTCTGCGGTGCAGTCGGCGTGTTTATGGCGACTGTGACACTGTGAGACTAAATCTCTTTCATTACAGCAGTCATGCGAGTAATAACGGCAGGTATTAGAGCTGGATGTGATGACGGGGGTGATGCGCGGAGCATCAGAAATCAAGGTGTTGGGACACTAATGTGCGAGACATACATCATTCATGAGTAAAGGAAGAAATATAGGAGAAATATGGGAAGTCAAGGTGTCGTCAAACTGAAATATGAATTCTGCACTGTTTGTTTAAATACATGTACACTAGAATAACACTGCAGCTGTTGGGCATATGTTTTTGACAACAGTGTTGAAGCTTCAGGTCTCTGGGTGTTGAGGGTCAGCGTTATTAGGCTCTCAAATATCGCACAGTCCATTTTTTCATGGTGTGCTACTGACTGGAGCATATCACAGCCCTGCAATGATCGTTTATACAGTGTTCATTTTTCCCCCTTTCCCAACAAGCCCACATGGCACTGCTGGTTATACAATGAATTTCAGATGTCCGTCCTTTTACAACCCGTGCTGCCATCTTAGATATGTTCTTACTCAGTATGTTGACCTTCATACAGAAGCTCTGACGGCCAAGTGAAGTTTTTTTTTTTGGGATCAAAACTGTTTTCTCTCCTGTGTTAATGACTTGGTGGGAAAAATCTTTCAAAGTTCCTCTTTTGTTTTGTAGTAAAAATGTTCAGGAGAATTGAAAAAACTAAATAAACAAATAAAAATTACAAAATGAAATTACATTTTATTTATTTACTTTTTTTTATCAATTGAGTGATTTTATATTTCTTTCTCATGTGTGAAACCAAGTGAAATGTATTTTTAATTTTGGGAAGTCAAGGAGATGTGTGTCGCGGAGTGAAAAGAATTCCAGGAGAACTTTGTGACAAAAAGACACAAAACATAATTGTTTTGTCATGTGTGGAGTTGAGCGAAAAAAATTCTTCCAGGCAAGTTTTTTTTTTTTTCATGTGTGAAATTGAATGAGAAACAAAAAACGACTTGTGAAGTCCAGCGTATTTTTTTTCATGATTTCTTTTTTCAAGTGTTCATGTGTGAAGTCCAGTTAAAAAACAACACTTTTTCTTAAGTCGAACATTTTTTTTTTTGTGAAGCTAACTGAAAAAAAAACACCAAAAAAAAGTCGAACGAAAAGGAAGACAAAGAAATTTAAAATGTTTTTTGTTGAGTGAAAACTGGTGAAAAAAAATTACAAAAACAAAACATTTGTGAAGTCGAGTGAAAAAAAAAAAAAACGTTTTCATGCGTGAAGCAGAGTGAACAAATAAAATAAAATTCCATGTTTAAGTCAAGGGACCTCAACCTCATCACTCCACGACTCAAAGTAACCAATGTGTCAAGCAGGTAGAGTCACAGTAACACAAGAGTGCTAAAATCACAGATGGGACGAAACTCAGCCCCTCAGCTGGTTAAATGCACTTCATAATGGCCGCCTACACAGATACTGGACCATGACAACATTAATCAGAACCAATGAATCACACCCCATCAAGAGCCATAGTAGGAAGGAAACATGGGGCCATGTTTTCTTTTAACGACTTGTGGTTAACATAATTTTGACTTAATAAGGACACAAGTGAAAACAAAGCTGCTTATTTAAAAAAAAAAAAAAACAAGAAAAGAAAAGAAAAAGTCTTATATCAGTTTAAAGTTTAAAGGCAGAAAATAGAGGGACTGATTTAAGTCCCTCCAAATCGAGCGTTCTGATCCATCTTTGTCTAACTAGGGGCATTTTTCAGTGTTTATCTCTCGGGTTGACACCAACTAAATGCACATACTCCTGATCTCCTGAGGCTGATACTCCAGAGCTGGACAGAGATAATAGATATGTTTCTTTGTGCCATTGTGTGCTTCTCCATGACGTACAAGACTTCAGTCAGAAATCATCGAGCAGCGGCAGGCAGGGGCCGGCCTCCTCACGCTGGGCCCTCGAGCTGACTGAAGGGAATATGGATGAAATTTTCACCAGTGAACCTGTGCGACCACTGAGACTGCAATCCCTCTTCTCTACGTGATAACACCAGCTTTTAAAGTCTGGAGGAAGTGCGATGTTTATCTTTAAGTCTGTCTAAGGAGGCGAGGATAACTACTAGATGTTAAGTCACAAGAAAAGCGCTGCGGAGGCAGAGGGGTTGTTTGTCAAATCCAGCACCTTGATTCTGTTTCACAACGGCGTGGACGATTAAACTGCATATTTCAGTACTTATGATGTGGCGTAATGATGAAAACATTGCATTTACTTCTTCTGTGTTTAACTAATGACCCTGTCTAGGAAACGTTCGCAGTAATTGCAACTATTGCATCCATTACCCGTCACAGCCTTGCACATACAACAAATATTTTCCATTAAGGCAACAGCTAGTGGGACTATTTAAATAAAGTGTATGCAAGCCTCTATTACCCATATACTATACAACAATCACCCACAACTTTAAAACCACTAACAGGTGAAGAGAATAACATTTATCATCTTGGTACAATTCAGTGCTCTGCTGGGAAACCCATCCATTACGGCTCAATCCCATTTCCAGTTCTTACCCTTACCCTTTGTTTTTCGATTGCCCCCTCGCCCCTCAGAGCAAAGTGACAGGAGGCGATGGTTGAAATCTCCCTCTACGAAATGAGACCCTGATACTTCATCAGCTGACGTTGATAGCATTTTGTAAACGCCACGCTAACAGTCATTTCCAAGATTTCGTCTTCAGCTCTGGTGATTACTCTTGCATTACTGCGGCAATGCTGGCGTTGACACAGTGTCATCTGACGTTAACCTGATGGAGATGTTTTCCAACACCACTTCACATTATCGATCAAGTCATCGAATACAACATAACACTGCTTCATTACCTGGTCACTAGTGATGCTTTACAGGCTAACATTATCAACCTACCCTGCCAGACTGCACTGATATTACAGGAGCCATCGCAAGTGCAGCAACTTCTCACCGGACTTCAGTAAAAGTCTATGTGTCATTTGCCATTAAAAGTTGGCAATGCAGTATTGAAATATGTAGAAAGTTGGGACTGTCATGCACAGCTGCTGACTATTTGTAGTTATCACATCATGACTGTTTCTGTTTCTGTTCACCAGACGTTAATGTAGCTTGTGTCACAGCTGAGCTGCTCCTTTCAGTCACTCTTCACCAAAGAATGAAAATTTAGACATTGCCTGTTCAACCCGGTGCCAATGGAAAGCCAGGTGAAATTTCATAGTCCACAAAACATTTCTGATCTGTGGCAGGTCCCAAATTGATTTTGGAAAAAGTTATTTTGCACAGTCAAGCTTGTGCATCCACTTCAGATAGGGTGCATGCTAATGACTTTAGCTTAGCAGCTACAGTGAAGATTTCAGCTGTAAAAAGGCTGTTAATAACAAGTCTTTTCATGATCAATCGGGGCTCTTGGGGCTTCTTCAGACAAGCTATATGGAGCCAATTTATGCTTGTTTGCTTCGTTTTGCTTTTTTTAAATTATTCCCAGTCTGCTTTTGTTGTTTAGGAGAATCCTGCAACACTCCAGAAATGTTTTGTTGAATACAAACTTCCCCCAACTTCCCATCAGCATGGGGGATGAGCAGGTTATGACTGAATTTTCATTTTGGGGTGAACCTTTCCTTTAAGATTCATTGTACATGCACTCAACACCGCTAATGCACACTGAAATTTGAGTGATTGTTACTCTCGATCTTGTAAAATCTAATGATCATACCTTAACAACTGCTGTTTCAAGATTTGAAACACATTACGAAGTTTCAGAGCAACTTTGTGAGTGTGTAAAATCTAAGGCGTTATACTAAATGTTACCCGCATAAACGCACAGAATGCATTTTGGGTTGTTTTTGATTTGATTCTCTCTGTTTTACCATGTTTATTGCAGACAATGCACAACATTCCCGCAGAAAGAGTCTCTTTCACTTCATGGTAAAACCCCCTAAAATAGCAGCAACATAGAAATGTGCTTTGTTGTGGCACTGTCCCAAACCTATTTGAAACTACTGAGGCTTATCCCACTTCAATAGGCAGCCATCCAGAAGGAGAGCTTCTTTTTACACAGCGGTGTACTGTGTGCTTCGTAGGCGGGAAAGAGCAGACACATTGGGTTTAATACATACACGCTGAGCTACTTGAAAAACCTGTAGATCCAAAGAGGCATCCTGAAACCCAGAACATACTAATCCAGTCGGAAATAGCTTGAAAGGAGGAAGACGCCGTGGCGATGATTTGAATTTAGAGCAGCAGCCATTTTTAACCCACTTCTGGGTTCTTCCTGCTCTGCTAACAGCAGGTCAGATTTTCAAAACATCTCGTTGAACATCTGAAATCATGCTCGAGGGAATAGCACATGGTGGAACGTGGAGCTAAACAAGAATCCGGTTGCCACACAAGAAGTAAGGAAATGAAATGAGCACCTTACAGGAATTATTGATAACCTGGAGAAGATCTTCGATAAAAAGATTTATGTATCCCTGGACAAAAACTTTCAGATTACATTTGAGAGCTAATATGCTACAATAGGATCACAAGACACTGAAATGTGAAAGTGAGGAAAAAAACAAGGAAATGCAAAACAGTTTGGATAATGAGTTCTGGGATTTGGCAGAAACAAACAAACAAAAAATCGTAAAAATTACTACAACAGCCGGCCACGCTGGTTTTCATTTGCCAAGTCAAACCAGGTCAAGCCGAGCGGGCACATCTTTGGAAAAGCCCAGTTAGCCACCCACATGAAGGCCGGTTGGATCTACGACCCACAAGCGGCCCTAACAACTCTGTAAGGACACTCCCACGCAGAGTTTAAAAGCCTATAACTCCCCTCCAGTTAGTTAGAACTGCAGAAGCCTGTTGGATGAGAAGTGAAACATCAAGACAAAAAAACAAGTCCGGATACAGCACTTTGATTAGTAGTGTTCTCTGTCTGTTCTTCAAGTTGCGGTAGGATGTGAACGTCAGGACGACATTAAAGCAGAAAATCGTACATTCTTATTCATGGTGTTTTTTTATTGACCCTTCCAACACTCTGAAGTTGTTGGCAGAAACACTCTTGGCTCGTATTAGCATATAAAGCTCCTAACAAGTGCCATACATCAAAATAATAACTGCAAGAAAAAAAACACAAACTTTAAGTACTCAAGCATAACATAACTTTAGTCAACCAGGAGGAACCATAATTACTTCAGCCAGCTCATCCTGTCCTTGCTTGTAATTATGGATTTAAACTGTAATATTTTTAAATGGTCTGATTAAATCATCCTGAAGACTGTTGTGTTCCTGAAACAATGCATCGTGCTGGAGAAAAAAAAAAACGGTGGTTGCTCGGCGGCCGTGAAAACAAATCATGTCTATGAACACAAAAAAGAGAGATTTCCATTTTAATGTCTCCTGTATTGACAGCTCGACTACATATGGCTCCCATACATCGTCGCTGATGGAGAAACTGTACCTCCCTCCATCTCCGATCACGCCACCCCCACCCCCTCTCTCTGTTTACTTTTGTAATCAACTTTGCGCTTGTTTTCTTCCACATCCCAATAAATGAGTTGTTAATCCTGCCGGGACAGCCGGGTGGAAATGAGTATTGAAAGGAATTAGCAAATGACATTTTAACAAGGATGTCTGTGGTGATATAATGGGCCCTAATGAAAGTAATGTTTTTCGCTGATGTGCTGACAGCGTGGCATTCTCCCAGCTGTACCCCTGTCTCAGCCTCATGGGACGAGTTAAAGAGAAAACAGAAGGGGACGAGATATGAGGACATGGACCGGTGGGGGATTTAAAAAATGCACAAAGATAGCCTTTGACAGGGGAGTTGACACAATTTAAGCAATTAATTCTACCTGAATAAAGCTGAGATTTGGAAGGCAACGTCAGATGCTCCACCCCGACCAACCTCACGAAGGCTTTTTGCAGCTCTGAAGCTTCGTCTGATAAACATTTGTGGATTCTCACTATATAGGTGGTGCCAAGCTTGTTTTTTCTTTTCGCAAAGAGGAGAAAGCTCTGCTGGTGTTCCCTTATAGAAACTAATGGTGGAAACATCAAAACTGTTTAATCGTCCTTCCTGAGCTAATCGGCTGTTTGCAGGCGTTTTATTGACATGATGTGATTCATGTTTGGTTTCACTATTGTGTGTATAAGTGCTGGTTTGCTACAGAACATTATTCACTGCTATGAAGGAATTTTCCTTCTCCTTCTCAGTAAGTGACCTTCTTCTATTCAGTGTCTGTCAGCTGTGTGAAGCTGCCTTCAATGAGACTGGAGTAAACAAGCCCTGTTTCGGTGGAAACCAAGGTTAGACTGTCGGTTCTGTCTCACAACAGACTGCATATGTGTCAGCCCAAAGATAGAGTGTAGCATAAGCTGACGGTTTGACCCAGGTCAATCTTAAGTAAATATGGCACACTGTATTGGACAGGTCGATAATTGTTCTCGGGTCTCCTGGCATTTTCTTCATAACCACAAGTCCAGCTCTACAAAGATTCGATCACAATTGCATTTCAAGTGGTTTTAGCCAAGTGTAAACCCATTGTGAAGTCACCCCGAGTCTGGCATTACGTTCATCACCTTCTTAGTTTCCTGGAGCCAGAACTGACCATTTTTGGACAAGAGGGTGGAGTAGCGTAGGATATCCTGTTGGAACTGATGAGTTCCCATTCTGCGCTTTCATCTGGAACACCCAACTCAAACTTTGACGCACCTCACAAACCCCCGAAATTAAATATCCAAGTTGGCTGCTTCAGGAATCAACCGCTGCGAAAGCTGTAGAATATCCTGTTTGTTGGCACTACTGTCTCGTGTGTGTCAGTGAATCAGTCCTGTCCAACTTGACATGTTGCTTGTAATGAGTTGTTAATCAACCGGCATTGTACTAACAATCTCTATCCTGGCTAGAACTGGCACCGGCGCTCAGTTATGATGTCATTGCCATTTCTCACTTCCAACTTCCTAGGGAGTTGTCGTCGTAGCGACTTGTCAATAACAAGTTGGCTACACCCTAAAGCACAACCCGCTTCATCATCTATTGTCCTCAAAATAGGAACACGATTTGCTAAATGAACATGCTGTATTGAAGAAGATTAAAACTAGGACTGAGACCATAAACTCATTAGGAAACCGTTTAGTGAGCTAATAAATCAGGTGGTTTAGGCATTAACTTCTACATGAAGGATTGATAAAGACATTTATGTTCCCCAGAGGATGAATCCCAATGACTCTGGTGGTGCCCGAAGCCCGAAGCATTGATGTGCAGCCTCACAGAGCTGCTAACATGGCTGCGGACTCCAAAACATCAAACTCCATCAGCTCTTTATTGGACCTTTGTGATGGCACTATTTATGGCTGCTCGGTGATGCACCTGCACCACCTCCTTAAGTGTTAGCAGGTAATGAAGTGACAAACGCAGTGATACAATTTGAGATAAGAAAACATCTGAGGTAGATGACAAAGAAGCCAATAAAGAGGGAAAAACAAACAAGAACAATACAGAGATATGTGATGCACAGTTTAAGGAAGCAGAATAGATGGCCGGTAGAAATAAAGCACACATGTCAGAAGTGATCAGTGGCACACGAGTTGTCGGGCACATTGATTACTCCATGACGTGGCAAACATCCACCGGGCACCAGTTCAGTTCAGAGTTGAAGAAATAATAAAAGGAATTTCAAATCTAATCTCACCAGTTGTGACAGAGGAATGAGGCACAGCAGCAAAAAATAGTGGACGGCTGAGGAGAGAGGCAGAGGAGAGGAATGTCCACTAATGGATTTTGTGGAAAGAATTGCATTTTGGGGCCCGCTGAGGTGTAGCACTTAGATATCCCCGAAGAGTTCGGTTGAGCTGGGTGAGCGGGTAAGGCTCAGAAGGTCTGCACAAAAATGAAAATCTTGACCTGCTTTTCAGCTTTCGGTCATGTGTGCGTGTTGTCAGTGAGGGAAATGAAAGACATTTTGTGTTAGATGTTGTGTAGGCACATGAGGGAAAGTCACTGACAGCAGAATTCCTGTACTTTAAAACCCGGCCCCTATGATGACATGACTTTTGTGTGTAAATGGTTCATACTTACAAGACATTTTGGACCTGTACCGGTAGATTGCTTTGGCAGTAACACGGCTGCAGTGGCTGCAATGTAAACCATTGGGGAACTCCGACCATCAAAATTACGCCCGCTAAAATTGCAGTTTTTTGCCAATGAGAGGCTGAGGTTGTTGTTCAAAGAGTCTGGCAACATTAGGGAAACAAACAGACCTTTTTTTTTTTTTTTTTTTGTTAAATAATTTGTATAACCAGAAACACAAAGGTCTTGTTAAAGGAGAAGTCTTGCTCTGAAAGCTCTGAGGGGAGCTGCTGAGTTCCCAGAGAAGAGCGCCAGGCTTTGGAGCAAACTTTCATGGTGGCCAAACTGTGTCATTACATTGTCTAGAGAGCCTAGAAAGACTTCCCCATGAGTTTATACTGTGAAAGAAAAAAGGCAAAAACATTATTTTGAGCGTCACGACCCCCGCACAATTTGTACAATTCAGTCCTATAACATTTGGAAATTATTCTTTTTTCCCATTTAAGCTAGTTGGGCACTTAACTGGCAGTTTGTCAGCATATTTATTTCCAGAGCTGCATCTGGCTTTTTACCAGATTTTGGCAAACTTGGTGAAGCAACTGTAACAAATCGCCCCATGAGATTTAAGAACCAGACTTCTCCTGGAGCGAGTCTTGTGTGTCTGGTTATAGTAGGATCTTCTCTGATATGTTTGTCAGACACTCAGAATACCAACCTGAGCCTGTCAGCGGCTGATCAACCACTTTAAGTGGAAGTAACTTTGACTGTGTAGTTGCCCCAAAGGGTTACATTGCGACCATTGAAGCCGCGTTGTGGACGCCAGCTGAGGAGATCTGCTGGACCAATTCCAAAACCTGTGGTAGGTATGAATCATTCACGCACGGAAACATGCAAATATAGGTCTTATGATTAAAAACAATGGAATTCCCCTTTAAGGAACATCCTTATTGTTTTCATGTGGCGTCGAGGAACCAGACCCAAATCAGAGATGTGATGAAGTTGCATGGAACGTTAAGTCCGTTTTAGTGAGCTATGTTAAAACTGAATGCGAAGCAAAGTATTGAATGAGTTCGTTTAATATATTTCTCCATATTTCCGAACAGTCGGATTTGTTCTCCACAATCAAGAGCCAAGATGCTCAGAGGGACAGGCTGCAGGATACAGTGAGCTTCAGATAAGATTTCTACCTCTAGTAAAGTGGAGGGAGAAAAATAAAGCGTCAACTACCCCGAGACTTCTCTGCAGTCCTTTTCATCTTTGAAGGATATGAGGAGTTCTCAAAGAATTACACTGAAAAAACCCCGTAGATAATTGATGATGATGTCGTCTCTAGACAGAACGTCTCCTCAGCAGCTGGAACAACCGTGTCTAAAAAGTGAGGATAAAGTGGTGGTTAAGTACCTCTGAATTTGTCAGAAGCTCTCCAACAAAAGCACTCAAAGCTGCCAAAAGGGGGGAAAAAAAAATAAAATCTCGCTCCATCTCGCCGGCAGACTTTGAGCAGTTGGTTGATAGCTGTGTAGCAGCCGAGGAAAAGCCGCGGCGCGTCTCCCCCCGTCAAGATCATCTCATCCACATGTTTCTCTTCAGACGACTCATCGTAAGCAGGTGTAATCTTCAAAGTGAATCCTGCCGCAATTACACCCCCCGAGTCTTTTTTACACGACAGCTAGGAAAAAGAAAGTGAAAAAAGTAGGACTTTCAGTTCTGGCTGGGTCGTTCCTGTTGAGGCTTTAAGAGTATATTTTCAGAAACCGAGGACACTAATTGCACTTGATTTGAAGCTGTTTGTAATTACGGTGTGACAGCTAGATATTGGTTTCAAAAATCTGTCTCACAAGGGGGGCGACGGTTCATGTTTATTTAATTAGGTGAATCCAACGCTCTCAAACTGCCGAGCACACGCGAGGGCAAACAGACATACGTGAATGTTGGATATGTGGGGAAGGTAATTGCTTTCTCAGGCCGCCCCCCTGCTAATTATAGAGCCGAGTGTGTGCTGTTATGGTTAACAGACGTAACTTGATTGGAAGTCACTTCATCTGCCGCCCGCCCGTCCGCCAGTCACCTCTGGTAGGTAATTAAAGCCTGCATCCAGCCTGAACCGGAGCCACGCATCCAGCTTTTTCTTGGCAAAATCTGACTGACGGCCGCAGAAAGTGCATCATCACTGCACTCAGTTGCTTAGCGTCTTCTTATCATCAACGGGAGATGGGCAGGTCACGCAATTACGACAATCTAATTTTGGGCTGCCGCTGACAACCTGTTGGCCGTGCGTCTGTTCACCTGACAGGTTGTGGAAGAGGGATTCTGTGTGTTGGCGCGTTAACATGTTTCGTTAACCGTTAGATATTCACATGCAGTTGTTCCACTTTAAAAAGGAATACGTTAAGCTTTGTATTCATGTTTTCTTTGTGAAGGCAGGTTTTCCTCAGCTGAGGGACGGCTCATCACGTCTGCGACAAACGTAGTCATTAAATATTGTCTGAATTAATTTAGAGGTCTCTGATCAGCGCGACTTTAATATTCAGCATATGCAGAACACATGCGGTTTGTTTTGTTTCGTGACAAGTGTCTGTACAAGGAAGATATGGAGACCTAATTCTGTTTTTTGTTTGAGCTGGGCGTATCTATAATAAATGTATTTTTCATGTTAAGTTCCTCTTTAGCTGTGTGTCATGTATTTTCTTTATGTCTTGAGGATTATGCTTAATTTGTTTTATTGTACTGTACGTTTCCTTGTTTTTTGGTTGTTGGTTTTTTTTTTGCAATTTCTTTCACCAGCTTTGAACAAGAAATCTGCTCACTTCCAGGAATGTTTGGTTATCACCCCTCTATAAATGCATGACATATTGTTGCCAGATCTGGCGTGAGAAACAAGCAACCAGGTCAAAAAGAAACAACCTGGCTGAAAATAAAAAATGTGAGAGAGTCCAATTTATACTGTCTACAGTGTGTGTAATATATTTAGCTTTTAATAAGAAACCTTTCATAAGAAAAAGATATTAAAAAGATATTTTTCTTTTTTCACTCTAGAACAACCAGCTGACCAACAGATAATTAGGAATACACTTGTTGATGAAGTTGCATATAATGAAACTGACCAAGCGGTCAGTGAATATTGCTAAAAGTAACAATGATGTTACTTTTAAGAGAAATAATATAGCCCATACTAGGTATTTTAATATCATTACACTTGTTTTATCAAGTTCGGCATCATCACCTGTGAAAACTGACCTATTGAAGAAGATCTGTGTGGATGTAGTTCACACTAACTATATCATAGATTTTCCTATATTTTGCCCAGTTCCTCTGAAGTGTTGTTAGCTAAGTCACTAAAAATCTCCATTCATTTCTGGAAAATGTCAACTGTGTTTGTGCTGTGTAGAGGGGGAGGGAACAGAGTGGTAGACAAAAAGAAGGAACTACACCTGAAAAACAAATCTGCAACCAGCCACCACCACCATTTGTAAGCGACTTTACAGAAAAACAAACCAAACCTCACCTACAAAAAGAGTTGGCAACCCTGGCCTGAGGACCTGTGTGTGGAACAAAAAGAAAGTGGGTAAGGACAGCAAGTCAGAGCCTACCACCAATACCACGAGCCTAACAGCGGGGTGTCACACCCTTGCCGCCTGAAGCAACGGCAATCGTGGTAACAACAAAGTGTGACATTGACAGAAGGTGCACTGGTGGAGGCTCACTTACCAGGCCGGTCGGAGACGGGAGAGAGGTGAAGAATGGGTGCTGACAAGATAAATAGCGAGCCAAGAGTATCGGTGTGCCGGGACAGCACATGGACGGATTGAATCTGTCTCCAGCTGAGGTGACCAGGCCGGCCTGAGGAAGACAACTGTGGCAGTGTGCTTTAAGAGCTTAGGGGAGGAATCGCCCTGACTGTCCACAATATTGACCCTGAACACATACTGTTGGTTTTGTGTCTCTCCAAGTTTCCCCTCTTCACTTAACGTTCCATGCCCGGAGGTGATGGGCGTCAGAGACACAAAAAAGAAATTCAAACATCTGGGAAACATTGGGCTGCTCATCACCGTCGCAGGGTTACAGCAGCAATGAAAGAAAATGTGTTATTGCAAATTTGACTTTAGTGTCTCTATGATAGCCTAAAATATATATATATATATATAACTATCCTTCTGAACAATGAGCCCACATGTCACCTCTCTCCGAGCCCAGAGAGAACAGGGGAAAACGTAGGAGAAGAAAAGAAAAAAAAAAACCAAATTGCTCTTATCGGTTTATCGACGAGATAGGCAGTCAAAAATGCTTGATGAGACGGAGGAGAGAGACAAAGCACCTCGACGGAACAGGAGCGCTCCGATCAAAACGCATCGAGTCGGCTACAAAGGAGCGTCTGTCGTGTTTACGGCGGCTTTTCTTCAGATTTGACCTCTGTAATTTAATTAGAGCAAAGACAATCCATGTTGTCCAGCCTGCCTTGTAATTACAAGAGCTTATGATCCTGGATGCTTTCCACGGAGAGGAAGTGTCAGCTTATACGGGTCTGAATACAGTAGTCAATAACTCATCAGCAGTGACAGAGCACAAAAACGAGCAGGCAGTCGCCTGTGAACAGGAGCACAGCTGCGCATCCTTTCACAGTGAGACACACACACACACACACACACACACACACACCTCCCCTCCAAATACAATTACCCCCCCGACGCACGCACACAAAAGCTAGACACACATGGCCACGTACGCGACCAAACACACTACGATGTTGACACAGACGTACACACAGGAGCGAGTGGTGAAAGCCCAGAATTCTGCAAATGTTTGACGGCACATAACGAGAGGAGCCAAAACAACCGGTGGCCACATGATCCGAAGGAAACCCACTGATCCTCCGAGGTGTTTACCGAGAACATCCAAACACTACCAAATGTGTCTCTGCAAAGTTTACCTGGAGTTCAGAACACTCTTAGCTAGCGCCATGCTGCTCTTAGAATGTGGGAGACAGACTCCAGCAACAGAGGACATCCACTGGAACAAATGTGCTGATTTTTCTTCCTGGATTCTTTCCTGTTAGCGGCTTCGTCAGGACGGAACTGTTTCCTGTTTTAAATAATCTTGCTGTGTGTCTTTGCGTTTTTTGGACCTTTTGGTCAAAAATAAGACAAACGAATGTGAAAATGGACATTTTATAGATCAATTGTTTACGAAAACAATCTTTAGTTGCAGCTGTGATCATCACCAACACATCTCTCAGCTCACTCGATGGCGTATCATGGTCATTCCGTGCTATAGGCAGACATATTGAAATGCTTGATATTCTTGATGTGATTAGAAGTTAGTTGAACATCTCTGGGCTTTGCTGTCCGAAACAAGTCTCCTCATCCTGCTTGACAACAGCGCAGCCGGACACGCGAAGCAGCCAGCCGTCATTGCTTTCCTGAGACCTGATCGCTTTCAGACCGGTGGAGAGGACGAGAAGAGCGAGTCCTGCACTGCAGAGCTGATGTGTGTTATGGAGCAACAACCGTATGAAATCAAACTGTAATGGAGCAAAACTGACCAAATTGAAACACGTTATCGGACAAAATGTCACCTGCTCTCATAACTGGGGGCAGTATTCCTACATGTCCTTACACCGCACGTTGCGTATGCTTCATGTGTTAATGTGGAAGGAACAACGCACAACACAGATCCACATTTTGTGACTCTTAATGGGCCTTTTCCATAAATCACCAATCACCTTTTGTGTCTCAGCTTGTCCCACACATCTGTTAATACATCACTTTCATTGATTAGCCTATTGACTCCCTGCCAAAGTGTCCACCATTAGGATCTTTTCACTGTAATTCATGTGCCACGGCAAAATGATGAATTTATTTGAATGTACATTTAACACAGCAGGCAATTACATGACCTTTCGCCCAGAACAATTCACACGGAGCTCGACTATTGAATCTGCTTTGAACCAAAATTACAGACATTAGAGGAAAGCACTGTGCAATTAGCAGTCGGATGGAAAAAAAAAAAATAAAACTCAGAGTACTGTCTGTTAAAAAATATAAAAAAACAACGTGAAAAATCATTCCCACCATTTAAGCAGCCAATATGTTCATTTGAAGCGAAAGCAAAGTAATTGAACACTGAATGTATTATTTCTAGGTGAGACTGAAGACGGTGGCTGACTAAGAACACCACAGCGAAGTGATAATCACAACATGCAATACAGTGTTTTATTTAAAAAAAAAAAAGAATGCTTCCATAAAATGAGACGCTCATCAGGATTATAAGTAAAATGCAAGCAGAGGTCTACAATACTTTTCCCTCCACATACTTGTCTTTTTCTGGGACTTGCAGGATGTTCGTGACATAAAAATAGAAATATTTGTCTCATTATTGAACCATTTTCTCTTTGGTGAGACAATCCAGTAAAGTGGAAAAGTAGGATGGACAATGTCTACTAATAAAGCCTCAAGAACAGCCCAGTTGGCAGAGTAAAATGATGGCAGTTCATGTTTCAGCAAACCACATATACATTGACATTTGTAGGTGTCATAAGTACACATCATAGTAACCGTATTTTCTACAATATATGTCACATCACATTCACATTCAATGTTTATGACCTGACTTTCATATCAGGACGTGGGGGGAGTGGTGGTGGAGTTACGGCCATTTCAACATTTGTAGTGTGACACCACTGAATTTTTTAAAGGAGACCTCAAAAAATGTTCAGCTGTGTTTGTAGCGACCAAAAAAGGATATTCAAGACGAGAAGTGGGGACGTCTCCAGTGTTTGTGACAACCCCCCCCCCCCCCAAAAAAAACTAGTCGAAACCTGATCTTTTCTGAAGTACGAACACACACGTATAAGCCATCAGCGATGTCAATGACATCAGTTTGTTGGATGTCACTGTGCTGACATCACTTTCTGCTGATGATGCATTTCCTGGCTTTTGTCTCAGGTTCTTCCTGAAAGTGTCGGAGCTGTTTGGGAAGGTGAGGGTATGTGTGTGTGTGTGTGTGTGTGTGTGCGTGTGCGTGTGTGTGTGTGTTACAGAGTATGTGTGTGTCTGTGGAACCTAACCAGACCATAGGCTGCTTCGTTACAACATAAAACATACAATTGAACCTCATGAAACGTTGCAGCGTATAATGCACATTGCCAACATTTATAACCTGGGACGAGTATGTTACACTGTGGTTATATCAAAGATGAATCATTGGAGGAATATCCCTCGATGTGAAAGTTATCAGTCTGCTGAATGGGGTGTTTGCAGTGATTATGGTTTAAAACAGCAAAGGCATGCAAAGAATGTGAAGTTGAAAGAACAAATTAGGTTGAGGGCGATGCATTTAACCAACAGCACCAACTAACTCCATCTTCACAAAGAAATTAACTTCTGCAGAGAACCGTTGCTCATTTATCAGAGTAATAACAGAGAAGCCGGCACATTTTCAAGCGATCAGAAATCGCCTCATCATCGCTCATCTTCTGGGAGAGAAAGTCAAAGAAGCCTGCGTATCATTGTATCAACTGCCGTGCTAGTTTTTGAAGGCAGTGACAAAGGGAAACCCTCAAAGGTTTTGGGTCATTCTATTGTGTAATTCTGTATTCTTTTGTGACAAATCCCATGAAACGACTTTCTCTTCACGCTTTCACTCGCTCAGCCCCAGTTACAGTCTGCTCACAAACACACAGCGTCATTTGAAAAGGCTCAACAGTTTCTGATTGAATGATGCATTTCATTGAACGATCCTTTTAGAAGTATCCGGAGAACCACAGAGCTATAAAATATGACTTGACATGTCCTTTACCAAATATGGTGTCCTTTTAATCAAAAAGTAAATTTGCTGTTGATTATGAAAAGGCTTAGTTAAAGGTCGTGGAGACTTTGTTTAAAGGTCAGGAGTGCTGTTTCTCTGAGCTTGAAGGAAAGATTTTTATCTCACAGCATGACACAAAATCATTTTCCTTGTCAGTCTAAATTTCTTCTTCTTTGATATCTTCAAACACATACAGTGGGGCAAAAAAGTATTTAGTCAGCCACAAATTGTGCAAGTTCTCCCACTTAAAAAGACGAGAGAGGCCTGTAATTTTCATCATAGGTATACTTCAATTATGAGAGACAGGGGGAAAGAATCCAGGAAATCACATTGTAGGATTTTTAATGAATTAATTGGTAAATTCCTCGGTAAAATCAGTATTTGGTCACCTACAAACAAGCAGGATTTCTGGCTCTCACAGACCTGTAACTTCTTTAAGAGGCTGCTCTGTCCTCCACTCGCTACCTGTATTAATGGCACCTGTTTGAACTTGTTATCAGTATAAAAGACACCTGTCCACAACCTCAAACAGTCACACTCCAAACTCCACTATGGACATGACCAAAGAGCTGTCAAAGGACACCAGAAACACAATTGTAGACCTGCACCAGGCTGGGAAGACTGAATCTGCAATAGGTAAGCAGCTTGGTGTGAAGAAATCAACCGTTGGAGCAATTTTTCGAAAATGGAAGACATACAAGACCGCTGATAACCTCCCTCGATCTGGGGCTCCACTCAAGATCTCACCCCGTCGGGTCAAAATGATCACAGGAACGGTGAGCAAAAATCCCAGAACCACACGGGGGGACCTAGTGAATGACCTGCAGAGAGCTGGGACCAGAGTAACAAAGGCTACTATCAGTAACACACTACGCCGCCAGGGACTCAAATCCTGCAGTGCCAGACGTGTCCCCCTGCTTAAGCCAGTACATGTCCAGGCCCGTCTGAAGTTTGCTAGAGAGCATTTGGATGATCCAGAAGAGGACTGGGAGAATGTCATATGGTCAGATGAAACCAAAACAGAACTTTTTGGTAAAAACTCAACTTGTCGTGTTTGGAGGAGAAAGAATGCTGAGGTGCATCCAAAGAACACCATACCGACTGTGAAGCATGGGGGTGGAAACATCATGCTTTGGGGCCTGTTTTTCTGCAAAGGGACCAGGACGACTGATCCAGTGTAAAGGAAAGAATGAATGGGGCCATGTATCGTGAGATTTTGAGTGAAAACCTCCTTCCATCAGCAAGGGCATTGAAGATGAAATGTGGCTGGGTCTTTCAGCATGACAATGATCCCAAACACACCGCCCGGGCAACGAAGGAGTGGCTTCGTAAGAAGCATTTCAGGGTCCTGGAGTGGCCTAGCCAGTCTCCAGATCTCAACCCCATAGAAAATCTTTGGAGGGAGTTGAAAGTCCGTGTTGCCCAGCGACAGCCCCAAAACATCACTGCTCTAGAGGAGATCTGCATGGAGGAATGGGCCAAAATACCAGCAACAGTGTGTGAAAACCTTGTGAAGACTTACAGAAAACGTTTGACCTCTGTCATTGCCAACAAAGGGTATATAACAGTAGTATAGTATTACTAGTCTCAATCATACTAGTAAAGTATTGAGATGAACTTTTGTTATTGACCAAATACTTATTTTCCACCATAATTTGCAAATAAATTCTTTAAAATCAGACAATGTGATTTTCTGGATTTTTATTTTATTATTATAATTTTTTTTTTTATCATTTTGTCTCTCATAGTTGAGGTATACCTATGATGAAAATTACAGGCCTCATCTTTTTAAGTGGGAGAACTCACAACCTTCTCACAAAGAATAAATACAGGTGTCACCTGCCTCGTCTGAGGGGTGAAAGTGACTAATGCAGTTCTCTGCATGTTATCTGATTTCCCCCCCTCTGATGGCTTCTTTGGGCCTTTAACACATTTTTACTGAGTGATGTATGTCACCGCCGTCGTCGTCAAGACAAGCCAATGCTGCGAGGAACTCGGCGAAAGCAATTTAGTTATCAAAAGGCGCAGGCGACGGGGAAGAAACAATTCACCACACGTCAGAGATGGAGTTGTAAATATTGTAAAACACACAAAGGGAGACGGAGATGGATGTAAATGTGTCAGCGCCGGTGTGTATTATCGTCCCAAGCACGGATTTTAGTGCCTATCATTTACCAAAATGTGGCAACAACGCCGCGTTCCTGTTAAAGGGGGAGTACGTCTGCTTTTTTTACCACCACTCAAAACACAACGAGAACGCATAGTTAACGAGTGGTCAGATAGAGTCATAAAATTATTCGTGTCCCTTTAATTTGACCAGGCGTGACGCTCGGTGACTTTTAATATCTAAAAACGATATCTATCAAGAAGCTCCCAGTGACGTGAGACATGCTATACACTGAGGTTGGAAACATGTAAAGGCACCCGTCTCTCCAAACCATAAACATCATCTTTACATTCCCCAGACAGCTGATCCGGGTGGTGGAGCAGCGGCAGGGCACGCCACCCTGCAGACAGCCGGCATGTTTGCCACCTAACGAGCCTCAAGACGCTCTTGCAGTGAAGAGCTCCGGATGATGAGTTACCCTGACAGCAGCATCAGGAGACCGCGAAGGTCGGAGTCTTACTTCTAGGGGTCAACTGATATGGACTTTTCAGGGCTGATAACAATACTGATTATTAGGAATCGAGGAGAATGAAAACCAATATAAAGTACAGTTTTAAGGCACTTTACTTGAGTACTTCGATTCCCCTCCACTACATTTGTTTGATACTTTTAGTGACTAGTTACTTTGCAGATTCAGATTTTTCAGTGTTTACAGGCTGTAAATTGTGACTTGTTACCAACCAGATGACGCTGTGTGAGACGCTGTTTCGTTGCATCAAAGCCAAAGTAGCACATTGTTAAATCACTTACATAAATCACCAGGTAATATCGTCTGGTTGCTACGGCTCAAACGCCACAAAACAACAAACAGACACAACCAGAGCTACTGTGTGAGAGAACGCAACCGACAAAGACAACCAGTCAGAGGCGGAGAAGGGCGGGTCTACTCCTCGTAGTATTTGTGGCTTCCAAAATCTGATAAACGCCAAGTAATGTCTGCAGCTTACCACTATTCACAAAGGGTACGATGTCATGTTTTGGAGGGAGGCTCGCTCTTTAAACAGACGTAAAATGCATGAAGACACACGGCAGGTTGATTAACAGGACTGGCTGATTGTCTTTCTGCACTCGCGTTAATCACTTCTTCACTGATTACCTTTCCACTTTCCACACAGACAAAATAGCAAGGTCTCCTAAAAAAAAGCTCAGGGACCCCCCCCCACAGCAGCTGACACCACCTTACCAACAGCTTCAGGTGAACTACTTCAGTGGAGTGGAATGGAGCGCGTGTGTTGCTGTACGGTGACGTCTTTGACCTTTTTTTCATTTGAGCAGCAGGAAACGGCGGCTGTTTGACATTTAGTTCGCTCGCTGATAGAAAAACATGAATATTTTTGTTGTTAAATTGTCTGTTGAACGACTTATTGAGCAAATAGCTAATTGATTAAGCACCACTCTATGAGACATACACTGCGCGGACGAGGCCCACAGCCTTAAGGTGTGCTAAAACGAAAAAACGTGTCATCGCAACGCAGCATGGATCGCTCGCTTCATCTCTAAAGAATTGAATCACTGACTGTTGTTTCCTTACAACGCGCCTCTAATTGCATTCCCTAACTATCATACTGCAAGTGAATTCTATGAGAGCTAACAGTTGTTCATGAATGACACCACTTTAACGCGGCAAATACTGATTTTAACAGTCAAATACTTTGCACACAATGCACTTCAATAATGGAAGAAGCTGGATTGATTGAGATGTGTTTCTCTTTCGGGGTGCGACCCCGAGGGCAGGGCTTTTGTATTAACACGTCGGAGGTTTGAAGAAGCTGTCTTCCTTATTGTTATCACTAGCATCCTCACAAGCCCGACCTTAATTGGCGTACTGCTGTAACAGAGTTCCCACTGTATAAATTTAGACGCCGATCCAAAGTCACACGTCTCTAGAGGCGTGGGAGGCAGAAAAAGGGCTACATCTTCCGTGCGTTTGCGAGTGTGTGTGTGTGTGTGTGTCGAGAACAATCGAAAATCAGATCTTCACGTCACATTTTTTCTGGGTCGGTTTGTTTTCTAAATAGAGGCATCGGGTGAAATCTGTCAGCGGCAGCATGATTGAGATATCTGTGAGCGAAGCATCCGAAATCTGCATCCAAATCCCCCAAAACTCCAAATCCCTCATCCCCTCCAATCAGGCAGAGCGCGCTGACAGGTTCCTCTCTTCCTCTGTCGCTTTGTCTCCATCTTCCACTGCACTTTAACACTTTTGTTTCAGACTCATTCTCTCTCTCTCTCTCTCTTTCTCCCTCTGTATCACGTTTTCCTCTGATGCCATGGATTTCTTCCCCTCCCTGCCCCTCTTACTCGTAAGGTGGCAGAGTCGTGTCTGGAGAGGATGGCAAGGGAGGGAGGGGGAGGGGAGGGGGAGGCAGGGGGAGGATCTGAACTCACAGGCAGACAGCATGCCTCACTTGGTGCCAGCTTTGTGTGTGTGTGTGCGTGTGCGTGCGTGCGCCTTGGCAGTGGTTCTGAGCCGCAGGGCCAAGTCTGCCTCCACGCAGACGCCTGCACGGGTCTCTTTAGGGGTTCCCAACCTCTTCTGGCAGGTGAGTCCACACTGATGTGAAGAAATTACAGCAATGCTTGACTACTTCAAAAGGCTGAACATTACCGCTGTATTATTCTGTTGCTGCCGCATTACCGTCTTTGTGATCTAATGATAACAACAGTAATTATTCATCCAGCACATTTGCAAAGCGTCTTACATCACACAAGAGAGACCACGTTACAATTAAAAAGAAGAAAAAAAAAAGGACTGAAATAATAAAAAAAAAAAGATGCTTGTACAATTTCTGCTACATCGTTTAGCTCCATCTAGTTTGGCTTCTGTATCGCCTGCAAGAAGCGACACAACTTTCATATCTAAATAATGGTCCAAGATTATTGTAATTGTATTGTTTCGGGTCTTAAAGGAGAACTTCGGTCGATTTAAACATGCAGCTTCATTGCTCAAGCTACCCTTGACTTGCCAGTACCGAAGACACGAAAACATTTGGTCCAGCCATTACAGAGCTCCGTGAACGGAGACTTAGCATTGAACGCTAACAGCTAAGGTCAGAACTTTGCACTGTGTTTTAAGCGTCTTAACATGCTCCACATCTCACACCAAAAGGTATGCAACATCAGCAGACACCTTAGCACACAGCACTGTAGCGTGTATGACTCAAACTGAATAAAAAAGTAGTTAAAACAGTGTGTTTGTGCAAGGAGCTACTTACCTGTTTGTTGACATCCGCTTCTTCCGGTAGCTAGACCAAACTATTATATCCACCGAGTGTGCACTTAACAGGCTTAACAGGCTATTGTAAGGCTCATGGCTCATGACAGGCTGTAACATGGACATGTACATTATGAACATAAACACGAAAATGCTGGAATACGTTTCAGTCTCCGCCAGTGAGGGAGTAAGCGCACGCTCGACGGATTGACTAGTTTGGTCTAGCTACCGGAAGACGCTGATGTCAACAAACAGGTACGTGGCTGCTTGCACAAACACACTGTTTTAACACCTTTTTTTATTCATTTTGAGTCATACACGCTACAGTGCTGTGTGCTAAGGTGTCTGCTGATGTTGCATAACTTTTGGTGTGAGATGTGGAGCATGTTAAGATGCTTAAAACACAGTGTAAAGTTCTGACCCCATGCTGTTAGCGTTCAATGCTAAGTCTCCGTTCACGGAGCTCTGTAATGGCTGGACCAAATGTTTTCTCGTCTTCGGTACTGGCAAGTCAAGGGTAGCTTGAGCAATGAAGCTGCATGTTTAAATCGACCGAAGTTCTCCTTTTAGGGGTGGCTGTAGCTCAGGAGGTAGATAAGCGGGTTGGAAGATTGATGGTTCAAAGTGCCCTTGAGCAAGATGCTGAACCCCAAGTTGCTCACAACTGAATGTGACAAGTGATATCAAGCGCTGTGAGCGGTCTGTAGACTGGAAAATCCCTGAGACCATCAGAGGTCAGTGCAGATTCAGATCTTGATATCCACGATATTGACCAAGTCTGGGAACATGTTGATCAACAAGTATCTTATCAGACAACACTGTAAGGTGAAAGCCAGGTTTATAAGAGACAATTGTGAACACATTTTTCTATTTGTCTCAATCCATTGTCCGATCAGCATTAGTCCATTGAAAACTTGTCTATTTCCAGTTCAAACTAATGAAACCAAGCTATGTTTTTAATAAACTGCGGTACATTCAATTAGAAAATTCTACAAAAAATGAGAACAGCCACCAAAGTGCACATCAGAAGCAAATTAGAGCAAAATCAGCATCTGTTAAATCAATTTTTTAAACAAACATTCCAGTTTTAAGTATTTAAAATAAGAGCTAATGAATGACTTGTTATTATCAGCAGCAACTAAATGAACAAACAGAGTAACTTTATGTATTGAGGCACACATGTAAGGCACTAATCAATGTTCGTAGACCAGGAGGAGTCAGGCGGACTGCAACTTAGACTCAGACCAGCAGAAGAAGTTGAACTGGACTCTGATTATTCGTTGAAAGGAGAAGGTAGAAGTTATTCATCATTCTTCAACACAGGTTCGAACAAGATGAAAGTATATTGTGCTGCTGTGTCAAATCGAATCACTCCTATAGGGGATCAATAAAAGTACATCTACTCTTATGTCTCTTGATGCGACCCACAAAATAAAAAATGGCCTCTGACAAAAAAAAAAGGGCAGCATTTATTTTTAAGACGGACTACATCTATTCACAAAATAGCATTTTATTTAAAGGGGAGGATTTACTGACCTGACCTGAACCAAAGTCAGATATGTCTTGGACTGAGGTGCTAGTTGAGTGAACAGTGTAGTAATGTCTATTCACAGCTGTCTGATCGGGATTAGATCAGGAAGCAGATTCTCTCAGCGGCACAAAAAAATCTCCAGAGGTGGAGAACCAAGCTGCTAACGCTCGATTTTTTTGCTTTTCACTGTTTTCGCTTTATATCTGTAACGTTGCACTCAACATCAATCCTCTCTTACAGTTGCACTTTCTCACTCATTACTCCTTCGCTCGACTCTCTCCGGCACTCCAAACTCGCGCACTCGTCCAGGAGTACAAACACACTCCAGCAGAGCCAGTGTCAACACACACAGATCACAGATGTGCATCTGTAGATGGATCGGAGGCTGATGTGGAAAAAAAAAACCAACAAATTAAAATGGCACAGACAGGAGGATTTGAGTTTACAGTCAACAGAAAGAAAAAGATCAACAAAGCTGCAGCGGTTAATCTTTGTTTTGATCTTAAACACAGCCCCGTCTCGCTGTTTTTTGGGGGGGTTTATTTTGCCCAGATGCTTATTATAGAAGGGATTGAATTCTGAGATTAGAGCCGTCGGAATTGAGAAAATTGAATGAAATCTCCGCGGGCTTCATAAGAGCATACACCTTCCCCTGCTGTGCGTGAAAACACTTCCAGCGTGAAAATCAGTGCGTCCCAGAGCGATGCAGGTAATCTTCCAAAATGCAATCACTTACTGATTATGATGCTTATTACTGCATGTTGTTTGAAGAAAATCAATTTGATTATTTTAGCCTGTAATTTATTAGGTCCCTGTAATTGCTCTGACAAAGCATTTAGAATGTATTTCTGATTGAACATGAGCAGAAATTATTGATTTTTTTTTTTTTTTATTTCTAAATCTAATGTTTTCTGAGCATAATCACTAATTCTTACTAGATTTAAAGATTCTAATATGACTATATATGCAGCAGATGTCCTTAACAATCATGCCTTTGCAGCGTCTTATCTCCCACTAGCATGAAGTTAATTTTTTCGTGAACTGTTATCTTGCGTATAGCTGTGCAATATCACCAGTAATATTTAGCACTGCCACATGAAATCAGCTTGTTCCCAAAGTAGAACACAAACAGATCTGCAGCAGCCTGCCTCACAGCGTGGCAGGGCTCATTACTCTTTGTATAAAAGGGTCCTCCTGCACCCAGTCTACAAACACATGATCTATCTGTGGCCTTTTAAGAGGAAATGTCAAATCAGCACGCGGGATAAGGTCAGGACGAGAGCAGCTGACGGGGCATCACTTCACACGGACGATATAAAAAAAAAACAAAAAAAACAGCACACCTGCCTGTTCACCACACCGCACAAAAAACTCTGTCATCACTCATTTAGTCTGGTATTGATTCTTATAAACTTTTTGTTGGGAGTCTGGAGATCACTGCAAACATTATACATCACCACACTAGTATCACGAAAGTGATGTTAAGGAAGTTCTTGAAAACACAAAGTAAAAGTTAGATGATTTGGTGTCAGTGGCATGTTCTGCATAAACAATCGTTTTTATAAAGCCGGCAGTTTAATTGCAGATAATCTGCTTTATCTGGGGTCAGAGTGATGAGAAATACAGTAAATATCACAATTTTAAAGCAAACAGCAACAGAGAATAAAACAGCTTGGACACATTTATAGAAACAGTCTTTGGGTGTTGACCTCACCTGGAAAGTGGATCCATGTACATTTAAATTGTAGGGCATTTAGCTTTGGACAAAAGCTAAGTGCCCTACAATTTAAATGTAACATGTAACATGGATGTACAGTAATTCATATATACATTCATACACTGCACTGATGGCGGTGGCAGCCATGAAGACTGCCGACCAGCAATCTTGTCCAAGGACATTTCAACGTGCAGACTAGGGGAACCGAACCAGCAAACTTCAGACAACAAGACGCTGGCTCTACCCCTGAGCCCCTGAACCACTAACCCTAATAATAGATGTGACGGAGCTTCCAACTTTGCCCCCTTGCCCAGCTGGTTGACTGCCTCTGTGGCTGTTTGGAGTCCTGTATCACACTTTATAATGCCCGTCCATCATTGCCAATCAAATGATTGCACTGACATTTTCAGAACCACAAATTCACAACCCCTAGGAAATGGCGATGGGGTGAGAACAGGCACTGTTTCTGCAGAAAAATACATACAACTTAAAACAGATTAGACACAATATTGACAGTGATTTCTAAAAATATCAGTTTTAATACGCTCGCCCTTCACTTGCAGACATAAAGATTTGTGTTTTGATTGACAGGACTACTCGAGTGCTATTATATATATATAAGCCTCAGCTCTTGTTTCCCGCTCCACTGCCAAACCCTGTAGCATCATGTTTCCATTTTATTCTTTTATAATGACCTGAATAAAGCTCCACACTTCAGTATGAAAGAGAAGACGGGGAGAAAAAAAAAAGCAAAAATCCCTTCTTGAAGAGTCTTTCATTTATCATAGGAGGCCTTGAAGGGAAATGTATATTGCAGGGAGAGAAGAGAATCTGCTGTTGGTCCAACAGCCATGCTAAACCTCATTCAATTATACCAGTGTTTGCTTTCTCCTCTTTCCTTCACTTGCACTGCTTCTTCTCTTCATCTTCCTGCCTACTTATTTTCTCTCTCTCTCTCTCTCTCTCTCCCTCTCTCACCTCCTCTGTGTCCGTCTGTCTGTCCCTCCCTTTCTCATTTCTGCGGTCACACTGTGGTGTGGCAGCACTTTACGATGTATCCAAATTACAGAAAAAGAAGCCTGGTGAGGTCCAGCAGCCTGGAGTTGTGGGGGTTTCTCCTGAATTATGCCATTTGTTTTTTTTCTCAATCCTAAAGGCCTGGCAGGCCCGCTTTCAACATTTTCACACATGTCCTGCAAAGGGAAAGGAGAGAGGTGGATAAAAAGGAGGAGCTGCTGATGGAGTGAGGAGAAGATGCGAGAAAGAGAGTGTGTTGTGTGTTATTTTGTTTCTATACTCATCGGGACCTAAAAGTGCTCACAAAATGGGCACAATTAACTCAGAACTTATCAAAGGGCCGATTGTGGCTGGTTCCAACTTTTACAAAGGACTAGGTCAGGATTAGAAATCAAGATAAAATTACAAGGACAACATACCATATTGGCATTTCAACCAATCGTGTCGTATCACGTTCACAATACATGTTTGTGAGCTGGCTTTCATATTGGGAGGTGGAGGGGTTGGTGGTGGAGCTCAGGCAAGAAGACAACAGTAAGAGACTGAGATTTGGGCCATTCCAACATTGGAGGACATTTTACGTCCCACCCATGAAATGTCCAATAATACATTTACAAAATACAAAATCACGCAGTTGTTGTGTAACTTTTACTTGTCCAGAGACCAACTCTAAATAAACTGGGAGAAAAAATAATTTGAAAATATTCTTTAAAATACCAAATAAGTCTGGAATACCCCCTAATATGCTACTTTTCACTTCTCCCACACCCTTGGTGACCAAACTGAACTCCAATAAAAACTGTCAAATCGACATTTAAATCTACTTTCTTTTGTATTGTTTTGTTCATAGATGTCTCTTGTATATGGGGAAACATCTTTTTAATAAAACACAATGTTTTAAATAAGTATTATTATGCAAGAAACCTGTGTCCCACAACTTGCATGCAACCCTGTTACCTTAAACTTTTTAGCATGGTAAAAGAAGAAGAAAAGGGGTTAGCCACATGATAGACTGGAAGTGACATCATCAACCAGTTTCCCAACAGCATGGGTAGAGCAAAAGTATGTCCTCTCTTATATTTTTCATATTTTTATAACATTGTTAGCCTTACTTGAATGTCTCACTTTACCTCACACAACCCTATTATGCATATTTCCAGAATAATATAAATACTTTAAAAATAACTACTTGTTTACTTATGTAAGTTTGTCATCTTGGTAAATGCTAACAGCTAGCTAAACAGCTAGCATAGATTTGTGAGAAAGAGCTAAAATTAGCATGTATTTGCAACCTTGTTGGTAACAGGGTTGTGCCAGATTTAGCAAATTTAAATGAAACATGTAATACAAAAAAAATCCTTTTATGCCTGAGATGAGCCAATAAAGCTTTTTATAGTTTAATACCTATTATTGATGAATATGTAACAGAAAATTGTCAAATAGAAGGTTAATTTTTTGAAAATTCTGAAGCCCAAATGTCCTCCAATTCTGGAATGACCCACATAAGCTTGACACGGTTGGGTATTTTTTTTAGAGGACCTCGAGTTTCAAATAACAGAATGCTTAAAATAAAAGGAAAATACAAAGATTTGGAAAGGAATATGTTTAAAAGCGTTGTTGATAACAGGGAGAAATATTGACCACAATGCTGTTATTCACACTGACGTAAACAAGGCGCATTTCTGAGTAATGTTCCTCCTCTCTTTAAATAACTTGCCGTGTTTTGGTAATCTAGTCTGGTTGTTTGGCATTGCATTATGGGTTTGTTTTTCATTTGTTCTCTATACCATGATGTGTGGTCAAGAGTAAATAAAACTGAATCTGAAGCTCGAAGCATTAATTCAAATTAAAACTGTCTGCTTACAGAATAATGAATGGCAGTAAGAATTTCAGCAAGTTGATAGTGCTTGACAGTTTGTCGATACTCAAAGCTGCAGATACTTCTGTTGTGACTAGAAAAAAACTACTGAGGTAAGATACTCGTCTGTTAATTGTGTGTGTTTGTGTCCTTGTTTTAAGTGCGACTCTAATGTTTGTGCATCTGGCTCCATGTGTAAGATTTGTCTTTGGCTGTGTTTTGAGGCCTACGTGTGTTTATAACGTGGCAGATTGGCCATCTGGAGGACGAGGTGTTTTTCTGGTTGACTGACCTACAGCCCGGCAGTTAGCCAAGGTTTATTAAATAGAAAAGTAATCACAACAACACCACAGATACATTTAACATTAATGATGTTGAATTATTTATCGACCATCATCAGCTGACAAACCTTGCAGCTCTTAAAGTGTATCCCACCTCGCTATTAGTTCACGCCTCTGCCACTGCCAGCGACTGTTTGGTGCAGAGCTTGTTGTAACCTTTATCTGACATTGATCCTAAAGATTGAACGAAGAAAACAAAACATTGCAGACACACCGACGACAACTGTGTGTTCAGTGCACAAGAGCATGTCATATTGATGTAGCAGTAGAAAACGATATTTTGCATTTGAGTTAGACTTGCTGAAATGCAAAATGATTGACGAGTGATGACCTGAATTCAAACACACAGACACACACACTCTCTGTGTGTCTTTGTTTGCTAGCTTACAGCTAATGTACTATAAAGTAATCTGGCCGTTTGGGGTGAATAAACACTCATGATCCCATGGTCAAACCTGCTTCCCTGGTTGTGAGCACGCCATTGAACAACCACCACTGCTGATAAAATCTATCTGACGTGACTCCGGCACAAATATGCATGGACAAGGTAACGTTTCGGTTTTATTCAGGTCGAGTTTTGTCGCATTCGCGGAAATGTCTTCCTCGCATCATCCTCCAGCACCTTTACCTTGAGACAACTCGTGGATTTCACTATGTTTAAACACTGTTGGAAAGATTTGGAATAATGTATATAAAGAACACAACTCAACAACATATGGAACAAGGGTCCGGCTGTTTTAAGACATATACATTCATAAATCTTACATAATATACCTTTAAAATCATGAAACAAATGGAAATGTTATTTTATGGCGTAAACATAATTGTGTTTGCAAAACAAACTGCAGTTTCCGCTTGTTCTGTCACTTTAACGTGAATGAATGTGCGAAAAGATTAAACTAAATTCAAAATACAATGCATCTGCTTATATAAGATGTGTTTGTTTATCTGTATCCATGCCTCCGTACAACAGCAGACAATCCAGAACAAGACACAATAAGCAATATTGTTTTGCAGTATCTCTGTCCCAAGCGTATGTAAATGTATTTATCTGTGTGCATATGCTTGTGCCGTGCATGATTCGTGCGTGTGTGTGTGTTTGTGTGTGCTTGTGTGCGTGTGTGTGTGCGCGCCGGTCCCCACTCCTCATGCAGCGCACCACCCTGACTCACAGCCAGACACATATTTCATGGCTTGATGGTTTCTCTGTGTGATGCCAGGGCCCGATAGCTTATCTGTGGAATCCTCCTCACTTGCCTGGAGTTTAGTTCAATAAAATGCAGGAAAGAACAGCCAGCGACAAAGAAACCGCAGCGAGGGGGGAAGATCAGATACGGGAGCCTGATACACCGCTCAGGTTGGGAGGCTCGGGTCATAGCAGGACAGAAAAGACGCCACCGTCATGTACTTTGTTGTACCCGTCATACATACTTAGTGCCTGCACAATCCTTTTATTTTTTCTGTGTGCACTGTGATTTAAAGGAGTTCACGATATAGGCGACCAAAAGGGGGAAGAGAATATATTTAATCACGCTTCCATCGTTAATCAAATCCCCCTCCTCCGTATCCAGCGAGAGTTAGTGCACGCGATATATTCACGTCTGACCAAGAAACAACCCGATGGTGACATTCTGCAGCTGAACACCAGCTACACAGCATGCAGTGTGCAAAGTAAACAGCAGAGCAGCAGGAAAGTAAACAGCAGCCAGCAGTTTCAGTGAAGTTCTTCGCCGAGTGTGTGTGAACAAACACAATCGGTCGAGTCGATGAGCTCACATTGAGCAGATGTCTCTGTATCGCCGATGTTTGACTGATGGGCCTCAATGCCAAATGGCGCCGACTATCAGGTGAAAGTTGGACCTCCTGCATTTTACAAAGCAAACTGAGAGGAATGGTTACGTATCTTTTTTATAAACAGCCTCTGAACTTTTCCTTGTCCCATACTAACTGCATCTACACACTATATGTACTATATGGTGTGATGAGCAGTAACATTTGTAGGTAAATATGAAATATACCAATACTGATATTTGATCCTTTATCAAAATATCTGTTAACATTGTGGCCAAGACATGTATTCGGCTATTTGCTATCAAAAAAACTTGTTTGAGTGGCCTGAATGTTTACAACGCATGCAATAATAGACCATCATGGCCACCACAACACTGCAGTTTTTATTGCAGCCAACCTTTGTCAATGTCATACCCCTCTCTCTCCTCTGTTTGCCTTGGCACCTGGTATCCACTAAAGGTGAATATTGCCAAAAAATAATCTTAAGAATAAATAAGTAGGGCTTGTTTCAGTTTGACCTCTCATCCAAGAGGCTTCTTCAGTTCTAACTAACTGGAGGAGAGTTGCCGGCTTTTAAACTATGTTTGGGAGTGTCCTTACAGAGTCGTTAAGGACATGTGTGAGTCCATGTGGGTTGCTAGGGCTAGCTGAGCCTGGGTGGGAATGGCTGTTAAGGAATGAACTCAGAACTGTACTGTAGGTGGGTGATAAGTAATGTCTTATTCCACCTCCTCTGTTTAAAAATGGCCGTTCCAGTTTGACATAGATGGATTCCTTTACTCCTCTTTCAAACTATCTATCTTCTCTGGCTGAGATGCTTACACTGTTGTCCTCAAAGAACCAAAAAGGAAAAAATCAATGATAAAGTCATCAGTGTTCTTCTGTGCACAAATTATTAAGGCCCGAGCAGATCTCGAACTGCAAGGTGGCGCTATAATCAAAGAAAGTGCGTTTTGGCGTATAACTCCCATACACTTTATTGCACATTCAAAAACCGTATATCCACGCATTCGCTGAATTGTGCTGAATCTCGTGATATAGGCCACGTGCATTTTTTTTGCGCAAATTCGCGAAATGTCGCAAACCTACTTTTTCAAACTCTTCCCAGGCAATTCCACTGATTTGCACCAAACTTTGCACACAGCATCTGCGGACTCTCCTGACAAAAAATTATTGAAATGATTTTGACATTCCAAACAATACTTAAGATATTAATTAACAACTTCCTGTACATTTTGCTCAAAACACAAAGTGTTGCATATCTCCACATTGGTCTGTCTGAATGACATGAAACTCAGGTGACTACTTCCCCATGAGCCACTAAGGCTCTGTGAAAAAATGTTAAACTCCTCCTAGGCCATTTCACCCATTTGCAACAAACTTTGCAATTAGCATCTGTGGACATAACTTATCAAAAGCTTTCACCGACGTCACACCTGGTGGCACGGTCCATTTTGATGCTTTGCCATAAAACCATCTACTCATTATAACTTCCACATACAATTTGCCATCTACTCCAAATTGCTCAAAGATGTAGAGGGTCTTGCCCTGAATACATGTACACGGCACACCCCAACGGCCGCATGCCCCAACGCGCGTGGACTGCGAGGCCCCGTTCATCGCTGCTTGCAGATTTAATTTAATTTACTATTCAATTAAACAATTTCCAGCTGATGTTGCTGTTTCAAGTCACGTCACTGTCACATTTTAGATCTCGGTTGTTTGTATCCATTTTCCTGGAAAAAGGTTTTCAGTCACTGAATGTCAAGTTGTCAGAGCAACAAGCCAAGTTAACACATTCAGTTTGAAAACATGTTTTATCATATTCACAATACATGTTTATGACCTGACTTTTATATAGAGAGGATGGTTTTGTAGCTCAGCTAGGCACCAAACCTCGTGCGGCTGTTGCTCAGGGGTAGAGCCAACTTCTTGTCATTGGAAGGTTGCTGGTTCAATTCCCCTGGTCTGCATGTCAAAGTGTCCTTTGGAAAGATAAAGAACCCCGAACTGTCCTGACGTGCTGCACATTGTATGGCAGCCACCACCATCAGTGTATGAATGTTTGAATTACTGTAAATTGCTTTGGACAAAATGTAAGCCTGTGACTGCAATTGAGAACGCAAGTGTGAAACCACTGGATATTTTTAAGGAGACCCCAGATGTGTTTGTGGTGACCGAAATTATAACAAGCATTTTTATTTGTTTTTTGATATTGAGAAGGTCTAAATGTATGGATGTATCTTGCACATGAAGAATTTGAAAAAGAATAAGGAGAATAGAGAAAAGAATACAATTTTATATATACATTTTTGACACAAAAAATAAAGAAGAAAAAAAGAAACAATTCACTAGAACCACAAAAAGATGAAAACACAAGAAGTAAAAGCAGGGTAGTGCATGTCAAGCTTTGAGCTTGAACTGTGTGTCTGCAGATGGCACGTGGTTGTGGTAAAACAGTACTTGCTTTAACGTAAAACAACATGGGAAATTCATCATAATGTACGGTTTACTCTGTCCGTTTTAAAGGGGCCTTCAGGTCAGCCATATCTGTGTATGCACACACACACACACACGCACACGCAAACACACACACACACACACTGCTGGATCAAACTCTACTGTGACACACACAAGCCTGAAGTCAATATCACTTCTTCAGCTCCTGCTAGTTGCTTTCACCCACTAACAAACACACACGCACACACATACACACACACACACAGACACAAACTCACACACACACACTGGTACTAAAAACTCTAGCCAACTTCTCAGGGTGGCATTGTTCAAACACACAGCTGCCCCAGCTCTGATTAATTCATTACAGGGCCAAGCAGCATACTGTATGTGTATGTGTATGTGCAGAGTGTGTATGGAGCCAAAGACAGAAACAGTAGGGCGGGAGAGAGAGAATATGAAAAAGATGGCAACAGAGGAAAAGAACGGGGAGAGAGAGGGGGAGCATGCAGAGATAAAAAAAAAAAAAAAAAAAAAAAAGAAACAGAAAAACAGAGAGAGAGAGAGAGAGAGAAAGAGGGGGCATGTTAGGTTCGGATTATTAGTGCTCCCTAGTGGTCAGCTGCCGGATTTATTCATATGATTTACTACATTGTCCCTGCTCTGGGATTTTGTGTTTGTTCCCACTCACTCACATTCCTTTCATACTGTATTTATCATGTGTGACTTTGAAATTACCGCTGTCATCGACTTTGAGCCTCTTAAGCAGGCTTGACATATACGTCCGCCCGTCCACCACCACGCCGCACACTCATCCAAACCCCCCGCCCGCCTCCAGAACGCCCCCTCAAGCCGACCCACACATACAAACGACCCAACAATGACTTCTAAGCGGCAGACTAATAAAGGCAATTGTGGTGATGTATGTAGCTCTTAGCCGGGGTTACTGTGTGCCAATGGACAATGTTTTGCCGAGTTCCGTCCCCATTGTTCCATTCGAGACAGAGTTAGGAAAATACCCCATTTATCGTCCGTCAAACAACGGCCTCATGTTTCCATATAAATGTTAATGCTCTCTCTCCCCGAGAGCACAGTGCGGTCCAGAGGGGGTTCTCAGAACACAAGGAAGAAGGAGCAGCAGCCAGCAGAACAAAAAAAAAAAAACTACAAGGCGGCTTAGAAATAAGAAAGTAATCCAGCTTTTCACCAGAATCCTATTTGTGAAAATGTCATCTTGGATTAATAAAAGGCCTTACATGGTCATTTTGGAGCATTATTTTGTCCATTGTGAATGAGAGAACTTCCCAAAGTGGCACTGCCTCGGACTAAAACTTTAAATCTAAATACATTCCTAAAAAAAATGTTACATCACAACATCACCATCTTACGAGCAACAGGCTGTGTTGCTTGGTTTCATTTCACTGTGTTGGCGCCATCTGCCCATCCCACCTTATCCATCTGGTCATCTGACCTTTAGGCTACCTAGACAGGTTGTATAGTTTGGATGGTCTCTTATTATCATACATATGATTACTTGATTAAAGCGACAGTAACTTTTTTACTTAAAATCATTTTGATGGTACAAATTCTTGTGGTAGGGTGAATGGGTGTATCTGTCTGTCACTAGTTTCTGCACTATGTAACTCCAGTGAGAGGGTCGGATCACAGCCTTACATGCATGTTTACTTCAGGATACAAGCTTTCGACACCTGACATTGTTATGACGTAATGTGCGCCAAAAACACAAGTATAAAGAAATGCATGCACAAAAGATGAAGTGCTTTTCTCAAGCTTGACTTTGGACCGCTCTCATGGTTTGATAAAAGTTGCAAGCTAGTTCTGCAGGGCCAGAAGTCAACACTGTAGAAATTTGGCTCGTTCCTGTTTAATAACTGAGACTCAGAGTTCATTCTTGATCTTGGAAACAGTCTCACCACGATGTCTATTCATCGGAGGGGTTTTTCCTTTTTGTTATTCACTTGTAAATATTTGAGGACTTCTCATCCATGTTGGCTTAGAAGTTGAGATGTAATGTTCCAGGAGCTGTTTTGGAGCTTTTCAATTGAAGCGTAAAATCTTTCTCAGCGCAGCTGCTGAGATTCGACAGATGATTTTTTTCAAAATATTCACTGAGGCCAACTCTTTAAGCCAACAAGGACAAAACCTTGGGTTGGAAGGGCAAAACACACAGCTTTTGATTTAAAAAAAATGTTTTCTATGCAACCCTGCTGACCAGAAGCATCACGATGAGCGCTGTCGTATTTTTTGCCGTTGACGCAAATCAGATCTTTTAAAAGGCAGCATTGTTATCATGATCACTTCCCAGATCAGCATATTCTTGCTTTTAGACCTGGACTTCAGTCTTCTCCTCATTCATCTACTGATCGCTGTTGTGGTGACACTATGACTAACGACCAGCAATTACCTACTTTATACATTCAATTCACATTCAGCATTCAGTAACAAACATGAATTCCAATAACAGTGTCTACCTCGCTCTCCTCAAGACAAAGCACAGAAACATTAAAGCTGTCAGCTGCAAACTGAGAAATGCAAACTAACCTTAAAATCAGGAGCTGCAAAACAAACTCAGTGAGAAGACAGCCAGCGAGCGTTTCTGCCCTTAACGAGTACGCCCGAGATCAAGACGAACTCGAGGTAACAACATGCAGCCAGTCCACAGGGAGACCTCTCTCTCCACATTTCCTTCTCTCTCCTTAGCTCCCTCACTTCTGCGCTCAGCCTCTGATCAATTCCCTTCATCTCTCCATCTATCTTCTCTCCCGACTTGCCTCTCAAAAGGCGTGCAGGTAAGACTTTTTCTCCTTAGCTCCTTGGAGACGGACAGGCTTGCTAGAATAAACATTTCATAATGGAGCTATTGATTTGCTGTGGGTGTTTTTTTCGTTCTTTTTTTTTTGTTTTTATCACCGCAGTTAGAAGTATTCTCAAGTCTCAAGGTGATGGAGGTGATTAGATGAAGGGGTTTTTATTTATTTGATTATTTATTTCATTCAATCAATGAAAGCTGGGAAGGAGGTGAGAAAAACACAGCGGAGAGTTATAATAAAGACTAAAAATACCAACAATGAACACAGCAGTGTTAGCAGTGCATTTTATATATTCATAATATATAATATCATATAATATATAATCATAATTTAAGGCGTCATTAGAAGATATGTTTATCGAATTAAGGAGCAACAACAAAGTGCATCAAACCGGAGAGAAATTAATTTGGCATCAGCTCCGTGTTGTTGAGCTCTGGTTGTTAAACCTGCAATGTGGGACTTTCAAGCCCATGCAAATAAACCAGTTCACCTAATGCCGATTAAGCCCATCACTGCCGGATAAATCTCTCTGTATTTCACGGTTGACGGGAGTTTTTAAGATCTGTGGCAACTTTCCCACGCTGGCTCACTGATAGCAATCTGTTTGACGTCAAACAGCACAGACTGGTTTGCCAGAGCTGAAGGGGGGAGTATGGCAGAGCTTATGGTGTCACAAGCACGGACCAATAGCCAGAATAAACGTTGGCGAAGTGCATTACTGTAAACACTACAGATAAGTTAAAATCATTATCTAGCGCAGTTCTGTGTGTCTTTATGTGCAATTTTTCTCTTCATCCCATCACAATGCCGTGCTTATGCCCTGGTTAGGTTCAGGCACCAAAAACACTTGGTTAGGGTTAGGGTTAGGAAAACATCATGGTCCTGTCTTAGAATACCTGTTTCGGTCGACACAAGCACAGATGAAATTTGTCCCGAGGTCTCGTTTGAAATACCTGGTGGTTTCGCAGTTCCAAATGTTGAAATGCCCTCTGCCTCCCAATATGATAGTCAGCACCTTAAACATGTAATGTGAATGTGGTAGAACACATTTTGTAAAAAAAAAAAATCCTGTATGTTACATAGGTCATGACACATATGTATGGACAAATCTGTGGTTTGCATTAAGGGTTAGGGTAACTTAACTGCTAACTTTTATAATGGTGACTGGGTAATTACTCCTACCGTCCGTAGGGGAGACAAAAGCTCCAACCTGAAGGTTTAACTCTCAATTCAGAGCCTTCATCTTTATGTGTTTTTTGCAACGTACTGACACTGATTTCATGTCGTCTCTCGAGTTTGAAGAGTTATTATCCTTTGGATGAGTGTGCTACCGTTCCTCCTGCTGGTCATAACAAAACAACAAAATGCACTTTTTAACACTTAAAGGCCGGTATGGAGGATAAAAATGGATCTATTAGCAAAAATTGTATATTATATTCAAAATGATGTATTGTTTTTTCAATATTGTTTTCAGCAGTGTAAAATCACCTGAAATTGAGAAATGTGGTGTTTTCGTTACCTTAGAATGAGGTAAGCCATGTCTGCCATGTTGCATGGCCGTGTTTTCTACAGTAGCCCAGACTGGACAAACCAAATTGTGGCTCCTAAGCTGGTCTGCTTTAAGCGACCGCCGCAGTTTCTGCTATATTGCTGAGATGAGATGTATTCAGCTGGTTGCAATCTGCAAACTCACTGCTAAATCATACACACTGGACCTTTAGATCAGCGCAGCACCATGAGGTTTGATTTGGCCTGCCAGATGTTGTTAGTGAACAAAAGAGAAACTATAAATCCCTTTTAATGCTGTTTATTTTTTTGTGTGATTAAAATATTCTTTAAGTTTGTAGGATCCCACAATTAATTATTTGTGATAATCTGAGCGCAGCAGGCAAAATGACACTTTGTTCAGGAAGTCAGTCAGTTATGAAAATTAGGGTTGTAATACAAATTTGGATCATAACAATAAAACACATTATACTAACCATTTGTTCTTGGCCCGCGGCCCACTGTTAATTTTCAGGGAAAAAAGTCTGGGCACCCCTGCCTCAAATGATTAGATAAAATAATCTAGCCGTGTTTGTGGAAGCATTATTTTGATGTGGTTCAAGACAAAATGGCTGTCTTTAACTGCAATTACTTTTGTGTTGTGATATTATATCTCTGACCACAAACACAAAGACAATAACAGAGACGATTATAATCATCACTAACTTGTTAACTCATTATGCCCAGACAGCTGTACTCTTAAGGCGTATAATAAAAAAATAAAATTATGTTAAATCAATGATTAGTGGTCTTTGAGTTTAGGCAGACAATAAGCATCATCTAACTGATGGTCCTTCGTCATCAGGCGCATTAAAATAGTCTGTAAAGCCTACTGAAGACCACACTTTACCAATGCAAACATTGAAGCTCTGAGAAAACAGTGACTGCCTATCATTTCTCTCAGTTGACACTGAAAGACAGAAAAAGCATGACGATTGTGTCTTGACACTGCGCACGCTATATATCTTAACATATGCTACGTCTTCGGGGGTACACAGCGATACGTCCACATCTGCGGGCAGCCACAGCGTGTGTTAACTCTATTATTGACTGTCTGCGTGTCACGCTGACTGAACATGTCACTAGTATGTTTAAGTTGTCACCAACTTGCTACAGCGACGACGACGGCGGCCAGTCAGACACACATGAAGAGATCCAGAGCTCTCAAGTGGCTCGAGAGGCGACTTTAAAGCCTGGACTGGCAGATGGATCCCCTTCATCATTCTCTCACTCACACAGTCCTCGAATTTTCTCCCGCTGAACAATCCCATCTCTTTCAGACGATGCTTCCCCTACTATTGCAGTCCCTTTCTTTCTGTCTTTCTCCCCCATTCTCCCCCTTACTTTTCCTTTCTCTTTATCTGCCTCCAGCTTTGATTTTTCTCTCTGCTCCACCTCTGTCCCTCTATTACAGTGTGTAGTTGCACAGGCACTCAGGGTGCTTTGTATCCCCCAGACACAATGCCATCCATTCATATTACATCAAGGGACACTGACACCAATTATCTGAAGGGTACATAAGGCTGCACAACCCCATGATCCGAAGGATGAAGGGAGAATTGAGACAGATGGACAGAGATCTGGGAGAAAGATGGAGAGAGAGACAGATGAGGGGAGACTTAAGACTTAGTTTGGGTTGAAGAAGGGCTGGTGAAGTTTTGAAGGAGTGACAAACTTTACTGAACCGGGACCAGCACTTAGGAATGGCAGCTCAAGTCAAGCCTGGTAAACTTAATTTGTGTCTTACTGCTTTTATGTTCGAGGCAAAAACCCTGAAACTCATCCTTTCAAAAAACATAATCCCAGCAAAACAGAGATTGTCGCCTCGAAAATGCATTTCTTGTCATGATTATTCTGCCACCAGCAGTTAGCTTCAGTTGAGCATGTTGTTGCTGAATCAACCCCTACTGAGACAGTTCCCTGGCAACCGCTGCTCAGTACTTTTTATCAGATCTGTGTCCGAACAAATTTGTGATAAGCATTTTATTATCTACTCCCCAGATGCCCGTAATGGAGCATCATCTGCAGTTACTCTTTATTATAGTTTTTGTCTGAGCGTTGGTTTGTAATCTGTGCAGACGTTGGTAAGTTTCTCAAACTAGCCATTATCCCAGCTGTCTGTGGATAATGTGTTGCTAAATGTGTGTGAGTCCTGAAGTCCAGACCATCATTTTGGCCCTGATGCATTTTCCCAGTTAGTGTGGTCCGTTGCGCTGAGCGAAATCCGTCAATCGGAACCCTGGTGCTGACCAAAAAAACGGACCTAGACCACTTGAAAAGGGGGCGAACGGCCCACTTTCAAGCCAACTCAGCAAGCTTATAATAATTAGATATGTGATCTTAGCTTGATTTCGAAAGCTTACTTACTAATTAATCCTTTTGCTCATCTTGAACTGTTCAGGTAGCAAGTTTATAATCGATCTGGGGCTGAACTGTGTATTTAAGTAATCATCATTTTAGGGAACACGCAAGCTCTGCACATCATTTTTTATAGGTCAAAAGCTGTTGAAACTGCTGAGCTTGTATCCTACTGTATATTTTGTCAGTTCATTAGCTCATTAAGAAGTGTGTGACAGCAATCCCACAGTACTAATCCCCCGAATCATTACTTAACGAGACGCCTCCTTTTCGCCCTGTCTCTACCTGTCAGTCATTATATCACGCAGTCCATTTGCAGTCTAATATTACTAATAATGCTAATTCTGTGACACCAGAGAACACATACACATCAAGAGCATAAACGTCTGATCATGCCCACATGGGTACCGATGATGCAGGATGAACTGCGAAACTGCTGCATCAACGAGTTATCAGTCAGCCTGTATGACTTCATGTTTAGGTTTGTTTGTGAGAAGTCGCTGTGATTAAGAACCAGACCAGGACTAAAGTGCAACAATTAACAATTGTTTTGTCTTGGTCCAAAGCAGCTGAACTGAACTACCAGTGTGAATACAACCTATGAATATGATTGAAACGTGATAACAGGTCACACTAAGTTGAATAAGTTGGGTCAGTCATTGTTGACAGTCTGCAGATAAAGACACACTTGTATATACTGTAGTGCGTGTAAATGCTCTAATCTTAATTATCCAGATCCAGTCTGCCAGTTGTTCTAAACAGTTTCTTTAAACATGTTTGATATTTTTGACCAGTGACATCGCTTGTTTGATAAAAAAAAAGAAAAAACAATGCTGGCTTGAGAAGGGTCCTCTTTCCAACCTATAAATATAAAACGGATGCCCGAAAGATACAATTGGACATCTAACAGCCATACAGAGGTCTCAGTAAGGAAGACATGAGATTCCAACCCTTATTTGTGGCCAACTGTGTAGCGACCATCTTATCTGATGATGACGATAACGATAAAACAGATGATGGTTACACTTTGGACCGCAGCGTTAAGCGGTGTTTCTTCTCGTAACTTTGACAACTTCAGACAATACAAACTGCTGAAACAGTGAGAGAAAATCGTTCATTTTTCTCACGTAGCATCATCTCAAAGACCTTTCTCCCTGCTCTCTCCTCCATCCAGCAATGACACATTCATCTCTCAAAATTTGTTCCCCCTCCCTTGACTTGCTGCTCCATTTCCCTCGTTTTGTGTGGGCACTAAGTTCTCCTCTGAGGCGACGGTCATTGTTTTCCATTTGGGACGACTCAAGGCTCTTCAGGCATCTCCAGGCGGCACAGGGGGAGATGGGAAAACAGGGAGGAGGACAGAAAACCAAGGCCGAGGCCAGGGACCAAGAATCCGTGGCCAATCTACCATGATGCTTCGCTCCGCAGTTCGGGGATTGAAGTCAATCTCCCGTTTCATAATTTCGTTACACACATTCAGGCTCAGATATGCAGTGATACATGCAGCCACTATAGAAGGCCTATTCTTTTATCATGTGTCCTTAAACTGCCTCACACCTCTACCACTGCAACCCCAACTGTTTAGGAAAAAATACGGTTTTGCTTTCTTTTCTGCTTTGGATGTTAGAAGTTTAAGAATGTAAATAAGTTGGTTGGAAAATGAAGATTTGAAATACTTCATACTATATCTGCAGTATCAACTGTCTCCTGAAGTAAGCATGCATACAGCAAATTTATTATAGTTTATGTTTGTGAGAAACAAAAGAAAATGAATATTGACATTTAAGAGAATTGTGATGACCCTAACAGTAAATATAAAATCAATAGTATTGCAACAGGACAATTTAAAATTCCTTTTTTGTAATCAATTTAAATAACTTGTGTTTTCTTCTCTTTATTTTGTTAGCACTATTCCTTTTACATTAAGAAGTAGTGTTAACACTTTGACGAAATGTTCCCACCAACCGGCAACACCCGAACACCAGCTTTTCACAAGAAAAGAAAATGACTGCCTGTAGAGTGCTGTGTTAAGTTACTGCTCGTGGCGAAACATGAGTTGACTTTTATTTGTGATGTATGTGATCTGTGAGTTTTAGCACTTAAGAGCTATCGTTCATCAAGAAATGCGTACAGAGGAATGCAATGGTCATTTTCAGGGTTTTTTGACAGCAGATCAGTTTTAAGCAGATCAACACCTCCAACTTCTCAGTGTGGTAACCAACTCCTTATGTTCCATTAACGTTGCCAGGTACAATTAGAACTGCTCTTGAATCGGAAATACTGCCAAAAAGGGACTTTTTATTTTTAGCTTTGTCAATCCTCCAACATCGTTCGGTCTATGAAGTCTCCTTACTTCCGTCATCAATAGTATAGTCACTAAAATAAACTAGACTACACCACTGGCTACAACTCTGCAGCTGGCCCTGCTGCTGCACAGAGAGCTGTGGCAGTTTGTTATAGTAGCTTCCGTAATTCAACTAACTCATTTTCATTTTCGAATAAGAAAAATGACATTAGGGGCAGTGGGCAAGTTATATAATCGGTGAAAGCCTGTCCATCGTGTAACACCAGAAACATCCTCTACAGTAGCAAGCCTGCTAAGAAGTTTTGATTGCATGAGGTCATAAAATCCCAGTGGAAATAGATTCAACCTTACTACTTCAAGTATTTGTTAGTAAAAATCCATAACAATGAAAAATACAAAGAAAGCAAAAGATTAAGACAGCAACTATAAAATGTTTCAATCGAATCCCAAAATCCTCATCATCAATATTTGCCAGAACCGAAGATTACATCTTCAAATGGCTCTTTTTTGTTTGACCGGCAGTGAAGATCCCAAAGTGTCAAATTTACAATGACAAGTTGACACAAAGATGTGGGCGTTCAGAGTGTCTCACAACTGAAAAAGATCCTTAAAGACGCACTCGCTCATGCTGGAACGAATACTGACAAGCACACACAAACATGTAGAGGAGGCCCGTATGTAAGGACAGATTCAGTGATCACACATAAACACCTGCAAGTGCATGCACTCACACGTTTATTAAAGACACATCTCGCTGTTACTACTGTGGGTGACAGGTAGCGTATGGTGTGAGTTGAGACATCTATCAGACACACACACACACACACACACAGATGACAGCATGGGACTTTGTAGCACGTTGCTGCTGGAGCTTACAGTGCCGCCACACTGTAATTACAGAGCAGACTGACTCAGAGTTGTTCCATCTCTTCTCTGCTTTAAGTCCACAGCTGCAGTAAAAAAAAAAGACTCTTGACAGATTCAGGAGTATCTTCTTTGACATCCCCCCCCCCCCCCCCCCCAAAAAAAAAGTACAATGTAAGTAGTTCTGATGCAGCATCTCCCGCTGTTTTGGGTCAAGTTTGATTTAACCCAGCTAGTTTTGAAAACGCTCTCCCAGTCAGCAGATGCAATCGATGAAAAAGATAGATCAAGCGTCGGTATGCCCCCTGCAAACACACAACCTAGAAAACCTAATAACAGCCTATTTAATGGGTCAACCCTGTGATATGGTTTTTGATGTATTGGGCAATCTTCTGCTCGCACCCCGCAGCGCTCCTGCCTCCACAACATTCATAAGGACCAACTCGGCTTGAGATACAGCAGGCTGAGTGGAGCAGAAACAAAGATGGAGGTACGAGAGGGAGACAGGAGGGAGGGATGGATGGAAATAGTGAATAAAAAGGAGGAAGAGAGATCTGGAACAATACCTATTGTGAAAGAAAATCCATATTAGACTGCTCCTGGCATGTGTTGTCCCTTCTCACTCACAGGCTCAGTAATGACTTTCTGTGTCCCCAAAAACATCAATTCTCGGAGGACACTAATTTTGACCCCATCCCTCGGTTGTTTTCATTACAAATTAAAGGAGCATTATGTAATATATAACCCCAATTGGCCTCTGAAAAGTGGCTGGAATTAGAAAAGCATTGTCAGCGTCTCGTAGAGACCCCCCCTGCTGTTTCATTCTCTGGCAAAGTATTGGTTCAATGATAGGTATCGATCAAAAACACCATCAACCCCTGCAGAGGAAGGTCTGTGTGTCGAGAAAGAAAAAAATCTTTACCCATTTTCCTTTAAGTGAATCTGAAAACCCTTACAAAGTCCACTAAAAGCAAAACAACAAACAAAGACCGATCTCACTTTTTCTCCCCCCGGATGCACCCTTTAATGCCCAGTCTCAGGGTGACTGAGGATACAGAATACTGGTCCGCAACCAGCGCTCTCTTTTTATGACATATTAAATGTTTATAACGCTTCATTGCTACATCGAACTAATTGGGATGACTCATGTCTCTCCTGTGTCATCATTATTTTCTACCATTTCTTGTTTTTTTAACCATTTCTGTGCCAGTCAATTCTTTAATCCTTGCCTTAAAGGCAGAGACACCATGCTCAAGTTGTCTAATACATGTAACACACACAGATCTTGCTGTTATATGAATTATGGTATGTAAATCTGAACTGAAATCACAGCTCCTGGCCCAGCTGGCACAAATGCGCTGGCACAAGTGAGCATGCTCAATGAAAACTGTCTTCTCCGTCACCTACAGCAGAAGAGAGATAAAACAAAGTGTCATAAATGTGCCGATGCATATAGAGTACAGCACGGATACCCGACCCAAGCCTGTTGGGTCCAATCAGGACATTTCGGGGCAGCCAGGTTCGGGCAAAAATGTTAAATTGACGTAGTGTTTGGTCACATCAATTGACATGGCGCTTTCAAGTTTTTTAGCAAAAATCTAACGTAAAGATAACTATAGGATGGATGCAACTTTAGCTTCTGTTCTGTATGAGTATGTGCATAATCAAAGATATGAAATATTATGTAAAAGCATGTCCTAATTCACGACTATCACACTGACCAAATCAGTCAAATGAAATGTGTGTAGCTGGTGTGTAAGGTCAGTTCAGCGGGGAGTAGTGAGAGTTTCTGCACTCAACAGACACACAGAGAAGTCACACATGCACCCACAGGCTGTTTCAGCACATTGCCTCATGGTCCCTTTAGAGTTGCTCATGTTTAAAACACATAATCTCCATCCTAAAGCAAATCAGTTATTGATCATTAATTTAAAACCCTGAGAAGACATTTTGAACACTGGATTTTCAACATTTCTGTCTCGTCCAGTTCAACTTTTTCCCCACATCACACTTTCTCTCCTTTTCTCGAACTTTGAGAAACATTTCAGACAGTCTCTGTGAAAATGACGCAAGGACAGAAAAGTTGAGATCCTCGTTCACTTTTTCCTCCCTCTCCCTCCTGGATACTAGCTCCACGGAGAGCACATATTCCTATCACACTTTCACATGAATATATTTGACATATTTGAAAGGGTCAACAAACAAAACGTGCAAGTCGTGTACACGTGAGTGAGATACTCCTACGTTAGCTTCTGTGTTTTCATCTAACTGTTGAGCAAATGAGAAGCAAACATTTGAAAAGTCAATATAAATCGGATGAAGAAACAAAACTACTTGTCTTGACCAAGCGTTCATGTTGCTACTATCAGCTATGTATTCATAGAGGAAGACCGTAACAGCAGAAGTGACAACAATTACAACATATCATCACCAGTACCACTAAAACTACAACCAAAATAAATTGGCTTAGTGCCTGAATGTTACTCAAATTCTGCATGCGAACATATGAGCACACACACATTGCATATAGAACCTATAGCACACATACTGTAAACACACAATATTAAAAGCAAATACACACTTTCACGCTCACACAAGTAGAATCTCAGTTTCCCCTCTCAGCATTCCCTTTACAGTGACCACACAGATATCTTCGCCCCCTCACTCACACTCAGACACACAAACAGACCTTCCTGTCTGTGCTAACTCAGATACCGGCCTCTCAGTGATGTATGGCAGGTCAGTGGACTAAAGATTTTCTCGCTGTGTGCTGCAGGGGTCTGCTCGGTCAGCGCACAACTGCTCACCCTTATCAACAGATAGGGAATACCTGCAGGACTGCCTCACCTAGAAAGTCGAGATGAGTGTGTGCATATTCCTGCGTGTGTGTGGAGGCTGGTGTGTGTGGGCTGGTGTGTTACAGAGGATTACAGTGAAAGAATTTCCCCTGCGGGTCTCCAGCTTGTTTTGTTACATGACAAAAAAATCCCATAACAGAATATAATTTGCCTATCAAGAGGAAACACAAAGGATTATGGTACATTTTAACACATTTGTGATGTTATGGTCAAGATGACATATCACATAACAGCTCCAGCTACAGTGCATCCAGATCAGATTCCATCTGGATCAACAGTAAAACCCCTTTCAAAGCTAAGACAAGAACGACACGCGTCGTATTAATGGGAAGCTTTAAGGATGTGGACATGCTCGTCATTTTCACGTTACATGCTAAGGACAAATTTGTTCAAATTAGAGTAAAGTAAATTAAAGATGATGTAACTACTGGATAATTGCATACTCGTTTTTGCTCAGCAACATTAATACACACACAGTATTTGGACTGAAAACAAGATGTCATTAAAGTCAGTCCTTGTTATAAGCCTCATTCAATCTGTCTTCTATGAAAGGTAGTTTCGCAGGACCTGCTTAAACCCCATGGTTCTCAGATCTTCAATTTTTATTTTGGGTCTTTATTTTAAATTTTTTATTTTCAAGCTCTATGTGTACTCATTTCTGCCCTAATGCTGCTGTAAACCCTTAATTCCCCCTTTGGGAGATTGAACAAATACTATTTTATTCCATCTTATTGCTTATATTATATTTATCTGTTTCAGTACTTTGGTCAAAAACGGTAGTTTTTAAATGTTTATCTATCTATAAAGAAGAATGTAATCCAAAGAATATGCTTTAAGAGCGCGAAACTGGCATAACTTGCACACCTTTCCATACATGTAAACACATGCAGGAACAATTCAATGTCAAAAAGTCAAATAATGTTGCCCTCCTGTTGGAATTGTATTTCCCCAATGTAACCCCAGCGGTGCATGTTAGATTGACCGTACACAAATCAGTGAGAAACAGACTTGACATAACATATCATTTGACACCCTTGTAAAATTAAAACATTGATTTATATATTGTAAATATATGACCTATGTAGATATAGCCTTTTGTGGCCCACCTGCAGTACCTTCACAGTCCCGCAGTTGGCCCCGGCCAACACTTTAGGCATTATTGTGTTAAGCTTTTTCTTAATGCTTAGACATTTCTGCCTTGCTCCAACTCGGGCGCAAACCAACAAATGGGTTCCTACTTTCCATCTTTAAAAAGGCGTCACAAAGAAGCTATGTATTGTCATTTCCAAAAGTCATTTCACAAAGGCACTGAGCACTGTGACTTTTGGTAAACCGGTCGTATCAATACAAACAACAGCAGGACAGTTAAAGTGGGACTGAATCAAAATATAATACAGTGAGCAGGTTCACGGTAATGGAGGAACATGTCACACGTCTCGGTGCAACAGTGTGGCTCACTAATTAGTCTAGACCACTGTTTTTTTCGGAAAACGAAGGACTGCAAAAAGACAACAGACTGCTATATATAAGGCTTTCGATACATTGATAATACTTGTTATTAAGATCAATTCATGGTTGGTTTCGGTATTTTCTTCGGATTTGTTGACAGGGAAATGGTATGGTGATTGTATGCCATAAGAGAACTGTGGAGAATATGTGAGCTCGCCTCCCTGTCAGACGTACTCCTGTGGAGAAAGGCTCGTCATATTGACTTCGTAACAGCGGAGACACAAAGATGTAAAGGTCTGTGTGGCTGTCACTGTCAAATGCCAACAATCGAAATGAATTAAAGATCACATACGGTTTAAAAATAATATCATTTGAACAGGAACACGCGGGGGATGTACTCCACAACTGTGTTCCGCCTGTTAGCTGTGCCCTTTTATACGTCTGTTTGCTTTGCCGCAGAATATTTCTCTGCCCTCCCACTGAAGTTGCTATTTATTGTCTTTGAGATGTCATTTACATGAGAGAAAAATGTGATGATTTTATCTCTTTGTGGCACACCTCTGTAGAGTCTATGGCTGTGTGAGCAATTACTCCCATGTGGCTTCACCGTGATTAGATGGCCCGGTCTGTCTCGTGGTATTTGATGAAACGGAGAATGCGGTCTCAAAATGCAAATATTATGCATAATATGTGGGAGAGAAAATCAATTCCCATTACAAGAACTTTTTTTGTTTTTTTTTTAGTAGACATCTAGAAAAAAATGTGTTTTCGTGTTGATTCTTGCAGCCAACAACTAGGCAGTTTCTATGCTTAGCGCTGTACCGACCGTCCACTGGTTGAAAATGTCCAGTGGTCTCATGCTTCGTTGCATCATAGAATATTAAGCAAAGGCTGTCTTATTTGCAAGGTGGGTGGGAATTTCACCTGGGTATAGTCACAGCTGGAGGTGGTGCTGTGTTACATAATGATGTAACACAGCACCACCAGATAAGTTACAGCGGTACAGGCTGGACTACTGAGACAAGGAATTTCACACAGTTTAGGAGAAGGCAATAATATCTACCTAAAGTACTTTGGGTTTGTAGCTACGCAGATCCTTTCCATGCACAAAAAAAGCTAAAAGAAAAGGAAAACCCAGAAGAAGAAAGCGCATAATAAGAGCCCCTTAAACAAAGATGAAAGATGACAGTGCACTTATGTCTTTGTTGTTACTTGATAACTTCTGCTGACTTTAAAAAGAATTGTATCGGGGCAATTGAAAACTGACTTTGGGTAGCCAGATTCCTGAAAAAAGAAGAAAAAAAAAAAAAAAGAAACATTAACATTGAACCCTGATATCTACAGCAATAATATGAATTAGGAAATTTAGCTAAAGAAAACAAACAAACACCCAATGCCAGGCTTATATCCACAGCCTACATGGGCGTTCATCTGAGGCCAATTAGCACCTGATAATCGTCTGTCGATGTGACTCCAAGATGCTGATATGTTTTTTTAAAGAAGTCTTCTAGCAACTTGTTTAACAGTTTGTGATTTGCTATTTCTGCTTTTGTCTCTCATCTACCTAATCTTTTAAAGCTTCGGCAGGCAGCCGACTGCATCCTGTGGATATTATTAATCACTGGCACCATCATCGTCATGTTAATCACCTAATTCAAACATAGGGGAGAAATTGGTGTTGGAGGGCCATGAGATAATAGCAGGTATGAGCAAAGGTGAAAATAACACTGGGTGATGTGGAGCAAGGATGACACGAAGGGGCAGCCCAGACTCATTATCGAGTAGCACCTCTTCTGGCTGTATATGTATGTGTTGACAGCGGCACAGTGAAGAGTGGGAGGTTGAGAGGAGAGAGAAAAAAGAAGAGGATTAAAAATTATAGAGAGAGACAGACCGTAGGAGCATAAATAAGTTGCAGTATAGAGACAAAATATGAAGGGTACACAATTCAATTTCGAGTTTACTTTCTGCCAAAGTTGTGTTACACATGCCCTAACTTTTATTTTCTCCTATATTTCTCAAAATATAACAATACGTGCAGTCCCAAGACGACCAGTTCTCATCTCATTGTCATTCTTAGTTGAGGATAAGAAGATGAAGAGGGAAAGGCTAGTAAGCACACAACAGGTTGGTGTTATATTAGTATTAAAGTGACTATTCTTCAGATTTCTGTCCTGTTTGCTCAGGAGACCATCACGGTTGCTTGTTGCTGGTCTAGACACATGAAGTTTCATACTACCCAGAATTCAGCGTTCAGAAAACACTCCTTAAGCAGCAGTTTGTCAGAAAAAAACAACAGAAAAGCAACTGGTGTATCTGTCAGTCAGCCAAATAGACTTGTAATAATAAAGAAGTCAGTCAGTGGTTGGCCCTTTTTCTATCATGCCGTACGCTAGCTCAATCAGATTTTTTGGAGTAAAAAACCTCCGGCACCAGAGCAGATTCTGCTCTGATCCAGAGCCATTTACCGCGGGGAGGGGAGCTCAACGACTACTTTTCAACTTTTGAGATCTGAAACCGACTCCTGTTTATCAGCCTGACTCTAGCAGCGACCTCTATTTTCGGTTGTTTATGTTCTGTAATGTTGACGGCTGACAAAGGTGCAGGGGAAACGTTCTTCATGAATGCAGCTTAAAGAGTGAAGAGGGGAAAAGAAGAAAGAGAACCGGATTCTCTGGTGAGTGCTGAGATTAGTGAGAGTTTGACCATCACTGATGAAAATCTATCAGACATGTGTAAACAATGGTTAGATAAGAGGTAACTTTTAGGTAAGTTCAGTTGACTTCCATATCCCTGAAAGTAGTGACCGGCGACCAAATGAAACGCACCGTTACCTGAAGCTAACTGGTGAATTTCTCATGGTTTGGACAAAATCCTGCATTTTACATCTTTACCAGCTCATTGTAGCTGCTTCTACTAGCTCCGTTCCCTTTGCCATTTGTAAAACTTGTCAACTGTCAAAACATGCCAAACTAACTATTGTCTTTGTTTGTCTTTTTGTTGAGCAATCAATGTCGCTCTAACCTCGGTGAGAAATACAATAAAAGCCACCCTGTGCTTCGCCAGTTGAACGCTTGAAATGTGAAGCAGCACCAGTCGGAAAAGTTGGGTTTGCCCAACAGTGATTCATTGAGATTTTCATGTAAAGAAAGTAAAACTACACCAGACAACACTGTCCTGATTGATCGATTGACTGAATGTACAGAGGTACCTTCTGTTACACAGTTAATGGCTATGCTGAAAAAATTTAAACACAAATAAAATCAAGAACAGGGTTTTATTTAATGAAAATCTTATTCATTATTATAAATAAGATTAACGTTTTATGATTATAGCTTAACTCTCTCTAAATATAAGTTATGTACATCATTAATTTATATGCATCATATTCCCATTTTTATTGTATTTCATTCTTGAGTCACTCTCACTGGAAGTCTTCAAACTGTTTTGTGTGCCAGAAATCTTAATCAATTGTTTCCATCCCAAAGTGAGATTGCTACATAGCATAAGACAGTTATAAAAACAAAAGAATGCACGATTTAATTTTTCTTTCACTATTTCAACAATAGAGACTATAGAGTGTCACCTTGGTGTTCCTCAGCAAAATCTGCGCTTACTATCAAAGACTATTATCATTGCTTATCTTTGTCCTGAGCGCTCTCAACAAAATTCAAATGAAGCTTCACCAGGAGGGAGAGGAGGAGGAGGGGGAGCAGGCAGTAAAAACAGAAGGGCAGTGGCGGTAGAGGGATGAAGGAGAAAAGAGACAAGAGGTGAGAGATATGTGGACAGAAGATGGGCTGTGATAAAGACATGAAAGGAAAGAGGAAAATGATGCACAGAAGAGAAGTCGAAGGTTTTTCTCCCCTCCAGTGCACATGATAGAGGAGTAAGAGGAGATTATCCTCCATCAGACCACATTATACAGGCTATACTTGAGTGGGCCCTTTGACTGCTCTGCTTCCAACACAAATGCTGAGATTAAAACCTCAGTTGTCACAGGGCACACATCGCTCTCTGTGAATTAAAAGTTTAGATGAGTGTAAGGACTAATTCATTCATCTGTTCTATGAATAAAGTATGTATCACACTTCATCACACGCATCTTGATTCATCAGGGAAAAAATTGGACACTGAAGGAAGAGTGTGATTATGCTGCTTCCACAAACTTAAATGAGCCACTTCCTGTAGGTGATAGAATTTAGCAAAGCATGAATTAATGTGAAAATGCCCCCCTGATAAGTACTTTTACAGAAGCGGAGGATTAAACCTCGAAACAATGCAGCCGTCAAAGTGTGTGCAAGCATGTGTAGCATTAAGTGACACGGACTGTTCCGCGAACCCGATTCTATGCTTTGCCAGTGACATCAACAAAAACACAGCCTCTGCAGCATGATGAAATCCACCTCCGGTCCCCAGAGGAACGGCGCGGACTCTTACAAAGCTGTCGTCAAGATCACTTTTGTCAAGTTAACGTCAAGTCCACGTACGGAGCTGAATGTCTGATGGGTTCCAAAGGCCGTCGAAATATGTCAACGCCAAGACCACACGGAGTCCCCTTCCCAGGCGAGGTGGCATTAGAATTTAACCTCATTTGCAAGTCAGTTAGGATGCACTAAAGACAAGTTACTGATTCAACTTGTAATAGGTCTGGGAAATAATCTGCAGCAGCCTTTTCTGCACGCGCTCGGCCGAGCAATACCAGGAACACACATCGAGTCATCTATATAGATATAAATAAAATACCTAAGGGACCCAACTGGGTGACATTTCCATAACCTTTCACAACAAGGAGAATTAATGTTGAAGGTGCCCATGTTACACTTCTATTTATCCATCAAAATGAGAACAGCGGCATAATACTGTTATTAAGCCCTCAAGGACATGCAGAAGTGTTGGAAAAAACACAACAAAAATGATATGCATTCACCGATCCCAAGTGTTCACTCTTTGGTGCCGTGTTACTGCGACATGCCAGGAGGAGACTTGCATTGAAACCTCAATTTTTTCACCTCTATTTTTATCTAGTAAATGATAGTGATTCAGAAGGTTTTGAATTGTTTTTTATAAGCCGACTGTGGGACTGCCTTGTGTTGCTTTGTTGTCGTTGTTTTCCTTTTCTCTGTTGTGTAATGACAAAACAGACCCGGCGTCACTGCAAATGAGTGTCGCACCTCAACGATTTCAACTAAAGGTTAAACAAATTTACATCATGCCTGACATACTATTCGGTGCGTATGAATAAAAGTGTGAGGACGGTTGTGAAAATGAATCAACTGTTCATTAGAAATTAGAAAAACAACAAGAAACACTGGTAAAGTGGCCGTAAGCTACTGTAAATTAAATCTCATTGATATTAAATTAGTAGAGTGGGCACTGTGTAAGTAGAGAACTCCAATAGATTATGGCTGCATCTATTCTCTATTGATTGAATCTATTCATTATTTTTTATTTTTTAAACACTTAATGTATTAAATGTCAGACAAATGACGACGTCGGCTGCGAGATCCCAAAGGTCAACGTGTCATATATGAATTGCTGATTTGGTGTCAACAGAAGGCCGGAGGAATTTAGTTTAAAACTGATGTGAGAAAAGCTGCAAATGGTCACACCGGGTGAGCTAAAACCCGGGAACATGGGAAATTCTTCTGGATAATTGAAATCCTTGATTAATTTCCTCATTTATCTACCGAACCATTTCAGCACTGCAGCAGGTAGACGATAACGTGTGTGTATGATATTAAAATCTTTTATTTTCTCAATAGAAGGATTTGAATGTCGTAATCACCCGGTGAAAGAATCCATTAACCAGTGTAATAATCCTGCGGCAGGTTCTCCTTTCCTCTCCATGGCTGAAGAAGCAGTTGCCCGTCATTATCTGCCATCTCTGAATGGCAGCCGGTACAGCTGAACGCTGGAGAGTATTCAAGCTTACCGTGAGGTGTTTACATTTGAGGCATTTAGCTGTCACTCTTATCCACAGCGACTTTAGATGAGTGCAGCAGGGGAATAAATTATCAAACACTGCAAACAGCCAACACTGGCAAGAGAGATAATTCACAGTGAAAGGTAAAGAGTGCATAAAGAGAGAGGAGAGGGGATTTTATTTCAGGTGTACTGTATAGTAGAATGAGGGTGAGGAGGTAGATATGGGAGAGGGATTATGAGTCAGAAGCTGGAGAGGTATTTCTTGACAATGAGCTTCAGGTCTGGTACATTACTGTACACACGCCTGTGGCGGTGCAGACTTTTTCTAAATGGAGCAGTTACTGCAGCTAAAACTGAATTCAACCAGCAAAATAACAAAGAAGACATTTTCAAGTACTTTAGCACTTCATTTCCATTTTCTGTAACTCTAGATTTATTTCACACCTCTTACCACCAGTTACTTTGCAAATTGAGATATATTATGAAAAAAAAATCCGCAATCCGCAAACACATTATGTATCATTGTTAGTGTGTTGTGTTTGCGTCCTCCTCCGCGTATTTTATCAGTGTCTCGCTAGAAAAGTGAGCGACACGCAGGAACCCCCCTGGGTAACGTAAGGAGTTGAGCAGTGGTCTCGCCAGAATTGGATTTTCTCCATGTGGTACAGATGATGCAAGGATGACATCTTCAGAACTGTCCAGTGAATTGAATTGCCTGTCAGTCCATGAGTACATGTTTACAGCTCTTGGTTCTTTTAAAATGACAATAAGCTGTATATTCGCTTTCCCCCGATTGGACCAACTAAACTGAGCTACAGTTGTGAAAGCTTGTCAAATCATGGCTGTGTTTCTTGACAGAAAAATATCCTGAACCTCTGAAAAGGCATTAAGGTGAAGCCAGAAATGTTTCTCATTAGAGCAGAAAAACCATCAAGCAGGAGGAAGATTTCTTAAAAACTACAGCAAGGTTTCAAGGTTAGTCGCCAAAGTTTATTTGAATTTCCTGCTTGCTTAAAGCACTTTTTTAAGAGATGCGTCGGTCAGCTCCAGCCCACACGTGTGTTGTAGGGCACAGCTGCACAGGATTACTCTTAATTATTGCTCAGCCGTGGCCATCATCATCATCATTAAGAGCGAAGGGAGATAATTGGCAAAAATCTTTCTCCGTTTTCTTGGCTAAGACCGCGGCAGAGTCAGCGGCGTCGTGAGACCGGGAGATCTGGCGAACCATGGAAACAATTCAGAGTGCGGTAGCTTTGTGCACACTGCGTTTGTAAGGAAACGGCATGTGTGAGCGATTCTGCCCACATGCTTTACATTTACTTATGTCATATTTGTGTGATGCAGAGCAGGGCAGCAGTCTTGGAGGACATGAACTCCTGAACTTTGGATGGAGGAACATCTCTGCTGCTGGGAGGGAGACCGGGAGGATGAGCGCGTCCTTGACATGGCTTTGGCACGCCGGCTGCACAGCACGACGTCCACACACTCAATATCTCCATGTCCTCCTCCATGCGTGTCATCTTGCTCTCTAATACTTTATATTTATCCATCTCTCCTCTTTTATCTGTCTCTAATAGCCCTCCTGTCTCTCCCTGTCCGTCCCTCTATCCATCTTCCTCCGGCTCTCTCTATTAGCCACTATCCATCAAGTAACTCCACTAACTGACCTCTGCAAGCCACTCACTAACAAGTGCTCCTTCTCCTCTGAGAGTTGTGCGGCCCTGGATGTTTGCTTGTGTGCAGTCATCCTCCAAGAAAAATAATTTATCACACAAAAAATGACACTAAACACGGACGTATATGCTACTGTGCGCTCTCTGGGACGCTATCATGCATTAACACAGCCGGGATCATATTATGCCCAGGCATGCGCAATCTCGGTGAATGCTAACACATATGCGCACATTAACAGACTCACACGGACACATAATCATTTATTCTGCTACAGCAGAGGAACCCGGTCCTCTCTCAGCGGTCTATCATTTCATTGATCTGAAGAAGTGGAGCAGAAAGGAGCTGAAGGTAAAATGCTGAGCTGAGGCCGCTCGCTGCTCAAACTACTACGGTAAGGCACATTTTTAAACAGAGACATGCCAGTGTAGAAGACAAAGTAGTTCATTAATAGACTTTTATCAATGCTACCTTTGTTCGGGTGTAAAAATCTTTGGTATATTCATAGATAATATGACTTAAGGGTCTGTCCAAAACCAAAGTGTTTATATTTGGGTTTATTTAAGGATCCCCATCAGAAGCACATGAATGGGCCTCTGGTCTTCCTCTGGTAGCAAACATTAGAATACAAATACAAGCATGCAATGAGAGAGTATTGCTCCTTAAACTGTAAAAACAATAAAACAACATAAGCAGATAAGAAAACAGAGGGGGGTGTAATAATAGGTACAGGCAGTACAATTATACTGTACGTGGAATCAGTGTCACCTCGTGGTTGTTTGCCTCAGCGCACCAGCAGAGTTGCTGAGCCATGCTGTTTGCAGAATATTAGGATGGCACAGTGAATTTGACCTTTGGGATGTAAAAAGTAAAACTTCATAATTTTATCTTATTAGACATTTGTTGAAAATGTTTTCATAATCATTGTGTGACTTGTTAACGGCTTAAGTAACGGCTCAAAATGTGTTTTGTGAGGTCACAGTGACCTTGACCAAAAAGAAATGTCCACTGGCCGTTCTACACATATTGCATTCACTAGAATGGGACTGACGGATAGACAGCCCCAAAAACATAATGCCTCCGGCCACAGCAACCTCTGGTGAGGGCCAAGTGTTCATGTGTGTTTTCGATCGTGGCTGTTTGCTTGTTAGTTGGTGGAGCATCATGCTACCTACAGTGTTAGTGTTCTCTTTGATGCAGTCTGCATGCGTCATAGGCTACGCACCATGTCACCTTTCATATCATCTTAAAAAACTGTCTTTCATATCAGGAGGCAGAGTGGACGATGATGGAATTACAGCACGGGCGAGAAGGCTGGCAAACTGACAAATTGCAAGATTTTAAGGAGACGATAAACATCCAAAACAAAGTCCAGCCTTTTTTGTGCCGAAATAAACGCATCATTTCTAATAGAAAGTCAGGACATATCCAGTCAAAGCAGGTATTTTGAGCCCAAAATGACGTTTAACCTAACAAAGTGTATTTAAAACGAACCGGACTATAAGCACAGCGTTCTGTCAAGATAAAGTTAAAGATGGCAACATAAAGAAATGTAAGATTTAAACATATCTGTGTTCTGGAAACAGACAAGGACACTGGAGAGTGTATCAGCTATTTACATTATACTGTACAGAGAGGAGAGGCTGATCTGGCATGTAACTACTTCATAAAACTTGTCGGATTTATCAGCTAAGCTATACTTCCAGACAATACGCTCCGATCATTCCCACCAAGCAATTTCTCGGCCTTAATAGCGCACACTTTCTGCTTCAGAGATCCGCTTTCCTTTGACCTCAGAGGCATTAGTCTCCATCTCCTTCCCTTCATAACATCTGAAAGCTCTGCTGCACCCGCGGGAGCCAACGTCGCATTCCTGCGAGAGCGCAGCGCTTTTCTTCTTGGCAAGAGGACTTTTTTTTTTTTTCTCCACACATGACAAGACCATGAAATATGACATTGACACACAGAAGCTGGTGCTTGCATAGATAGGCAGAATACAGAACATGGTTTTACAAGCAAAACCGTCCTGATGGGAAGGAGCTGCTGGCCGTCACAGAGGCGCTGGTGAGATGTGAGGTAAGGCTGCCATTTCTGTCACGCCACCCTGTATGTAAATGACAGCCCCCGTCAGTCAAGCGCGGAGAGTTTAATAGATAAAGAGTGAAAGTAGGAGTGAGGGTTTAGAGAGATGGAGAGGGGGAGCGCTGACACACTGGTCAGTGCATTTTAATGTCAATTAAAAAGCAGCACCATGACAGGAAACTCTCCATAAAAAGCCAGGGAGCTGTGACGGAGTGACTAATAGCAAGGACGTAGCCATGCCTCCCCTTCTCTCCTCCTCGCTCCATCTTGTGTTTGTGCCCTTCTCTCTCGCAATCTCCTTCGCGCTCTTTCTCGTTCTTTCTCTCACTCGCTCTGCATGTTGTTATTCTCACTGTCTTCCCCTCCGAGACTCCTTGACCCTCTTGTGCTCTCTAATTTCTCTCCCCACCCTCAAGGCCAAAGATGTGAGGAACATGGATATGGATTTGGCCTTCGCATGAGTCATGCTAATGGCCGTCCCTCCTCTTGACCCCGTCACCTCACCTTTCAAGTCCATTGAGAAGAACCAAATGCCAACTCTAATTTGCATAGAGCCCATTAGCTTCCCTCCAGTAACCTCGAAAAAGGCTCCAAATCACCTTATTACGCACAGAGTAATTGGGAATTTGTTTCTTCCACATTTATAGATGGGCTCCACACGTCAGGCAGGAAGTGAGGGACCTCTGCTCTCAACGACAACATTTGTAAATACTCTGTATTTACAGAGAAATGTTTGCCATCAGTGTTTAAAAGGTAGAAAAAGCTTTTCACATAGATATTTATCTGCCCTGTGGCACTTACCCCTAGCTTTATGAAGTGCTTTGTAAAAAACAGGTTCCTAAGCAAATCAAAGACAACCTCCCGGTCAGCCTGGACCGGGAGGTTGCTTTCAGACCCAACAGATCCTCGAGGGATGCCATATCCACTGCCCTCCAATTAGTCTTCGCACACCTTGAGAATAAGAACAGCTACGCCACAATGTCTTTTGTCTACATCGAGTTCAGCATTGAATACAAAGTCACCCATCAAGCCAATCGCAACATTATGGAAACTATGTGCACCACACTCTCCAACTGCAACTGGATATTGGATTTCTCACAAACCACCGTGAACATTATTGGAACCAGTTTTGATTTGACTGTATATCCATGCACATGCATGTATGCACCCATATCCCAATATCCCTAACTAATTTTGAGGAGTATATTCTTTGGGCTGTGAGACTCCTCAATTCAGCCTCTGCACTCTGCTCTATAAAATAGTTTGTTTTGTTTTTCTCTTATGTAGCATAAAGGGACTAAAACTCAGTTTCTTTTTTAAACCATGGTGTTTTTGTTGTAAAATGACAAATAAATGAGCCTTTAGCCTTCATATAATACAAATGAAGGCCAGCAAAGTACATGAAACATGTGTGGCTCCACAACCCTTATGGTCCAGGTTGCAGTTCGACATCAAAAAATATTTGCTTATTTGCAAAATTTACCAAGGACAACCGATCTGGCTTCATATTGAAAGCCTTCTCCTTGCAACGTTAAAAAAACACTAATTTACTGCTTTAATTTACACAGCCGGCTGCCTTTGATGTATCCACTGCCATGAATGATTCATGGATGAATGAAGGCCTTTAATGAAGTGCTGTTTGTTCCATAAGGTTTTGTTGTGCTGGTTGATAAAACAACTATCTCAGATATATTGATGCATTTTCAAGTGAGGTATAGTTTTAGACAATACAGTCTGTATCAATATATGGTAAAGTTGTGCCATAAATCCCTTTTTTTTCTGTAAAGCCAGTCCAGTGTGCACCTCTCCTCTCATTCTCTCCTCACAGCTTCCCACTCAAGTTTCTGGTAGTTTCAAGTACTGCCACTACTGTAGTTTAATCAGTCTGTTAATTGGTCTACAGTGCAAAGTTGGTCTATATGTTGCACTGCAAAATCAGTTTGTGAAATGAATGAAATTACAACATCTTATGTGAGCTCTCGTAGGGTTGATTCTTTGGGAGGGTGTGTTGAGTCAGGTTGACCACTCTTGGGAAGAGGCCATTAGGCTGATGTGAAACTGATTTCTCAGAGGAAAGATCTTGGAAAATTTGGCAATACATAGACAATCTATTTTTGCTCAATAATCTGGTCTCGAATTGTGAATCTGGCACGAAATGGTCCCGAGAAGAAATAATGAGACTCTGATGCACTCTAATACCTCTGGTGATTATATTAATCAACAGCTGCTCTGAGAAATCCCCATCTATGTTCATTAAAAGTGTATTAATTAAAAGAAAATAGGGGGAAATATAAAATGATCATCCCAAAATCAGGATGAGAACAATGAAACACATTTCCTTTTGTGAAAATGGTTACCTTTTTTCATCTCTTTACTCTTAAAAAACTGTTTTTTTCAGTCTAGATGAAAAAAAGGAGATCAGCTTGGCGCTACTCTATAATTTGCTCAGTTAACAGTTAAGAGTGTGCGACAAAGCAAAATCTACATGCTGAAAAGAAAGGTACTTATACACATACAGTTTCAAAGTAGAAACTCTTGGGAGGACTTGTGGGTTTATTTTTCTTTGAAAATAACAGATATCAGCTGCCAAAATTAGGATAAAGTATCCTAACTGGCCAAAACTTACGAGTGACGAGAGAGTATGTTATGTGATTGAGTTAGGCCTCTTACATAAGTTACATTCGTTATTTTAACCCAAAGTATGATGTTTTCATAACCCTAACCAAGTCCTATTTTGTCTTAACCTAAACAAACAATGACATTTGACTACCATTACAACAATTCAAAAGTCACAATATATCAAACAAAGCAAAGGGTAAAATTTTATATTACATATTGATGCTAACTTGAAGGCGGAGCCTCGATTTTGAAAGTCTAACCGGACACTGCATAAACCGTATTAGTGCGAACTTGCCCTTTATGTGCAAACCTGACCCTAGAGGTGTAGGTTGAGCGTCATAGCTTAAAACTCATGGGCTCTGATTAAGCTGCCAATTTTGAAGTTGAGAGTGAAAATGTATGGAATATACCTATATACATTCACCATGAATAAATGTTGTACACATTAAACCTGAATCAGAAGTAAGTAATGTTATGTTACAAATACTAAAATATGATACCAAGACCATTTAGCGAGCTTGACGTTTTGCCACACACCATTCATAAATAGGTGTGAAATAAAAAAGGGTTATAGCAAAGTGTATTCAAGGTTTGAAAGCTGCCAAGAATGTGAGTGTGAGGGGTCCACAGGATGATATCTCTCAGGTCAAAGGGTCTACCTTTCAGTCAGTGTTTTTTCCCAACAGGAATCTGGAACCACACTCTGAATAATAACTAAATCAAAATGATAGTAGTATAGAGGCAAGAAGGACAAGAGTGAACTTTGCAAGCATCTCACTGTTTAAATGCAAATGCATATCTGTGTGTTTACAGCACTATACACCAGCCAAAGGCTCAGCCTTGACCAGATCAAACTAAAGCATTATCTCACAGCGGAGTGTGTCCATTTGTTGCGAATGTGTCAGATAACCTGAAGAACACATCAACACAGATCTCAGTGGTCCTGCAATCTCTCCTGTTAACACTAGGAAACCACTTTGGCCACTTCAGAGGGTCTGGCAGCAAAATAAAGAGACACAATCTTGGGGAGATAATCAGCAAAAAAAAAAGCCCTAAGTGTTTCAGAACCTCAAACAAACACAGGCACAAAAGTGCCGATCTCAGAGCTGGGGATCTATCAGACCGGGGCAGAACACATTTAATGCCTTTATCTCCCTTGGTGCAATGGCAGATATGACAACAGGTCAGCGTGGCGGAAGCTCAAACAGAATGCCCCCCTGCTTTTCTGCCACTGAAAGCAGACGGAATGAAAAGATGATTGGTTTCTCTGAAAAGTCCAAAGATACCTCCGTCTGGTTTTCAGGACAATATGAAATTATGTCTGAGCAATGGACTTGTGAAATGTAGCCACTTGGAGGGAACAGGGTAATTTGCACAGGTAGACGGTGAATTTGTGTGACAGAATCAGGTAATTATGAAATTATGCCTACAGTTTTCACTGCCAGACAACTGCTGGGCAACACTTTAAAATGACATTGTATTGCTAGTACACTTTTGTTTATGTTGCAACTTCATATCTACACCATATTTTCTTTAAGGGTTACTACAGTGTTTTCCCACCTGGAGTCCATGTTTGGACACATGTTTGTGTGTCTCTGAGGAGTGACCAATGTCAAAATATTGGTAGAGGAGCTAAGGAGAAGGTTGACATTAGAGAAGCAGCAGGGAAAAAACAGCGTGTAGGACCACAATATTTTCACATCTAACACAGTGAATTTAGGGTTAACACTGCATCCAAATCAGAGTTGGTGACTTCTGGAACAGGAGAAAGACAAACCAACAAGGTTTTAATGAGTTTTGAGTGAATCTTGTGGCTTTGGCAAGAACAATCAGTGATAAAACAAGCACTTGAAGTGGACATACTATACAATGACGGTGAGCAAATGGGTTACACTGCAGCCCATTTGGCATCTGCCGGCTGCAGCGATCTCACTCAATGCTGGACCAGTTTAACAATTGATGCCCCCCAGGAAATAGGTTCAGGTGGAAAAATACCTTCATCACGTCTTCATACAGAAGTATATTTTGTGTTTTTATGGGTTTCATTGAATAAAAACATGGTCAGCTCTCGGGCAGATCCAGAAAAGCCTCCCAGCCCAGGCTGAGTCAGCTAAGAGGGCTGTGGCTAACGGGGCTAGCTAGTTAACAGCAGCTACTGTTAGCAGCAGTTAACAGTCACTCTGGTATCATATGCCGATAATATGAATCGGACAGTGGCTAACTCTCACGCATTACACCTTTTAATTATGATTTCTCAGGTCTGCTTCTTTGCAAAAAATACAGTTCACCTGACACATACAAGTCGTTCGGAAACTGCTCGGCTCTGTACTGAGGGGTAAATGTCAAGTTTCTCAGCTTTTTCGCCGACGGAGCCGTGGGCAGCCGCTTTACCATGCTTACATTGTTTTGACGGCGGAGCTCAGTCTGTGGGGAGGGGGGCGGTGGCGACTTGTTGTGCCACCCAGATCTCCTTCCCTCCGTGCAGTTTTCCCCAGACATACGTTCCTCTTCCACACAAACAGCTTCCACACAACAGCATTTCAGTGTAATTATGTCAAATTCCGCGATATTCCGCGTTAAAAAGTAGATTCCGTTTTAATCGGCCAATTCCGCGATCCGTCCGCGATTCCCTGATCACGGAAATCATAGGGCCCTAGGACTGGGGACAAAAATGGGATTAGGACACCCCTCCTACGTATAGACCAGCATCAGTGCTACCTAATGGCCTGAAATAATTCACTTACTTGAATAATGTCCAGGGCAGTATTTGGCTGGTATCACTGTCTTTTGGTTTTCCACTAACAGTCTCTTATGCACCAGATGGTTAGTCAGCATGGACAGCTGATAGAGGGTCCTGTGGACCAATCCGTCATTTGGCAACCAACACTCCCAGCGTTCAATCACTTCCACATGCAGTGACAAGAAGAGCACAGAGAAGGCCGCCAACAGCCCAGTAGGAGGCGATTTGTCTGAGATTGGGCCTCCCACTCTGTTGCAGCACACATAAAAACAAAGCTTTATTGTTCCGTCGCTGTTTACAACATAATTACAAGAGGATTTATGCCACAACCGTCCCTCAGATTTGCCTTGAGTGCAGAGTTTCCACATAGTTGGGTGTCCTTGCAGAAGTGCCTGCTGCCCGCACACCTGGCACAGCAGGGGGAACAGATTAGAATGGCATATGCAGCAGTTACTGGACGGCCTCCGCAAATGTCTGTCTTGGGACGGGCAATAAAACAGCACAGTAATACAGTCACACACAATTTTACACACACTTTGCTTAAACTGCAGACACACACATGCACTCAGACGTGAAGGATGTGAGCTGATACAATTTTTTGATATACAATTGCCAAAAGAATTTCAGAGCATGCTTCTCGTGTTTTGTTTGTTTTTGTTAGTTTTTTATTTGTTTGGACGTGTGCAGAGTTGAATTCTTTTTGACATTTTCAGGTGTGCCACCATCATCAAAGGGGCAATAGCCAAAGCATACTCCAACATGCAGCACTGTAGCAGCACAGAGCTTCAATCCAGTCGATTCTCGCCCAAACTTCTGAGTAGAAGGACATGCATGTGTGCACTGCCAAGAACAAATAGATACTTCCACACCCAGATAATCTTTATCTCACTTTCTCACATTAACCAGCCATCCAAAGCCCTTTTCCTCCCCTCTATCATGTACTCGCAGTGTGCCAAGTGTTGCAGTCAGTTCAGTTGGTGTCACGGCTACACGCAAAAAGTTGCCAAAAGCATTCAAACAGGCATCTCCATGTTTAATAGAGAGAGAGCAGAGCACTGAGGGGTTCAGAGGTTTGGCAGGGGGATGAAGTCTGGATCATAAAAGTGTAGTGGCTCTGAGACAAAGAAAACGGAACAGCATGAAGCTGTTTGTATATCAGCACTATTAAACATTGTTTAACTGTGTGTTAAGTGGCTCAGATGCTGTATTACTATTACTATTATATTGTACTATTATATAAGAAATCCGTGTCAGACATCTTCAAAATTGTCTTTTTTATTTTTAATTTTACAATGACATTTTTTTTTCTTTCAGTGATGAATCAGTGAGGTTCCTGGGGAGGTTACTTGAGAACCGATCACGGGCGATGCTTCTGGTGCTCGTCAGAATGATCATAAGTAACAAAATGTCATAAAAAACTGACAGGCCAGCAGCACTTTCACGGCTATAGAAGCGTTAGCTAAGTTGGCTAAGCAATAATGATAGTCTCAGTAGTGTTGACGCGATAATGTTGCCAACATAAATCTTCATGAGTGAATGACACACCATACCCATCGCCCCAAGAAAGAGGATAACCATCAGATTAAAACCATTAGTGACACGACGTGATAGCTCACTTTTCAAACCTCTCTTTCAATCTGCATCTACCATTGCAATTATATTCTCTGTTTCTCTCTTATCCAGATTTATACATTTTTCAACCTTACTACTGGGAAATAACATCCTCCTGGTTATAGAGGGACCAAAGACGATTTAAAACCACAGTCAACCCCTTGTTGTTCAATGCCTCCTCACACCAGTGGGCAAGTTGGTTCGCCCCATAACTATTCATGAGTTGGCCTTTTTGGATACAAAATGTCATTACGCATCATATTTTCTAAAGTTTTCTAAATGTTTTGTGAGGTCACAGTGACCTTTGACAACCAAATTCTAACAAGTTCATCTTCGGGCCCAACTGGGTGTTGGTGCCAAAGGATGACCTCGATCTTTAACCTCTGACCACAAAGATGAAATCAATTCTTCCTTGAGTTCAAGTGAAGATTTTTGTGCCAAATTTTAAGACATAACCTCAAGGTTTTTGAGGTGTTGCATTCACAAAATTAGGACGGACAGACTGACAACCTGAAAACATCCAACAAAGAGCCAGTGGTAAAATAGAGTAGGCCAAGACATAGACACTGAATATCACCCACTTGCAATCTTTCCACAGCATGCCAAATCTATAAATGGCCCTCGGCTACGTGTTCTTTTTCTGGGTAATTTACTTAAATGACAGTACTAAGACAGAGAAATGTATGGTGACACAAACATGGTGCAATTTTGATATTATGCTATATCACAGTCATCTGAGCTACTAAACTGCCACATGTGGCCCGTGATTACATGCTATCTGTCCTCATCAAGAGTAATGGCCTCTTTCTTAAGCTGCCTTATGGGTCTGACCTTTTCCACTATACTAAATGTGCAAATTATTCTCGATTCTGTGGACTGTGATTTTTTTTTTCTCCTCCCAAAGAAAAAAGAAAGACATGTCGCAACACACCAAAGCTTGAGTCTATTCCATCGCTGCCGAGTCATACATCATATTTTGAGTGTATGGATTTCTAATATCTCGCTACAGCAGTCAGGATGATGTAACAGATATGGACTCTGAGCACATATCAAATAGATTCCTTGAGGATATTCAATATGGCTGCCAAGAGACATTTGATCCGATTATTAAAATAGATAACCTCATATACCTGGAATTATACCATGAAATATCAAAAGTACTGCTGGGGGTAATTAGGCGTGGGATGGCATCCATTAATGACTACTTGAAAGAAGAAAGAAATAGGAATAAGGTTCTTCAGCTCTTCAGTGGATTGCTCCCACAGCTGCCATTTTGCATCCCCAGTTGAGTTGAATACTGAGTCTACAGTAGTAAAGATGGAAAATTCCATAGAATACAAATGTGGTGTGAGTTGCACTATAGGACTGATATCACAGCATAATATAAGCTCTGGCTGGAAGTCCTTTGTTAAGGATTTTATTTCAGCAGGCGACTGGTCCGATCAAAATAATCCGTATGGAATGGAAAATCATTTTTAAAGCCACCACACATCACAGAACAAGAAGTATTTTCCTACAGACTTCTCACCATTCTGACTCAAGTGACGTAGATCTGCCCCACGTTTGCCTTTGAAAAGCCTGATATGAAAGAATAGCATGAGAACAAGGACAAGGGCAAGAAAGTCTGGCTAGGTGTGTAGCTGAGGTCAAAATCTGTATTACTACCTTGCCTAACATGGGCCCCTATAACTCACCCACCAGACATTCGTACTTCTGACACTGTCTCCACCTTTAAATCCTGCCTGAAAACACACTTATTCAGAGTGGCTTACCCCGTATCATACCAATCATACAATCACACTCTCGCCTATTCTATTATTGCACTATGTGTCTTGCATCTTCATATTTATTCATTTTATTTTTTTCATAAACTTCACTAAAATGTTTCCTGATTTTTTTTTTCATGTACTGTTGTTACGTGTGGTGTCCTTGAGTGCTTTGAAAGGCACCTTTAAATAAAAAAATGTTATCATTATTATTATTATTATTATTATTATTATTATTACTAAATTCACCAGTTTTGAGTGATGTAGATCTTCACTTCACTTGAATCACACTTTTCACACCAAGCAAGGATTTTCATTTTTTACACTGAAATTCATAAAAAAAAGAAAAGAAAAAAAAGATTTTATGGGTTCTTATTACAGATGCACACCACTGCAGAATATTTGTGTGGTACAAAAAAATATTCAGACAGACCTAATGTCATGACAAAAATGATCAATGGATCACTTCATTAAGTTTAAGTAGACCTGTATATAAAAAGGAAAGACAATAATGGCTTTGCCTACCTGAATCATCCGCGTTCACCGTCTTGTCAACTGAAGCTGTTGAGTAGATTGTGGGGACACGGTTTACTTTCTTTTTCTGTCTTGCTTACTTTGCGACTTTGTGTCACATACATCACATTACTGCATGATAATATCTAATAATCTCATCCAAACCATTAGCCAACCCCAAATTTTAAGTATAATAATTTTCTCCGCTGTCTTGTCAGGTCAGGCTATTCTGATCATGTTATGACATGTTCTCGTTGTGCAGCTGGCTCTAGAGGCAGTATTTTCTAACCATGTCGGGGGAGATTGTTATGCATTTTAGAATAATGTCACTTGCCAGGTCATGTAAGGGTTAGACTACAGAATTTATTATACTTGCCAAAACAAAAATAGGAACTCCACGATGTCTCCTTTTACATTTATTTTGTCCCGTTGTCGGCCTCCATGTTTTAGCTGCTTATATCTCTCGCTCACTGTTACCACTGCTGCTAAACACTGACTTTATTTGTATGAGATATAAACATATTAATTACTTATCTTCACCGTTAATTTTATAATGGCCACTGAACACCATGTTTATATGTATCAAATGAACTGCTCATACAAGCTAATGAACATTATATGATACACTGAAGCACATTATTGTATGTGCAAAACATCGTATAACTGCTTCAAGTGGCTGCTTAAATATGCTGCTTCAAGTTTACGAATTCCAAAACTCAACATTTATATGCATGAGAACAATAAAACAGTATGGTGAGGTCACTAACATTCTGGCGTGATGCCATTAGGCATTGTTTATGCTCACACGAGGCCCTCAGTCTTAAGCTAGCGCACTTGACATGCAGGTGTTAGCAGCTAAGGCTAGCAATTTTTACCGGCCTTATTTCTTGACATTCATAACGCTGTAAACATATAAACATGGCACCACAAATTACAGACAAACTTGACATAAGTGAATAGGATGCTTGTGCACTTATCTCACCTGCAAATACAACAAAAACACAGTTTTGTGTGAGTACAGACTCTCCACGTTGCTATATTGACTGTCCTACGCTTCGCAAATGAGCTTACTTCCTTGCTTACAAGGATTGTAGCGCCAGTCACTCGCCTTGAAAAGCCTGAACTGACACCTATTGGGGAAAATGGGTATTGCCCAACAGGTACATAAAGTGAAGCAGGTGAGCTTCTCCTGTGTTTTTGTAGTGACACACGCCATTTTAAATTAAATTAATAAGAAAAATAATGGTGGGAGGACCAGGTTACTTACAAGAACTAAAATATAAAAGGCTACTTCTAGACATAATCTGTTTTAATAAAATATCCACATAATTCCTACAAATTATTCAAAAGAAATGTCCAATGTTATTTACTTATATAAAAGCAGGTAATGTTGGGTTTTCACAGGCAGTTACTTGACTTGACATGACTCCTCAAACAGCTGAATAAGAACATGTTGATACAGTAGAATAAAGCTGGTCTCTGAAAGTGCAAACACGGATGAAGGAGAGGAACCAAATTTCAAACCACAGTGAGAAGCTACAAAGGAGCTGAGAGCTAAAGTATAACAGTATAATAGTACAGACATTTTATAGAAGCCTTCCTCTCTGGTGTCCTGCAAAAACATGAGTCTTGCAATCAAAACACATGCTTGTTTGAGGGGGGGAAGGAGGGTCATCACCGTTTGACTTGGTGCTGCAGAGAAGCCCCATAGGAGTTGAGTCTCTCAGCGCCCTTCACACCACAGCTCCCGGAGTCCAAGGACATGCAGACTCCGCCTCCATTTTCAAGTAGAAATTCACAGAAGAAATGCACCTTAGATGTAAAATGCATCACCAAAATGCTGGGCCGTGTGCATCTGTTTATGGAATACAACACTGTGTAGTGCATAACCTCCCTGACAGCAGCTATAAAATGCAAAGCATTAGCTGCATAAAGCCATCAGTAGAGATATAAATAAAACACCGGCTAGTACTTTAATTACAGCACAGGAAAACACACTGGACTTGTGCTCATTCAAAAATTCCTGAGGGCTGCTCAATGCCTCGTCACCCTGACCAAGTTCCCCTGCTTTTCCTGCCAGCGTAGTCTCTGCTCATCAAAAAAACTCGAGCCATCTGAAAAAAGGATAGCATATTGATTTTGTGCTCCAGGAGAGTCACTGCAGCTCCCTCAGACTTGCACGTTCAGGGTGGACCAAAAATGGAAAATACAGGCACGATTGGTGGATTTGAGGAAAGTGCAAATAATCCTATGGGAAATCACGAACGCCAGCTTAAGGCCAGAGTTGGTGTTGTGGTCTGACGTGCAGCAGTGCTCATGGCGCCATGGGACAATGCGCCAATGAGGCATGTGAAATTGAAATGCTTAGGTAGGCTAAGTCAGTAGCAGAGTGCTGGGGCTAGGTTCGCCCTGTGGAGGTCAGATGGAGAGCATTTGTGGTAAAGTCACCCTTAAGTGTGAATTCACACCATTTTGCTTTTTAAATCCTGTTAATTATTGCCGTATACAGCGGAGATCAAAGGTTTGCTACAGTCTCAATAGTCAGCTGTGAGTCAGTAATGTTTAGAAATGCAATGATAAGTCGTCTCATTTAATCTCTCTATATCACAGTTTTATATATTTGTTTCAGGTGATATTCTCAGGGTGACGTCTACCACAGTGGCATACGGTGATGTCCACAGTGATTCGTTATGTTGTGGCTGGGGGTAAAGGTGTATCTGTATTGGAGATAATGCGTCCCCTCAGAGTTTCCAGTGTAGTTCTGTTTTTGACTGCATCAGGGAGGCGTAAACATAGCCATCGATGCGACTGCAACCAAACAACTGCCTCGCCAAGCAGAGAAAAGTCTGGCTCCCGTCAACAGCAATGGGAAAAAGCAGATCACCTTTCACATTCCTGCTAGACAAGCAACTGACATACCAGGTTTTTGTCTTCGCACCACATGTCCGACTTGTTTTTTTGATAGGACAATTCAAGATTATGACAGGAAAGAGAGGAGAGAGACAGAGGCGGCAACAAGGCGCATACTGCCAGGTTGGAATTAAGGCCGGGTATCGTTTAAAAGATTTTGATACAGATACTGATCCAGATACCTTGACTTTGATAACCGTTCCTGAACAACATATGCTGTGATAAGTGCCATCCCTGGGCGTAATCTAGTGTTTTTCCAGCATGCCTGAATACAGCAAATCACCAGTACTATTAGATCACAATACAATAATATCTCCTTAGGTATCGAAATTTGGTTTTGAATGACAAGAAATATTCTATTACTCTGTAGTATAGGTTCAGCAATTCTGTCATTCCCATGGAATTATTGACATTTGATGCCCAGGCCTAGTTGGAATCAAATTCATGCCTCTGCCGAGGACTAAGCCTCATGTGCATGGAGCTCGCACTCTATCGAGTTAGCTACTAGGGCTCCCAAACTGGGCAGTTTTGAAAAGGAGACATGACGATGTGGTAGTGCATTGATCAGCAAAGTCAGCTTCTTTTACCTCTCCCTCCCATGTCAACAACCTTGCCCTATTTCTGAGATGACACGCTAGTTTCGCTCTCTGTGGCGAGGTGTTTCGACACCAATGCAGTTATATTCTGTCGTTTGCCACTTGATGATTAAAAATCTGATGATGACATTCATATTGCATGTGTTTCCTACTTTTTCCTTCCTCAGACATTTCACTGGGATGCTCTGTCCTCTCTGCTCCTAACCAAGTATTATCCATTCACACTCCATCAATAGGCTCAACTTGGAGCACAGCAGGGGAGAGGCTTGGGTGCCTGGGGGCTGCTCACAATGCAGTGCACTTTTCTCACACGAAGGCCTTTCAAATCTCATTTCAGCTTTTACCTACAGTCAGCACCAGCAAACAGAAAGGCGGAGAGACGGGACGAGAGAGAGAAAGTGAGAGAAAGAGGGAGGGATGGTGGGAGGGCAGGAAAGACAGCAACACAGCAGGGTGCCCTTCACTTGGGCAGACTCAGGGAGAAGTGAGAGAATGAGGAGGTAGATATCAGGAAAAAACAGATTATGGTTTTAAAAAATCTCCCACTCTGTTATTCTACTTAACAAAATGTATTTGATGGAGGGATGTCCTTGGTTGCTGCAAACTCAAAATGTTTAGCTCACCTGTCATCCCTTGACTCATTTACTTTCACTCTAAATAGCTACTTCAGCAGCTAATACATTGCCCCGGGGGTAGTCTACTTGCTGCTGAGTGCAATATTGTGTATGTGTTTGCTTTTTAAAAGGCTCTTGCTATGTTAAAAATAACAAGCACTCCTTTTCCAGTAGATAATTGCTATCCAAGGAGAAGGGGGAAAAAAATACCATGAAAAACAATGAAGGACATGAGGCTGGGTATCAGTGAATGATATTGATAAGCGAATAAAGGGACGGAGAAAACTCACTCTTCCAACTCCCACCGGGTGCTTATGTTAGCGGGAACTCCATTAGCAACGATTAAAAAGCCATCGCACTAACAGCTTGTGAACCTAAATAATCACAGGGTCCTGTTTCATTGATGCCTCCCTCCCATTTCATGATGAGCCGGGAGTGTTGGTGACTTCACCTTGCGGTCCCTAGAGGACCCTGTAATCGCCATCATGAGTGTGGAGGACTCGGGAGGAGTCTTGGTCAGGGAGTCAAGCAGTGCGCTGGTTCTCGCTGAGACTTACTGAACCCCGTGAGAGATACCAAAAGCCCCTCACACTTTGCACCAATCTTCTTCCCTACTCTTCCTCAGCGGTATCCTCAACATCATTTGCCCCCACTGTGTGCTTGTGAAGCTTGCGGTTTGTAAGTGATATAAAACAACCTTGCAACCTACCAGCAGTACCGTCTGTATCCACCCCAGAGTCTCCACACAGATGAAAGACTGAGGCTGAAAATATCAGCACATTTTTTTCCTTTCCTCTCTGCCTCAATGAGAATTATAATCAAATTGGAAAAAAAAAAAATAGAATGAGGGCGGCCTGTTTGAGAAGAGACCATTTCTTCGCCTGAATCCAGCCCACGGCCAAGCTTTTTACTTGTCGTTTGTGACCTTGCATAACCTCACACTCAACTTTATCCAACTTTCGCTTCCATCAGAGCCCGTGATGTTCACTTAGCATACTGGCATACTTGGATACCTGCGATGCCACCAAGAGATTAATTATTTTTGCACGAGAAAAACTACAAAAAAGGATCAAAGTAACACCAAAATGAATGATTAGATTCCAGGAGTGAGATCTCAGCCAAGTTTAAGAGCTCGGACTGGTTGTAAGAAAATATGTTTTTTGAGGTCTATTAACTAGACTTATGTCCTTTGGCTGATAAACTAGGTGGCCATCTTGGCATCCTTTGAGTCAGTGTCACTGCTTGAATTTTATAATTCGTGTGAATGCTTAAGAGCATTCACACTATTGTTCTTCTGGAATTGGTTGTGAAGGCAGGAGGCATTCACAACATATGTTGTTCTACGCACCAATTCTTTATTTTATTATTATTATATCTTCCGGGTCAGAAAAGTTTGGCCCTTGACTCCTTCAACATTTTTCAACGGATTCACTCCATTCAAACACAGAATATTCATCTCAATTGGGAATCAACCGTGTCTATTAATTATTCATTATAAATTATCTAAGTGTTATCATTCATAATTTCAGAGATATTTGACGTTTTTCTGCCTTTTTTCCCATTCAAGCTGATTACGGAATCTTTCAAAATCTTCAATTTTTCACACTTTTTCAAGTATTTTCAAAGCTCATCTAGTCATTCACACTTCCACATAGAAACTCTATTAAAACTGATAAACGTTCACAAAGATTTTTTCACAGCATTCATACTTTTTGCACAGTCGCAGTTCAAACATTGGTAACTTTTCAGCCACTTTGAGATTTTTGCATTGGTGTGTATGGGTGGAATGCTGAAAGCCTGAGTGTAGGAGCCAACTGACAGAGTGGGGAGGAGCTCAAAAATATTCAGAAACCCTCGTCTTCAACTTGACCTCCCTTCCACAATTTTCACTCCAGCAGAAAAATAAAAACATCTGCTTGTAGCAGGGGTCAACATCCTTCTTGAAACTGAGAGCTACTTCATGGGTACTGAGTCATACGAAGGGCTACCAGTTTGATAAACTCTTCTGAAATGACAAATGTGCTCGGTTTGCCTTTAGATATATTTTTTATTAATGATTAATGATACTCATCTATGAAGACACTGATCACGTTAATGATTTCTCACAATAAATCAACAATGACTTAACAAGGTGGGAAACGGATAATATCAATATTCAACACTTTATTTCTCTTAATCTCAGCAATTGTTTACATTTTCAGATCATCACTTCTACAACATTTCATAGGAAAACTGTCCCATTTTCACTAGCCAGTGACACACCCTTTTTAACAAATCATTAACTATGTTGCACCATGTTTGAAAAAGTTATGTAATGTTTAAGAAAAAACAACTTTCATATTTTTAACTAAATCTTATCACATTTTGAACTAATGACCAAATCTGTGGCATTTAAAACAAATTACATTTCATTAACACTTTTGAGTTGAACACAATTTTTCAAGATTTTAATTAAACTTTGCCACTGACAACATCTGGTATCTGTTTCTTTGTTAATGGGAAGACTGGCATTGCATGCTGTTCACCAGTGTATTGTAATCTGGTGTGTAACTTGACACTGACACTCTCAGTGAGTCTTGCAGATGTGCGTCAGTGAGGCGTGTTCTGTGTTTGTTCTTGATGAAGTTCATGTCTGAAAATGCTGATTCACAGAGATAGGTTGAACCAAACAGGCTGGCAACCTTCATAGCTGCTGTGCATACACCACTGTACTTTTCTGTGTCAACAAGGCACTAAAAGTTTGGTGCAGCCTGGTAGTCTTTGAAGTGGAGGTCATTTTGCAATGTTACGGTTTCAATCTCCACCTGTCCAGCATCCAAGTTGAACGTTGCACTTAGTTGCTCAGCAATGTCTGTTATGTCCTATTCTCAAACTCCTGCCCAAGTCTGTTTATGACTTGACAATACTTTTCTGTAACTTTGTCAAATGTCTCAGATGCAGAAGCATTGTCTTTCAGCACCGCCTGCACAGAGGGAAAGTGCAGCATTTTTCTTCTCTGTAAATGCACAGAGAAAATGTTCATCTTGGCTTTAAATGCATTTAAAGCACTTATCATATCAACAACAGTCTTACCTTTGCCTTGCAGCTCACAGTTCAAGTGGTTTAGTTTCCCAGTAATGTAATGTAACGTTAAAAATGCAAGGTCAAGTGTGCACTCTGTGTCCTCTAGCAGCGAGGCGTCTTCGCCTTTGGACTGCATGAACTCTTTGATTTCACCCAAAAGTGACAAAAAACGAAGTAAAACTCGTCCTCTGCTCAGCCAATTGGATTTCTGTGTGTAGCAGCAGGTTACCATGTTCTGCTGACATCCTCCAATAGCTCCTTGAATGTCCTGTGCTGTTTCGCTTTGGAGCGGATGCTGTTTATGATTTTCGCAACGGGAGTCATCACGTGCCCAAAGCCGATCACTTTTGCACATAACGCCTGTTGGTGAATGATGCAGTGGTAATGCAGAAGTTTTGGGAAGTCTGGGTCACCTTTACAGTGAGCAATGAAACCTGCATGTCGGCCGATCATAGCAGCAGTCTGTAGTCACCGCCACCAGCTTTTCCAATGCTACCTTTTTCTGTATGAAGAACTTCCTTCACTGCGTTGTAAATGTCAACTCCCCTCGTAGTTGTCTTAAGGGGCAGTAGTGTCAGGAGTTCTTCTTTTGTACAGAAATATTCAAACACCATCCAGATAAATACCAACAGCTGTGATTTACTGCTGCTGTCCATGGACTCATCACACTGGATGCTAAACCACCTGCACTTCGCCAGATCCCGGTCCAGCTGCTCGGCCAGGTTACCGGACATAGCTGACACTTGTCTAGTCATCGTAGATGCCCCCAGTTGGACATCGGAGAGAGTGAAGATGAGATCGGTTCCATTTTTCTCTTCTTTAAGTACAGTGTTACAGGCTTTTTCTGCCTGTAGCGCGCTTCCCGGTGGGTAGTTAGCATGGTAGCTTTTGTGGGTACTGGTGAAGTGTCTCTCCACATTGTGCCGCTTTGCCGTCGCCACAGTCACCCCACAAATGAGACACATGCAGGTTTCTTTCACAGTAGTAAAAAATAAGTCTTCCTCCCATTCACTGTGAAAATTATACTTTTTCTTTCTCTTTGCTGCCATGTTTTTGGGGGTAATAAACCACATTCAGCTCACTATTTTCGCTGCGCCCGCTAGCTTACTCTCCACGAACGCTGAAGTTTTGTCATGTGCACAATACTCACCTTTGAATTCGAAGAGGTCAGAGTTCAACTAAACTTATCTAAACTTAAAAAAACTATTTTAATTTCTTTTATTTTTTAAGATATTGTCATTTTCAAATCTACTGAAATGCAAGTGTGATTAAGAAAGACCTGCGGGCCACTAATGTGGTCCTTGGGGGCGACCTGGTGCAAACTGCTCACAAGACTCTCACAGTCCATATCATTATTTGAGTGATAGCAGTTACTGTTTTGGAGGGAGAAGCATAATAATGTGAGGTGAGTCAAAATCACTATTACATCAAGTCTCACAGTCCGTTACCAGGACCAACCTGGTTACCATTACCGTGGCAACCGAGGTCAACTGGGCCAATACACAGAGACAGATTTATCAGTGAGTCAGGTTAATACACACACACACACATACAAATACAGTCAAATGTGCATGTGTAAGCATGCACACATGACCACACATGTACACACACACACATATACAACCATGGCACCAAGCACGCACTAACATGCACACAAGCACAAACAGTATATTTCCCAAAATGTTTAACTATATTTAACTATTATCTTTTCATTCATTCAATCCATTGAATATTGAAATGTTCCCAATCATTGATAGATTGAGATTTATTGAATTTCTCAGTCTAATTCAGAGTATTTGATTCATTCTCACTGTAACATCTCTTCATACTCCATCAGCTGCTTTTCAACACAAATTCAAGTAAGCATTGCAGTTTGTCTCAAAGCTTATTTTCCATTTTAATGCTTAATTCTGACGAAACTATTACGAAGCTTAATTCTCTTCAGACGAGACTTCAAATAAATTAAAGCCACCAATTAACTTTGGCCTTAGCTTTTCAACAAACCTACATTAATTGTTCTATTGTTACACATTCTTTATTCCATTTAGTATTACAGCAAGAACAATTTATAACAGGGTTAGCAAGTGCTATTTTTCATGGACAACAACAGATTTAATTGTTTCTTTTATTATTAAGGTCTTAACGTTTTCAACTATTTACAAAATTACAGCATAAATAACTAGGGGGGGGCACAACTCGCAGCTAGAACTTTTGACGCACGGAAAGAACACAAACTTTTCATAGCCCCAGTGATGGTGAACGTAAACTCCCATGCTATAAACATCTGCACCAAAACATGGACATATCATTGCACAACCTCAATGCATAAAAACAATTAATGAAACATCAGAGCCAGAATCTCCATAATGAAAACATGTCTTACCTCATGCAGTCAACAAGGTATGAAGGAGTTTGCTTTTCTCCGCAACCCGGTCTATTATGTCATCTGAATCAAAATTCATTAGGACCTCTTTCTCTGTCGCCATCAGCATTAGCGCCTCCAAATTATCCTGTGACAATCTGGTCCTTAGGCGATTCTTGATGAATTTCGGAGAGCAAAAACTCTGTCCGCATGCCACTTGAGTGCATGACAGTGTCAGTAGGAATTTGTATGCCAACCATATATTGTTGTAGGCATGGGTAAAGAGGTTTAACTGCTGGAGGTGGAAATAGCAACACAGTACACAATTCTGGCAGGCAGCACATTTCTTGCTCACCAGGTGTATTTCTGCATCTTCCTCTTCCTCCATCTCTGAGGCATCATCAAGCGCTGACACCTTGACTGTGTGCTCGTTTAGAGGCGACTTTTTCAGGCTGTCTCAGTGCATAGCGAGGTGTGTCAATTCCAACTGTAGATTTTCGACGGTAGCATCTTCATTCAGTATAAGCAGAAATTCACTTATGTTTCGAAGTGCATTCGGGGGCGGTTCATTATCTTTTATAAGGGGGCAATTCCGAGGACCAAGGCATGCTAGATCGGCATAGAGCCCCCCGTGCTGCAAGAACCGGCGATGCATGCAGGTGGTTGCCGTATCCAGAATCCAATTATGTTGTGAACCTTTATTCTATAGTCCACCAATGCGTCAGCAGTGGCCAGTGCTTCAAGAGGAGTCTCCCGGCATAGTCTCTTCTTTTTTGGGGGGCGTTTTTCCAGCAAAGCGTCCATTACCTCCACCTCAGCTTCCTCACTTTCAAACCTCAAAATGCCCAGTTTACAAACTTGTCTGTGGCCTCTTTCACAGTGTCAAAATCTTGCACAAAGTTTTGGAGTTACTGGTGTGTTTCTCTTACCATTAGGTGGGCACTCAAGAGATCCATGCCGCTAGTTTGGAGATACTTTGACAAAGATGCAGTCCATGCAAAAATGCGCGGAACACCTGTGCGGTCAAAACAGTCTCATACTTTAAAAATGACTCCATGTAGGCACGCGCCTTTGCGCACACTTGGGTTTTTAAGCTTGGGTTGTTGTGTATCTGGAACAATGTGTTAACAAGGGCCACATACAAACCACTGTCTGGTTTGCTGAATGATCCAAATGTCTTGGTCAGCGCGGCATCTTTTGAAGAACAATGCGTCTCACCAAACATCGAAACCCTTCTCTGTTTGGGGTCCTGGCTGACACCTTCCCAAGTGTTCATTTGCTGATAGGATCACGGAAAAAAACGGCAAAGTTATTAGGCAAGGTAAACAATGATGGTGCTGCTGTAACGACACTTGTCGTTTCGGCCATAACCAGATTAAGTACGTGGGCGTAGCACCAAACATGGACTTTGGACAGCCAAGCAGAGAACCCCTTGTATGTCCCTTGCATATTGGCAACCCCATCCGTTGAATTCCCAATGCAGTTCTTCATGTCTATGCCACAAGACTCCAATGTGTGTTTGTAGAACCTCCGTATCCCTACGCATTAGTGCAACTGGGCAACAGGTGATCTGCGAGCGGCGAAATATAGAGCAAGGCCCAGTTGCTGGACGAGAGGTTTACTTTCGATAAAAACTAAACTTAACAGACCGTAGAACCTCCGTATCCCAGTGCGTAGGGATACGGAGGTTCTACGGTTGAGAAAATGTAGTGCCAATAGAAAGGCCGGTCTGACAGCGATGTGAAGCATTGTGAGTTTTCTCTATACAACGTACACTTGAACTGTTATAGATTTTTTTAGGTGAGCCTTGTTTTAGGTGGTTAAATTTTGCATTTTCATCGGACCCCCTTCACTGCAGTACAAAGCTGAGCATCTGGGCTGGAGCGGCTCTCTACTTCTCCAAACTGAGGCTGCGCTGATCGGTGATTACAGTAGGGAACAGATCAACTATAGATATGTACTTTATATGACCCCACTTCAAAAAACACAAACTATCCCTTTGACCGGAGAAAAACACGTACAAAAACCCAGCAGTCACTCCACTCAAGAGACCCACTCAGACCTACATGTATAAGGCAGCCAGAAGCACATCTCCATTTGGACATCAACACTCAAACATCACTCACACAAGCATCATTAGTCCATTTTTTTTAAACGAACAATCTTCTCCATAACGCGGGCAAATGCAAGACTCTGTGCTTCCATGTCTAGAGGAAAAGCGCGTAAATCATCTTCTATTTCTGTTCTCAAGTTATCTTTCTGTGTCTTTTCTCCCACCCACTTCATCTCTGACCTCCAAGTCTGCATTTTGTTCTCATGTTCATCTGTCTGCCGCAGCTTTTCTTCAACCATCATCTTCAGCCTGATAGTTTCGAGAATGAAGGTTTTCAGTCTCTGGCATGTAACGCTGAACCTTTGATTATCCTTTTCGACTTCCGTAGATCCTCTCGTGAGCAGAGAAAACAGGTATGTTATTGGGATTATGGGTTCGCTTGTCCTCTCAAACTCCAATCGAAACTCTCCTATTGCTTGGGACAGCTCCTCCCAATTATCTAATAACTTTTGCTTCTCTATCTGCAGTGTTGATTTCATTCTCGTTGAGAGGGATGACGGTTCGATTTCTGAGCTCTGTGTATCACCGTTTTGGGGCAAGTCACTATTTTCATCTAAGAGGCTCTGCTCCTGGCTGGTCTGGCCCATGCTGGTGCTAGCTTGGATGAGCACCTCTTTTATCATTTCAAACACACTCTTGCTCTTTGACTTCCGAGTCTGTAGTCTTTTGCAGTTGTTCTCACTTTCATCAAACTCCTGCAGCTGTTGTTCAACCTTCAGCTTCACACTGAGAGTTTCAAGACTGAGGCCTTGCAGTTTCTCGCATTTGTCTTTCAACTTTTGATTTTCCTTTGCGGCTATCCTATTTTTTCTCAAAAGACGGGCATGGCGTTGGGACTACTTCAGCTTGATTTGGATCCCAAATCTTTTACTTCACATAAACAATATATACATAGAAATGTAGGGAATCTTGTTGGCTTTTAGCTGATGGTCTGATTTCAGATGTAGGAAGCTTAAGGGCTTCTACAGCCAAAAGTAGAAGCCCTAAAGCGACAAGCACTCCAGCAACTCCCACATAAGCTGGAATGTTAATTTTGAGCCTAAATTTCTGGAGGAGAGCAGATGGTACCTGTTTTGTCTCTTGCTCTCCCATCCTCATTTTTCACTCTACATATATAAAAAATACATCACAGCTTTTTCAGACATTCAGCTATATATTCAGCTAGAAAAACTGTTCAGCTATCAAACTATTCACCTTTTTAAGCTCTTTCAGCCCTCGTACATTTCAGCTTTTCTGCCTTTTCAGCTCTTTCAAATATTCATCCTTCTGCCTTTTCAACTATTTCCATACATTCAGCTTTATGACCAGCTAGAGAAACTGTTCAGCTATCAAAATGTTCAACTTTTAAAGTCCGTGTAAAGCGGCAAAAAAATTGTGTTATGAGTTTGTCACACCAAAGAAACATGTATCATTGACCACTGAGCCAAATTGGAAAGATTAAAAAAATTGTTAAGTATATAAAATTAGGTCTCTAAAAATTAGGTCTCTATGATGTGGCCGCCGCGCCGCAGCCGGCCCTCCGTCCCGCTGACGGCGGATCCCACCGGCATGATGTGGCCGCGCCGCAGCCGGCCCTCCGTCCCGCTATATGAATATTTTGGCGATAACCATTACACTTTTTTCAAATCTCGCTGAAGTTTGGGAGGCGTTTTCCCATTTATTTTTATGGCGACATTTTCAGCTTTGGCTCTGCTACTGCCCCAGTATATGTGCAGCCAGAGAAACTGTTAACCTTTTTAAGCTCTTTCAGCCCTCTTACTTTTCAGCTTTTTCAGACATTCAGCTATATATTCAGCTAGAAAAACTGTTCAGCTATCAAACTATTCACCTTTTTAAGCTCTTTCAGCCCTCGTACATTTCAGCTTTTCTGCCTTTTCAGCTCTTTCAAATATTCATCCTTCTGCCTTTTCAACTATTTCCATACATTCAGCTTTATGACCAGCTAGAGAAACTGTTCAGCTATCAAAATGTTCAACTTTTTAAAGTCCGTGTAAAGCGGCAAAAAAATTGTGTTATGAGTTTGTCACACCAAAGAAACATGTATCATTGACCACTGAGCCAAATTTGAAAGATTAAAAAAATTGTTAAGTATATAAAATTAGGTCTCTAAATCATGGAAAAACAAGCACTTCTTTCTGCTGTGAAACGCTGGGGGCGTGTCAGTTAGAGGCGCTGGAACCACGCCCATGCAGCGGGGGCTACACGTCATGTTAATGACGTCAGTGTCTCCCCAGGTGTTCCCCAGGTGTTCCCCTTGTCTATCTAAACCTGCGGACAGTTTATAATCATATAGATGCTGTTATAACGTGTATTGATTGAGATCCTGACCCACTAAACATCCTGGAGAGTGACGGAGTTAAGTTTTTCGCGCTAAATTACATAATTATACATAATCACCATCAGTAAACAGGACGCTGTCTGACTCTGTCACTCGCGGGGACGGAGGCTGTTTTGTGGGGGACAGTTTCCTTAAGTCTCGGTCAGGAGGGCTGGCGGTCGCGGTGATTTATTTTCGTCAAACACTCGGTGAGTTAAACACTCTTGTGACAAGCGTGACAGACGCTGTTTTGTGAGCAGAAATGTGAGGAAGAGTCGGGAGGACAGGGAGGGGACGGACAGGAGGACAGACGCTTCTCCACATACAGCTGTGGTATTGGTTTTCCTCATATAAGTTGCTAAAGACAGTTATAGTTACTACGTTACTTTTGTTCGGTCATGTAACGTTGCTTTGTGGGACATTTCTCTGTATTTAGTTGAGTGAAGGACCTGTGCAGTTATCAGACTGTCAGACCGACACGCCCTTGCTCCGCGCCTCCGGATTATCCGTTCACACTGGGACGGCTCACCAATAATGCGGCCCTGATACTACCTCCACATACCGCCGGTGGGACCCGCCGTCAGCAGGACGGAGAGGGTCGGCTGCGGCGCGGCCACATCATGCCGGTGGGACCCGCCGTTAGTGGGACGGAGGGCCGGCTGCGGCGCGGCCACATCATGCCGGTGGGATCCGCCGTCAGCAGGAGGGAGAGGGTCGGCTGCGGCGCGGCCACATCATGCCAGTGGGATCCGCCGTCAGCGGGACGGAGGGCCGGCTGCGGCGCGGCGGCCACATCATGCCGGTGGGACCCGCCGTCAGCGGGACGGAGGGCATGCTGCGGCGCGGCGGCCACATCATGCCGGTGGGACCCGCCGTTAGCGGGACGGCGCGGCCACATCATGCCGGTGGGACCCGCCGTCAGCAGGACGGAGAGTGTCAGCGGCGGTCAGCAGCGGTCACATCTCCTCGTTGGCGGAGGAGAGGATGCAAGCCGGGACGGAGTTGACCAGCGTCAATGGACTCCCCCGTTTCCTTACGTTTCATCCGAAGGAAACTTAAATAAGCTAACAGCGCAGTCACCCTGCACACTGTGGCATCCAGGAAAGATGCAGAGCGATGTGGAGGAGACATGACTGGTTAGCTGACTGGTTGGCTGGTTAGCTAGCTGCAAACTATTGTAAGCAATGCAATCCGAAACTGGAGAGTGAGTGGGAGAACCGCTGAAGCCGATGCGCTGAACATATTTATACCACTTCCGCAGCAGGGCGGGGTTTATGCAAATCAAAAGGCCGCGTTACGTAACGTGTGAGCCTAGCTCCAAAATTAAATTCTACATGGCCGAATGGCTTTTACATGTTTTAAGTAAACACATTTATGACCCGTTTAATGTGTTTAGAAGAAAATGGCTGATTTTGGTTTACACGGACTTTAAACTCTTTCAGACCTCTTACTTTTCAGCTTTTCAGCCTTTTTAGCTTTTTCAGATATTCATCATTCTGCCTTTTCAGCTTTTTGAAACATTCAGCTTTATGTTCAGCTATGAAATGTTCAACTTTTTTAGCCTTTCTGCCTTTTCTGCTTTTGAAAAATTCAGCTTTTTCTGCAAACTCTTGACCATTCATTTTTATGGTTTTATGTATTCCCTGCAAGTCTTTTCCAATACATTCAACAGATTTCCGAAATCACTTCGGCCATTAGCATTCACACTGCATTTAACCAGGAAATGCAATTTTTTTAGTTAAGTTTTAACCTGCAGACATGGTTGTATTTTCTTTTTATGAGCACATCATTTCTCTAGTCATTAATCAATCACATTTTATACCTTTGACATTTTATATCAGTTTAATCATTTAATCTTGAAGGATGAGGCGGACAAGAAGTATACACATTTGCTGATTTTAAAGGTCCAGCTTGTAATATTTAAGGGGATGTCTTGGTAGAAATGGAATGTAGTATTTACAATTCTATTTTGCTATACCTTAAAACTGAAAGGCTTTAGATTTTTCAGTTTGATTCGACCCAAAATTGCAGTTGTGAAACCTCCTCCAGACCACAATCAGTACCAAACAGCTAAACCTTGATACTGAACAAAGGAGGTGGTCTCGGTCCGGATCAATCTGAACCATGGTTCGGTTCATTTCTAGCGTGAAATTCAATAGACTGTCAGTCCCAAACGACTCTTAATGAAGTCTGTCTTGCTCTAGCAGCACATTTCTCCACCACTTCTTTACATCATTGCTGATCAAATCTCAGATGCTTAACAAGGTTTGTGGTGTTGCCACAGTTCCTCGCAGTACTCACACAAACACTTTACATGTAAGATCACTATAGAAAGTTGTCATCACTTTCTGTGAGGGGTGTCTTACGCATTTGAGTTGAAATCCCTATGACAGCTGGAAGAGAAGTAGTTCCTGTCAACTAAGTATTATACCATTAAATTAAATACCCATTTACCCATAATTACTGAGCTTATACTCATCACCATCATCATCATTTAATATGAAAATCAATCCTCAAACAGAGACGTTTGGGATTTGATGTATCTACCATCACCACTACCATCGGCTGACACATTCCTGTCTGTGGCATCCTTGGTTCCTACTAAGCTGAGGATCTTTGATAAATACATTCAGTACCTCCACCTGTTAAATGTTGATTATTTTTCTAAAACTAATAAAAAATGTAATAAGCCAACCACACTCAAAAAGGCTCATAGGCTAACTACTACTGTAAAAGTTAGGTAGTGGTAATCTGTCTTGCTCTCTGACCTTTCCAGTGTTGTTAAGGTGATGAAAAACAACATATATCAGATAAAACAACTCTTGCGTGTGTGCTTTTTTCCAATTAAACTTTTTCGGACCCCTTACAAACCAAGCTAACGCGTCGAAGCAAAGCAGGATGTTACTCTGTTCTACTCTGACGATTTTCAATAATGCAGCCACCCCTCAATTGGGCTGATCTGATGATGCAGACGTCCAGGCAGCGTGAGCTTAATGCGGCGAGAGCGGGCAAAAGCTAATGGACAGGCAGGAATTTAGGAGACTAGAGTTATACATCTTTCATGCTCCCCTAAGCACGGCTCAATTTGAATATTTCTGATATGCTATTTATGCTCACTGCGGCGGGAGCAGGGATACGGCGAGAGACACAGTGATAGAGACAGCAGGGGAGAGAGGGAGGTGTGTGTGTGTGTGTGTGTGTGTGCGTGTGTGTGTGTGCGTGTTTCAGAGGACTGTGGTGAGAACTAGATGTGTGGAGAAGACAGAAGAGAGTACGAGGCATCTATTAGGTTAGCATAATAGACGCAACCACAGCACCCTGCTTCATAATTTAACAGAGATTTAATTGGAACTGAAATACCATCATCATAAACCAAAATGAACCTGAAATTATAGCCGCCTGCAGACATTCTTGATACATAAACTCTAAGTACTTTGATCTGAATTTGAATAGTTTAACAGGTAAATATTTCCCCAGCGACAATACATTAATATTCAATGATGCTGTACTTATTCCTTCATATTTTTGAAGAGACAGTCCTCACTGGTGAAAATACCTTAAAGCCCGAGGTTCCCTGCAGATTCTGTACCTTCTGATTTATGTTCAATTAATGCACCTTGCTGGCCTCGTTTCTGTTATTTCAGTTAACGTTAAAAGGGTTTCACTCTGAAAGAGCATGTATGCTCAGCAGCCTAACCTCATATCAATAAAATGTTTCACACTGGACATCAACCCCATAGAACCCACTTAGGTCTGGCTCTTGTCTTTGATACAATCTGCGTTTACTCTCACGTCCGTCCTCTGGTCAAACTGCCATTTGGACCAGATGACAGTTTGTGACCTACAGTATATCAACCAGCTGACTTTGCTCCGAGGCACTGATTGGCTGATGAACCAAGTGAGTCTCCTTATGTTTAACAAGGAACCTAAAAATTAAGGTCACTGAATCTTGTTTAGGTGCCAGACTGTGGTGACAGTGGTGAAGTATATAGGAGACGCACGGAGACACACACTAAAACTCCACATAACTTCGTCATGACTTCTGATGAAGAGCTCCAGAAGATGAAGGAACACACTTCAGAGAGGAGGTTGATCACTGATTCCAAATGGGCTGATAATAATGTTGTGACCAATTACTCTGTGATCAGGAGCCTTTCCAAAATGAAATCGAGGGATGAACACTGTGCCGGTAAACAAAACCAGTGGTTAGCCTACTGTCTGAAGTGTGCTCTTTAATTTCCTCATCAAAAGTCATACAAAGTTCGACTGCGTGTTCCTGTTTGTCGTTTTGAAAGCACAGTGACTGACGATATTTCACACTGCAGGAACAAACACTGAGGCAACTTGAGTTAGTCCTTAGTGATCAAAACCTCAGTCATGGTTGAGGTAAACGGCTGAACAAAGTGGACAGGCATGTGGCTTCACCTTCATCTAAGCTGGGAAACAAGACTGCATGTTCTGGTTCTCATTTTACTCTTCTTCCCTGTGTCAGCTGCAAACACATCAGACTATTAGACGCCCGCTTTTTTAGTTTAATATTGATCTTGGATGCCAATGCAGAGCCTCGCAGTAATTGAGTCTTATCTTGATGGCTGTAAGTTTAATGAGGTTGGCCGTGGCTGTGGATCCCTGTGGACTGGCAAAAGGGATTGATGAAAGGGGCGCAGCGGGGACGCAGGGAGGGAGAGCAGTATAGAGGGATGGAACATAAGCTCTCCTGAAAGAAGCGGGTCCAAGGCCTAACAAATGGTTGTGACTGACTCGCACATTGGAAAGATGGTGGAAAATCGCCCGCCAGAATTATAACAACTCGGCCCGTGTGTCAGATCTCTGCTGTCATCTGTATTAGGTTGCTGTCAATCAAGTGAGAGCCGTCAGAGCACCAGAAGGGCATTTTTTTTATGGTTAGGCAAATACTTCCCGGGTCCTCAGTACAGAGAAATGTCAGCACGCAATGTATCAGAATTGCAGGAAGCAACAATACTGAAGGAAATTGTATATGTGAACCTCTGTTTGCGTTATGAAAGATGGCACACATCTTGCAGCAGGATCTGATACAACCAGACTGGAAATTGGCTTTCAGACTTTGGCTGTTTGCCTTGCAAGTGATGTGAAATGATTCAATATGTCATTACTTCGGATGCCTGGCCTTCATTTTCAACATAAATATTGCTTGCAAAGATTGTTTTCTCTTGGCTTAGTGCTTGCCATAAAAGGCATGCACATGGCCTTGAGCTGAATCTCTACACCACATGCCTACCGGGTGAATATATCCTCAGAGAGAGGGTTGGGTGATGTCTATCAAATCAAGTCCTAAAACCTGGAAATAAGTAAGTATTTTATCACTTTTGGTTACCACGTCCCCTTTAATTATGTATTATTATTTTTTTAATGGGTTGTCTGCTGTCAACGCAAGCTAAAGCATTTTAATGTTTTGTTCCATGGCATGAAATACTAACATAAAATTTGTGAAATTTGCAGCATTTTCCTGTGGTGGCTAACGTGGACAAATGAGACATGATAGAAATGATAAAGCATTTATCAAGGACATAATATGTCATTGCACAGAACATGGAGATTCATCTACTCACTTGGTCTTTACTTTGTGTTTCTGCCTACACAGTCACCAGAATAAATATAAATAAATGTTAGCTAAGTATGGTTCTGCAAATCCCCAGATAAGGTAAATCTGAACCTTTCTTTATGTGCAACGTTAAATTCTAATTGGCTGAATTGTCTATGTATCTCTTGTCACAATGCTGTGCTTATGCTCTGGTAGGTCTACAGACCAAAAAATTTGGTTGGGGTAAGGAAAATATCATGGTTCTGGTCAGCATGATCATGGATGGAGATGGCCCCACTATCCTGTGAAAAGTAGATGTTTTTGATCACAACAGAATCAGCTGTAAATGTCCGCAGGGGTCCTTAGAAATATCCAGTGCTGCGACTGGATCTGCTGCCGGCCTTTTGCCAGCCTTGTTGGCGTGTAATAATGCCACCACCATCCTCTCCATCTCCTGATATGAAAGGATGCTAACGGCCTAGCCATACTTAAGAGTGATATTATGCTGCTTATTGTCCACCCTTTACAGCAAATCCGTCTTTGCATGGGAAGAATGGCTGTCATAATGAGTCATAATGTTGCACGTTGATGATGACTCTGCAACACCAGCAGTGAAACACTCATCAGACTTGACCAATACAGACATTCTGATTATAAACAAACTCCATCTACACATTTTCTAAAGAGCATACTGAACACGTAGCAGTTCATTGGTTCACATTAAACAACACGGCCCGCGAGAAGGTCAATATCTGTTTTCATTTAGATTATCCGTGAAATCAATTGCTCATGAGGAGAATGGATTTAATGAGTTGAGATAACAAGCGCAATCCATTTCTCCTTGATCCTTCACAAATCGACCAGAGAAATGGCAAATGCTCTTTGTAACTAACACCATTCGATCTCCATTTGCATTTCTGTATCTATATCTATGTAGCAGCTAAGTGCACAGTAAACAGGGAAATGTCATCACGGATTCCGCTGCTCATTGCCACCTATCAAATGCTTGCTGGAATAAGATGATTGTGCATTACCAGTAAGTCTGTGACTGTCGGTCATCATGTCACCATGTCTTTTGACCCATCCACCTCAATCTACAATCAACCCCCCCCCCTCCCAAGCCAAAGCCAGGACATCTATCCAGGACACATAATGAGAGGAAGTGAGGCAGCCATGCATGAAAATGCTCAAAATGTCTAATTTATCAGAGAGTCAGCCATCTCTTCCGTGCTTCCTGTGGACAGCCACCAAGGGGCTGAGTGTCATTTAGAGGTGAGAGCACCATGAGCCAACCACAGAAAATATTACTTTTATTCAATGGATGTGATATGATTGACAGCCTCGAATTGCTAAACCTGTGACCTTGGAGGACTGGTACTCAGACTGAAGTTAGCATTTTGTGTGGGTGTGAAACTGTGGCCCTGCAGTCAAGTCTCATACTGATGCAGCACCTTGTTTGCCTCAGCTTTATATTTTCAGACTAAAGGCAGTATATTCACAAGCACTAAGCGTAAACAATATTGGGTGCACAATCGTTTATGAGGTAGAAGGACCAGATGTGGCTTTCCAAATCTGGGGTGAATGAGACATTTTATAAATCATTATACTCTCTTTAGTGGCCCTTAAGTGTGTGTTGGTGTAAATGAGTTTGATTCTGGTTTGTTGCCAATATATATATATTAATCACTTGGTGTGGAGATGGAGGCAATGCTGTATGATGCTGATGTTGTTGACCTAGGGTTAGGGTTAGGGTTACTATGTCAATGTTATCAATTAGTTTCATCATTACTTTATCCATTCATTGACAGACTGTCCATAACATGTCAAAAAAAAGTGAAAAATGTTCATCAATGTGCTGTCTGTTTTCAAAATAAAAATTAAGACGAGAAGTGTAGCATTTTCTGTTATATATATAACATTACAATGTCCGGGTGTATATATTAAACATGGCCCAAGTTTCAAATAATTGGGTAAACATACAATTAAGTAATCCCTATAATTAGTAATTACTGAAAAATATCAATTCATACTCTGCTCTGAATTGAATGTTCCCACAGTTTTTTTTTCCACTTTGCTACTAAGACCTCATGGCATTTTGTTGTCAGCTCATTTATTGATCATCTGCTCCAGGCACAGCATGACCAGGAGAAGTGCCCAGCACCCGCTCAGTCTGTCTAATTATTTGTACCGAGGTGATTTAGAGTTGCTCCGACCAGGACTTTGATCAGGAACATATTTGATGGAGAAACTATTTCTGTTTTTTGCTCCGATGCCATCTAGGTGCTCTGGCTGAGGTCATTTACTCACAGAGATTGGGCAGAAATAGCTTTACTTGTTGCTAAATTTAACTGCTATCTGCCATTAGCTAGCTAGCTCAGTTAGCAGTGCAGCTAGCAGCCCTATTAACTCTCTCCGTGGGTCTCCCTGCCCCTGGCCTGACATCCTCACAGCAGTCAAAAGCTCCTATTCTAGAGGTGTAAACACATCTCAAAGTCTGAGCAGAGTCATCTTGTTGATAGGACCACTAGTTGTAGCTAACTAGCTGCATGGCTAACTGAGCTAACTAACCAAGCAACAAATAAAGCCACCAGGACCTGGACAAGTTATTCACTCCATTAAATATGATCCAAAATCAGTGAATAAAGTTGTGTTTTGTAAAGTAATCTAATAAACGGATTGTTTCAGACAGAGAATTAACTGAGGGGCCAAATAAAGGGCCAGTACAAGATACAAGTAATTTCTTGAAATGTGATTCATGGAAAGCTCCTCTATAAAACAGCATAATACATCTCCTTCAAAAGGGTTATCAAATAATAATCTGTTGAATAACTAAGAGATGAATCTATAAGTCATTTTAGTTCTCATCCTGTCTGGGCATGAAAATGGCATTGAATGACTTTGTTTATTAATAAAAACTAAAATAATACAAGCGATGGAAGCCTTTCTCTTGCCAAAGCATTAAGCAGTTTTATTGTATGGACCTGTGGGGTTTAATGGGAGGTTTGCACCATCAGACTGTGGAGTATGATGTATAAGTTGACACTGTTTAAAATGAAAAGAGGTAAAATGGAACTAATAACACAATGTTCAGAGATTGGACATCAATGTGTTGTAGTTTTATTAACAACTCTCTTTATTGGAGGGAAGTGATGTGGAATTTCAGATCTGAGGTAAACCCAAGATGAAAGCTTATAATTTCAAACATTTGTTCGAGAAAAATAGATTATTATGTTCTCATTTTACAGCTGAAATGGAAACATAACCTGGAAGAAAGAAAGTGGAATTTGCCTGAATTCTTAAAGAGAGTCAGTATTTCACAGGAAAGAACAAACACTTTTTATTCTGTCAGTTGGCTGTTGTTATTTGAAAAATCAATTACGAATTGCTGTGGTTCTACATCTTTAATTTAAAAAAAAAAAAAAGGAAATGGAGGCTGTGGTGACAATCCACCACTCTGGATGTCCACAGACAATTTGCTGTGTTCATGGAGTTCCCTCTATTTCTCTGAGTCACTGCCTTCTCTCCTGCTCACCCTCAGAGACATTTTTTTCTTGTTTTTCTTCCTCTCTCCTTATCTCCCCAGACAGAACACGTGCGCACACGCGCACACACACACACACACACTCAGGAACATATGCTTTTGGTGCAATGAAAACATCTATCCTCAGGAGAGTGTGTCCCAACAGCCTCAGCCGAGTGTGTGTGGGCTGATGAGGTGAAAGTAATCTAAATGGTGTTCTGAGCGGTAGAGGTGGCACGCCACACACACACACACACACACACACACACTCATGGTAAATCGTATCATCACACCCCCGTTGCGACATGCGGGCCTTTCTAGAGGACGTCGCTGCTCCGAAGGGGTTGAAAATATCGAAAATGAGTTGAACCTCCACTGAGATGGGGGGTCACTGCCTCTTTTCTGCAATTTTCTGTCCCTTTCTCTCAGGGGTCAGTAATTGAGCAACGGAAATTGGAGAAATTGCCACAAGTCAAAACAAAGTCACAGAACAGCTTTATTTTCCTGGTTATATATGAACAGGGAAAAATGCCAACTTGGAGCAGATGAGAGGGGCAGAAGGTGATTTAATGTCTCTCCATGTTTGCACAAAGCACAAAACAAACGTGTGTGTGTGTGTATGCGTTGTGTACAGGTGCAGGCTGGCACTCATTCAGCGGCAGTAATTTCCCTTGTCATATATGGTTGTGTTAGTAAAGATGCTCTCCCTGGTCCCTGAGCTGCTTTCCAAATGTGGAGCATTGCATCTCCCGACACACCACGGCAGATCGGCGGTTAAGTGCAACTTGTTTTCATCTTCAAGGACAAGGTGACCCCGCGCCATTGACACTAAAAAAGGGAAAAATTGAGAGCATCTGATCTTCTGGGGATATTAAACAAGACAAATAGGCAACCTCCCATCAGCATAGCAACAAAGTAAAGTGTTTGATGCGGTGTGAGAATAAGGGAAAACTTGCGGTTGCTCGCAATGACACCGAAGGACATTTTGGTCAAAGCTGTGCGCTGGCTACAACTCACACAAAGGCTTGAAAGAAGCAGCCAATATAAAATATTCTAAGCTGTATAGTTTTTGGAGAAATTGCAGTTTGAAATGAGCTTGTATGAGTAGTTAATTGTGCAGTAGTATGAGGGACTTTATACAAAAAGATACAAGATTATAGATTATTAGAAACGACAAATAGCACTTAGATAGATGTCATCTACAAATTAAATCACTTGCCTTCATTATGATCTGAAGATTATGCTCCTCACTCCCGGGTGTAAGCAGTAATAGCAAAATGCTGCACTACACCACTCGAGTAGAAAAAAACTCAGATCACAGTATCAAACAATTCATCACCCCAAAATCGAAAGATCAAAGTTATGAAAGTAGATTTCTTAAGCACTTTGAATCCTGCCAAAAAAGATGTATTTTGAGATTCAACATTTTCATTTATCCCTTTTTAGAGGAACAATTTAATTTTGCTTTATCCCTCCCTGGGCTTGCTGATATATTCATAGAAAACAATAAGTGTTCTTCCACATGCACATCTTGGCAATTCCTTTCCTCTGGCTTTGCAGTATCTACAGAAATGTAATCTGTGTGTGTCTGTATTAAAATTCATGAGGACAGATAAGACGGGACTTTCATTAGTGTGGGATTCTGAAGCTGGTAGTTTGGGGGGGGAAAGCCAAAATACTTCCAGCAGCACTTTCCAAGTGTTTGGCCTCCTGACACAAGTTTCACCCGGTCGGTCACATGTGCTGTGAAGGGTGGGGTTTCAACAACATCTGACCAAAATGAATTGGCAAGTGACACAAATAACAGCAAATGGAAGATTAACATAAATCCCTTCCAACATAAGTCATAAATAGTGAATATTCTTGTTTTAAATACATTGCAGAAACGGAACACAATGGAACAATGCATTTGAACCAAGGATGTTGGTTTCAGTAAATTTTGCTTTCTATTGCCCAACACCGTTTAACTGGTTAATAATTAAGAAAAAAGAACTGATGTGAAATACAAAAGGGGCTGCTTACAAACCGTCAACTGCAGGTCATCACTAGACATTTTCAAGGAGGGCCAGGGACCCTGCCAGCTGTGTTTGCGTCAACAAAAAAACGATATATTTCACAGGAGGTCGGCCATCTGCAGCCGTGTTGTGGCAATGGAAGCAGGTATTTTTAAAGAGACCTCAGACTTAATTTCTAACCATGTTTGTCGTGACTGGAGGTATTCAAAACAAAACTATGATGTTTCCCTAACCATAACCAAGTGCCTTTTGAGCCTAAACCTAACCAGCTCATAAGCACAGTGTTGTGATGGGAGAAAAATAGAAAATTGAACCTACAAAATTGAAACATAAACTTTCAATATAAAGAAACATACAGCTTGAACTCATTTGTTGTTTTACAGAAAAGTACTTAGCAAACATTTATTCTGGCTCTGTGTTGGTTTGGGTTGGATTAGATGGTCATAATAACTGTGGCATGAGGTACCCTAAGTTTTTGAATCCCTCATCCCTTATTTGAACAATAAGCATTGCATTTGACAGCATATTTGGATTGCCACACATGATCCATAGTCCTGGTGTGTTAAAAAGCAAAAGCTCATGTAAATAATCAGCCTACTTCCACACGGCCATCTACAACAACTCCAAGCCACTGCAGCACTTAAACGTTTCAGATATCAACTTTAATTACTGAATCAGTCATGCACGCCATGGTATTTATTCTTAAACATGGAGACTTCAAGGTTTAAAGCCTAAGAATTGAATAACTTTTTTATAAAGGTATTTTTTGTATAGCCATAAGATACACAACATTACAGCAGGTGGTGCAAATATCAGCTCAGCCCAAAAACTGTGTCAAGCTAGCCCTTATTTTGAAATATTTATATATATACGTTGACTCTTTAGAGAAAGCAGTGTTCAACATTTCCCTCACAGCTGGCTGAGCAAACATTATGATGGAGAGAACTTGTGAGGGAAATGTTTGCACCAGAAATTGCCCCACGTTTGAAAAATACAGCCGTTAGAGCGGGGCAGCAGGATGCTTGTTGAACAGCTCATTTTGAAGAGCACATTTCCACAGAAGCATTTTCCACAAACTTTGCTTATGTTTCCATCGACTTATTGACAGCGCACACAAACAATCGCGGCAGAAATGCTAAGTGTTGCCAAATCCTTATTAACGAGCAGCTGCAGCCTCACCAATATTTATACTCTTTGGTAGCAAACATGAGTAGCTAAATCAATAACCATTTAGCCGGCTGATAATGAATCAATACCAAGAGCTTTTACTGATATCGCACGGTCCAACAACAGAAATGTTTGGAGGGAAACAAGCCTATGTTTGACACGTCTCCTTACTCCCATGAAAAACTAATAAGATGCAGGTTGCCCACACTCTTTGTCAACAGTCTGCGCTGCTGGCACTGACACACCTACTGCTAATTAATAGCGAGGACAGAAGTGGAGTGCCATGGTCCTCTCTGTTTTAAGCGTATGTCATGCTGTCACCAGAAATTTGTTTTGTGGCGGGGACTAGACTGTGACGGCAGGCTTCCTGACAAGGCTTCAGGCTCGGTTTCTAAGCACCAGCTGGTCACTTATTAGCTCTGGCATGCATTGGAAGTGCTATTGATGCAGAGCTAATGGAGAAAAACAGTCTCAACTCCTGAGCCTGTTTTGTCCATCCATAGTCAGAGCTGGCAGAAAGATACATGTCTAATTGTTATCAGTTAAAACTCGAGATGTATTTAGAAGACATAAACAATTCAGAGTGTCTGGTAAAATAGAAACCTTAATCATCTGATTAACAAACTTTCAAAGAGCATCTCATTCTATCTCACCAGGTTTGATGTTCATTTAAACTCCTGCAGATGTAAGTCTGAAGTAAGCAGTGGATGTTTCTTCTGGAACAGCAATATCCCTCTAATTATACCCACGGGAATAAGACTCAAAATACACTCAGACTTCCAGAGTGATGATTAAAAAAAAATATCACATGACTGGCTGGATAGGAGCCTTAGCTGCATTTTGCCAGGCAATCAATGTGGAATCCTCCCTCACGTGTGGTCACGAGCTTCTTCCAGTGACTAAAATAATTATTTCACAGACAAGTGCCCAAGAGGATATTTCTCCACAGGGCGGCTGGTCTCACTCGATGACGTGAAAGAGTTAGTGAGCTTGGCGATTCGGGAGGACCTTGATATCCGCCCGCTGTTCTTTTAGACTGAGAGTAAGCCAGTTGGGGCAGTAATAAGGATGCCCCTTGTCTGACTTCCTCTGTGTTCAGGGAAAGACCATTGGTGGAAGGTAAACCAAAAACTGACTCCCCAAGTGGGATATCTTGCAAGAGGAGCTGGAAGAAGCTTCTTTGAAAATATGTATTGGTGTGCTCTGCTCACACTTGTGCATCCAGAGCCACAATAAGCAACTCAGAAATGGATGGATGCTTCGACTTTATAGCAGCGAGAACTAAAGATGTTAGTTTAAATACTGTATGATTCCATCCATAGTTGCACAATCACAGAATCTGGTCTGTGCTCTCTGAAGACCATCTGAAGGTCACTCAATAAAAAAGGAAATTCATGAATATAACAATATTTAATGTAATATTAATGTAAGGAAAATGTATTTCCCATTTTCACTGCAGCACACAAAAAATTGATTTTCCCTGTAACTGTCTACCACCAGTTGTAACAACTAAAGCTTGTTAGCTACCTTGTTGCCCTGTTTGCTCTTCTCCAACAAGGTAAATGGTACATTTATGGTCATTTTTTTTAAAGCCAAGGATTTAAATAACTAGGATTTTTTTTTCTCAGTCAGTCTTTTGCCAGATGCCAGCAGGGTGAACAGACTGTGGCTGGAGTTGGTAGGTTTTTCATTGGCAGCCATTTTAATGAATTCTCAACCAGTTTTAGGCTTTTGAAGAGCAAAATGTGCACCGAAACAGGAGGTTTGGTGGAAATAAATCCTCATTTCAAAAATTAAGATGTGAAAATATTCCAGCTTTAATTTCAAGTGAGGGCAGAAGTTAAACCAGAGGGGAATGAGATCAGTGGCGGTTCTAGACCAGTTTTAATAGGGGGGCCAGGTTGGGCCAGCTTGTTTGTTAGGGGGCACATACAACCCGGAAAAAAGGATAAATCCCTCATTCAGACAAAGCAGTGTTTACAATTTCAGCAATTTTGATTGGGTAGTAAACTGCTGAGACACTTTAATTCTGCCTTTCTCTTCAGAACAAAATTATTGCAAGAAATCTGTCATTGTATTATTAATACAGACTCATGTCAGGGGGGCCACAGGGGGGTCCAGACTGAGAGTTACGGGGGCACTGGCCCCTGTTGGCCCCCCCCTAGAACCGCCCCTGAATGAGATGATTTGCATTCTCTCATGTGATAATACTGAGAAACACAACGATGCAATCTTTGATGCCTTCTCTTCGTTACATGGGTTGAAATAGTCTGAAATATAGTGAATAACTGGATGAATCTGTTACACCAAACATTTGGGCAGTTATAGAGATCCTTCAGGAAATTATAGCAGTATAGCAGTTGGCATGAATAAAGCCCCTTGGACGGCGGCCTAAACACATTTATCAAGTGACTGCTGCTAATTTTGATTACCGTGAAATTTTAATCATGCTTACCATCTTTTCATACTGTAGACTGTCAAAAATATGCAGAGCATCACCCTTCAAGGACCTAATTTACACTGAAATTTTGATGATTTGGTTTATCAAATGATCTAGCTTAATTGATCAATGAAGGGTTGTGCTGCAAGGGGTGTTGACGGACATTTTGGCTTTTGTTAAGATCAAATCAGTGGCTAGTCTGCTGCCTCATATTAAAAGTGTGGTGGATGTACCGGCCTCCAGACTTTACCTCTATAAGCTTGACCTCTACCTCTCTATTTTCCTCTGTAGAGCACCCTGGAACGAAGATTTGTGCCCTCGAAGCACACCCCACTGAGATGAAGTACGAGCACGACAATAAAGCGGGGGTCTCAGGTGCGTCTTGTTCCCCGGCGACGGTGAAATATGCCACAGAGATGAATAGCGGGGGAGAAAAAATGGGAATGTGTGTGAGGGAGAATACATTTGAGATAATAGAGCATCAGTGAGTTATTGTGCGTAAGAAAAAAAGACAGAGGTGGTGACGGAGAAAGACAGAAGAAAATTCTTCCAGACAACAGTCACATACAGTATGAACTGAGGTCTCAGCAGGGGGTACACAAAGCCGAAGCCAAAGCGAAGACAGATCTCAGTTATTCTCTATCGCTGTCACCCTCCTTTCTCTCTCTCGTATGTCCCCACCGGATGTTCTTTCTTTGTTTTCAGCCGTTTTGCAGCTGGAGTTTTACGCAAAAAAATTTCACACAATTAAATTCTAATTACACAAATCTGTTTTTTCCTTTCTTTCGGAAAACAAAACCTGCACAACTGAGTGTCATTTAAGACCTTAGATTATTATCGTTCTTTATCGTCGGCTGCTGTTGGGCCTGAAAAATTCACCATGACACAAATCACTGCCAAGTCTAGACATTATGAATTGAACAGATGCATTGTCAATGCTATTTCATCGTCTTTGTTAGCATCATTTCCTTGCCATTTTTCCGTCATCATCTCCTACTCTTCTGTCTCTATTCCTGTTCAATCTGTCTTTGTTTTCTGTCTGTGTCTGCCTTTCTCTTGTGTCTCGTCCCATTCCCATCTTGTCTTCACGTCTCATTCTCTCTCAGTGCCTCTTTCCCTGCTTCGCTTCTTGCCTCTCTCTAGTCTTTTCTCCTGTCCCTCCCTCTCACTTTCCCCACCTGTGGGTGACACCAGCAGTCTGCCGGTTGACCAGCTGTGTTGACCTTTCAGGCTGAAAACAGTATGATAGTTTTGGCACCTTTGAGGTCCAGGAGAAGAAGGGGAGGTCTTTCATAATCGCATTCAATCTTTTTTCATGGTCACGCTCATGCCTTGGCTCAATATTATCTTGTAGAGAACAAAACATATTAGTATGTAACCCTTTTAAAAAGATGAATAAAGAAATAATTGAATAAAAAGAACTCATTTTATTTATTTTGAATTTTTTGTTTTGTTTTCTTATTCATGGCAGTGCATATTTTTGCTTAAGAAGAGTGTAAGAGTAACATTTAAACGTGAAAATATACATTAGTTTAAGTTTTACTTACCTTGGGGAAACCTATGAGAGAGCGGGGTCAGAGGTCGGCCGGATCCGGAAGAAAAGAAAAGGAGAGAAGCAAGCGAGGAGCTGCATGGTTGCGGCTACAGCCAGAAAAGACAGTGAGAAAGACGCTGGTTAAGGACGGTACATGAGATAATCGGACAGAGAGCCTTGTTGTGACTGTTCATTGAACTTAACCTCTTGTCAAGTTGAAATGAGGCGGACTCTGGAGATAAATGTTCCACAAAGATTACAGCTAAAGTTGGCATTGCTCATGTTAGCTTGCCTGAAGTCCTTCACAAAAGAGCGGCTACCTCAGCATTCCCATAAGTGAAGCCAACGTTCGCCTGCTGTGTGAACACACCTGCTGGAGAGACCGTGTGTGACTGTCTACCACAGACATCACTTGGAGCTCGAGGGACTCGTCTACGGTCCGCGTCCAAGCAACCAGCTTACGGACCAGGACGACGCCATTACAGTGAGGTCATTAACACCGCTGTTTTGGCCCTTTCCCTTCTGCGCAAGTCGCGAAGCAGCCATGTTGGTTTCAGGCTTCCCTGAACCCAAGCGACGCCTCTCTGATTAAAGACTACCCATGTTATTTTCAGTTAAGTAGTGAGAGTGCTGGCTTTAGGTGTGATATTTTGGGTGTTTGTTGTTGATATTAAATGGTTAATTGGGGACATTGAAGTCAGAGATATCTTTTATTTGGGGTTATTGACTGGAACTTACCTTAAATACGAGGACTCGAAATTGAATTATAATTATTTGTTTACTTTCCCATGGTTCAAATATTGTTTTGTTGCTGAATATTTACCACAGTAAATAATTAACACTTACCTGTGGCTATTTCTTTCTCCTTGCATATTATAAATAGTGTTGCTTATACTTGTATTTAATCTAAGAGTGCTCAAGAGGGAGAATTACAAGTTAAAGGGTACACATTAGGAAGAAAATTCATTTGGTTTATGTCATTTATGTACCATAGTGATTAAAAAACATTCATAACAACGAAACACGACTACTGGGAAAAAGTATTTTAATCAGTTAGAACATTATAAATAACAGCTGATAATAAAAAATGTGTTACAGTGTACTTACCTTATCGCATTAATTAGCAAACTAATAAAGAGGTTGTGAGAAAAACATAACGAACTTGGGGAGCGCACCTCGGTAAGATAGATCTGGCGTCTAGAGGGCGCTACAAGTAGTTTAAACAACTCTCCTGAGTGTGTTTCTTCTGTATCCAGGCTGTCCTCTAATGACCTAAACAGCTTATTGATACATAAAAATAGCCACCAATTAATTCAGTTACATCCTTTTCAACTTACGAACAATAACAATTCTCCGAGCAATGTATTTTTTATGCTACATAGTCAATATACAATGACAGCCATGTGTACACTGTTCTGTATTAAAAGGGTCTATGTAACAATCTGTGTCAATTTAAATGTGAAAATCACCTTTTTATTGGCCAAATGTGAGTGGATCTTACCCTGACACAAAAATGTGACCTTCCCTTTCTTTTTTGTGCCTATATACAAACCCATGGACGATTTCTGTAAGTTGTTTAATGCTGCTGGACAATGGATTTTTTTTAAAAAGACTTGGACTTGGAGAAACAGTAGCTATAGTCAGTTTAAAGATGAGGTCCGCTAAATTGAGCTATCGACCAGCTTCCAGCACAACACAGCTGTTCCACAGAGCCCCTTTAAATATGTGTAATTATTCAGTGTGCCGATTATAACACAATAATTGTAGCATCTTGGACAGCAATTACAGAACACACAACCACATCTATAGGATAAAGATATAGCTTGCCACACAAAACTCTGTTATTGTACCATTCATCTTACTTGAACAACACAAAATCATGTGGCCACAAACCAAACATTATGTGGCAAGAGTGGCCTGGAAATATCTGTTTACCTCCTTTTGGGTCAGAAAAGGTTACCTGTCGATCTCATTGTCACAAAAACAATCTATTCATGTTTCTTTAATCATGATGATGATTTTTTGCGCGGTGAACTGTTCCTTTAACAGGGGTAGAGCAAAAAAAAAACTCCAACTTTTTTCCAACTGTTGCCAGAAAGTCATCTTCACAGCCCTGCTGTGAACCAGGTCTTTCTAGTTCAGCAGGGCCTCCCCCTCTGTCTCTGTCACACTGACTGCAGTTTGATCTGGGCCGGCCCCCCCTACTTTTGCTGTGACAGGTTTATTTCAATAATGCAGGTGGTACAGGGTGTGTAGGCATTGCAGGTGGTGAACTGTGGGACTGTGGTGATGTTGGACGTGTGTGTGTGGTGGAGGGAATGTGTCCCAGCATTTACAGCTACAGTTTACAGTTCCTGAGGAAAGAGAGAGGGCCCTCTTTTGTTGACTCAAGGCAACCACCACCACCAAAACTGCAATTTCTGTTCACCCATGATACCTCTCACCCATCACTGATCTTGACTTATTACCCCTCTACAGCTCCTCTTTCCCTGTATCTGTCTCAGAGGGTCTTGACCCCTTTCTTTCCTTTTCTTAACCCTTCCATGTCCTCCCACCCACGTTCTCCTAATTGGCAGAACTAAGGTGCTGCAACCCTAGGCAGCAGTCTGACCTGACCACCTGCAAGAAAACGATTGCACTTCCACACACACGCACACACACACACACACACATACACACATTCCATGGAGTCATTAATCAAAGCAACCGACTGACAGAACCTCCAAGAACCTCATTTGTGGTGTGGATGGATATTTTCAGATGAAGCAACATTTCTTCATAAAAGAAATGTCCAAACACTTGTGCCCTTTACTTTAAACACTCACTCACACACACACACACACACACACACACAGACACACACACAGAGACACACTCTCATATTCTGTCATCTAGAGACACACACACTCGTATCAGTTGCACAGGGCCTTCTGATCTGATTGGGGAAAGCTGAAACTCCGCTGTGTGTTTTCTCTGTTCAGAGTTCGAGCAAGTGCACCGGCAATCAAATTATGCCTCGAGATATTTATAAACTAGTTACAGTAATATGTCTAGAAAGACAATTTATCTGAGTTATTCAAAACATTTTGATTAACTTCCTCATGATGATAAACATTGGAAACAGCTTCAGTGCTGTGACACATCCAAGACTACAGTGACAGCAAGAGCTACATGTGAGCAGTGTTGTGCCTGAACGCGTTCAGTGAACGATCATCCATGAACTTCTGCCTGTTGAATGTTATTGTGGAAGCGTTCATCCTGGCGTTTGTGAACGGCGCTCTGTCACAGTTTAACTTCGTTCAAGAGAGTGCCAGATTTCCATAGAGCCTTCCAGGCGAGAACCCCGGCTAAAACACACCGTGAACAGGCCTTAATATGTAGCGAAAAAAAACACCTAATCTTGCAACACAAGCCACCACAGAGTTGCACCGCCACATGCGTCATCAAAAATGCGAAGCATGGAGGCAAAAACAAATGAAGGCAGCAGCACTACCTCCGACTCTGCCTCCACCATTAATACGGCATCTTCATATGATCATTTAAAACAATTTTATGAAAAGGTCAATGATGATTCAGGTGGGAAAAATCGCACCTTTTTGTGTAAACTTTGCCCGCCGGGTTTCAAGAAGCAACTCCGTTCATCAACAACGTCAACAGCAAACCTGAAACGGCACATTGAACTAAAGTACCCGGCGAGCCTTTCAAGGTATGTGCGAGTGAATAAAAAAATGAAAAGACACGGCAACGGCGAGCCAAAAAATACATATCCTCTACCTGAACTGAACTTTGAACTAGTTCATGTAGCAAGTAAACCTTCCCAACAAAGCATGTGAGAGATGTAAAGAGGGTTTTGCAAACTTGATCTCAGTGTTGTGCAAGTAGCCAACCATCCAAAAATCACTCAAAATTAGCTTTCAAATTCATTCACTGAATTCAAAGGCAGTATCGCCGTACTCACACTAGCCTCCAGAGAAAGAAAATACCTCAAACACCACACAGGCAGCTTACAGGTCATATGCAGCTGCTCTTCTAGACACTTATCCTGTCTTCATTAAGACCGTCAGCTGACTGGTACATCTGGCAAGCCGTTTTAATATATTATTCTCAGACATTCAAAATGAAGAACAGTTTCAAATATCCATGAATTTATTTTGAATGGATTAGCAAAAATGGCACTACAGATATCCCAAATTGGCATTGTGGCCATTGAAAAAATGCAGATTCAGATATATAAATTCAGAATTATGACTAGAAAGAAGGCAATTGCAGATGGTGGATCAATTGTGAATATCAGTTGGAAACCCCCCCCCCCCCAAAAAAATAAAATAAAAATAAAAATAAAAGAATACATTTCAGTTCAGAGTGGCAAAACTTGGATTGTAGATATCTGCAAATGGGAGTTTTTTGTACGAATTTTAAGATAATGATACAGTTTCACATCATGGGTAAATACAAGGTGATATTTGCATTGTTCTATTACATCATGAAAGGAGGAATAAACAATACGCATCAAAATCACCTTATTAAAAACCTGGTAAAGTACACAATAATACCACATTTTGATGATGTGTGGTCACCATTGCCAATAATACACTTTCCAGCACACAAGTTCTCTCGATACACACAGTCTCAAAAAGGAGCTATATTAAAAAAGTTCAGATAAATCTTAGTAGTATTACCCACGATGTCAAAGCACTGAATGCCCGCTGGCATTTTTTTTAATTGGATTTAGTTGGTTTTACCAAGAGACAACAGCTGTAAGAACTGAGTGAGCTTTCTATGGTTAATCACACCCATCTTGGCTGGCTTTAACTGTTCGTTATTGCTATTTGTTTGTCACTCATTTGTGATTCTAGACAGCTACTGATAGGGGGGGAGGTTTGATGATAAACCTGGAAGCCAAAGCGTTTGCCTGCTGTGAATAATAACATACGTGAAGTGTAGGCAGAGACAGCAGACTGATTAAAGGGGCATTATACACCAATCAGGCATACCATTATGACCACTAACCAGTGAAGTGTACAACACTGATTATCTCTTCATCATGTCACCTGTTAGTGGATGGGATATATTAGGCAGCAAGTGAACATGTTGTCCTTAAAGTTGATGGTGTTAGAAGCGGGAGAAATGGGCAAGTGTAAGGATTTGAGCAAGTTTGACAAGGCTAAACTGTGATGGCTAAACGACTGGGTCAGACTATCTCCAAAACTTCAGCTCTTATGGGGTGTTCCCGGTCTGCAGTGATCAGTGTCTATAAAAGTGGTCCGAGGAAGGAACAGTGGTGAACCGGAGACAGGGTCTTTGATGCACGTGGGGAAGAAGGCTGGCCCGTGTGGCCTGATCCAACAGCGAGCTACTGTTGCTCAAATTGCTGAAGAAGTTAATGCTGGTTCTCATAGAAAGGTGTCAGAATAAACACTGCATCGGGTTTGTTGCATATTGGGCTGCATAGCCGCAGACTAGTCAGTGTGACCATGCTGACCCCTGTCCCCTGCCGAAAGCACCAACAATGGGCATGTGAGCATCAGAACTGGACTAAGGAGCAATGGAAGGAGGTGGCCTGGTCTGATGAATCCCATTCTTTTACATCAGATGGATGGCGTAGTGCGTGTTCGTCCCTTCCCTTGGGAACCCCTGGCACCAGGATGCACGATGGGAAGAAGGCAAGCCGGCAGAGGCGGTGTGATGCTTTGGCCAATGTTATGCTGGGAAAACTTGGCTCCTGCCATCCACGTGGATGTTACTTTGACACGTTCCACCTACGTAAGCATTGTTGCAGACCATGTACACCCTTTCATGGAAACGGTATTCCCTGATGGCTGTGGCCTCTTTCAGCAGGATACTGCGCTGTGCCACAAAGCAAAAATGGTTCAGGAATGGTTTGAGGAGCACAACAACAAGTTTCAGGTGTTGACTTGACAATAGATAGAGGCCCCACCTCGCAACTTACAGGACTTAAAGAATCTGCTGCAAACATCTTGGTGTCAGATACCACAGCACACCTTCAGGGGTCTAGTGGAGTCCATGCCTTGACGGGTCAGAGCCGCTTTGTCAGCAAAAGGGGGACCAACACAATATTGGGCAGGGGGTCAATGTTATGTCTGATTAGTGTATAAATACAAAACCAACAAACAAAATCCTTATATCATATAGCCACTGTAGAGTTACTGTCTCTGTCATGTAAAGCTGTAGGGTAAAAAACATAAAAATATATTGTCTTCAAGGTGAGTTGTGAAACTGTGCTCCTTCAAAAAAATAACACTCGGACCTCTCAAGCTTAACTTTAATTCTCTGATTCTCTAATTTTTCACTGTTGTGGGAAATCGGTAGCCACTAGATTAGTTCAGAAAATTACTTTAAATGATACAAACCCATCAATGTGACAAGTGCTGCTTTATGCGAGAAGGGCCAGTCGTCCCCTTATAAGCAGTATGGTAAGGACCAAGGTAAGGATAACACGGGGCCACTTCATCAAATCATACCCTCTCTCACCTGCCATTTCCCTCCAACATTCAATCTCGGTTTCTAATAAAGACCTCTACCAATGTAGAACAATGATTGCTATTTCAGACCCTGTGTAGTGGTAAATAACTCTGCGTTTCATTTATAACAAGACTGTCAGGATACACTGCAAACCTGACAACGGCTCAGCCTTTCCAACTCAAGGTCGTGGATTAATTTCCTTTTTCCACGGCCCCATGAGCATTCTCATATTTGCTACATGGCTCCATCTTAAAAGGCTGCAAAGATTTCTTGGGAGCAGGCAGAAACACATCTGAAGATGGTGTGTAATCAGCACGTGTAATCTGGAGATTTCTACAGTCTGGATCACCGGTTCGACTTTCTCCGGTACGCTCTGGTCAAAACCATTAAATCTGCCGCCATATCAAATTATGACTTGCTTGCAAATGCCACACACAAACACAATATTGATTGCTTGGAAATGTCACATAAGACCTTACATGAGTAGACAATAAAGCCAGTAAAGTGCAGAGACGTTGCTGTAACTTGTGATGTCTTAGGTACCGCAACACAGCAGCATATATTTCTATATTAAGCTTGAATAAACTTTAAGTAAATGCATTTCAAATTCTTAAAACAAGAGCAGGCAAGATATATCAGCTGAGCACCTGAGCATATAATCCCTTACCACAGTTGTAGTTATCGATCTGATGTAGGTCATTTCAAGCAGAAGTTAAACCCCAAAGAGCTAAGCCCTGACTACTCCAGGGGGGTCAGGGTCAGTTCCTGTTTAGCAATTCAGACGGTTGAAGTGTAGAGGGATCCAGCTTTGATCCATCAGTTCACAAAAGACAGTGCAGAATGATCCAGGAGCAAGAAAAAACACTTTGATGGGAAATATTGCAAAATCAAGAGGCTTGAACTAAACAAGGTCTGACGGGAGCACCGAGATCATAGAGCAGAAGGTTGGACAGCATTTGTTGTATAGCAACAGAATATAACACAGCCCCTACTGCTGGATTGCCCTTGAGCAAAGTCAATCATAAAGTTGCTCAGTGGCAAACAGAGACTTGTGTTTGTACCAGCTCAACAGTGACCGCCAACCGTTGAGCAGCTCTGGTTCTGTAAGTGAATTTTGCATTCATTTACTTCATTCATGTTTCAGAAAAGCGGAAATCAACAAGATGAACTGTCGATGAGTGATTCCTTTCCAATAACTTCTTTTCAGCCTGTCAGAAACAGAAAACATTCTATCACGCTAGAGTAAACAACGGAAACGATCTGATCATAGTAGCAGTAACTCGCTAGCTGACATGACTTTCGTGGGTGCGAAAAATGTTTCCATAGTAACAGCAAGCTCAGCCAATTTAGAAACATTGGTGTTACATTTAGGGATTTTGGGAAATGTAGTGCTTCTCCACGACATTGTAAATAAAACGTGTTTCTTTAAACAAGGTTGATATTGCACAGCTTTGGGGTCAGTGTTATCAAACAGAAATCAGCAGAAGGCCAAGGAAAGCTCAAGGAGGCCATTCATATCTGATAGGGATATTACACTTGTTTGGCATATTTTCTTAAAAAAAAACACTGATATTATTTATCGATTATCATAGTGGCTGCTGGTGAGTTGTCTGTTGATTTACTGCACTAATAAAAAAAAAAGGGGCTCATTTGTTTCCTTAGAGGACCGTTTTCTCAGTAGACCAAATTAAAAAAAAATCTAAAATCCCTGTTCTAAAACACTCTCATAGTTTTGCCAACACAAGGGCAAAAACATTTATTTTTCTTATTAACTGAGAGTACACTATCCTTTAACGCTTTACTTCCTCTATACCACATGTGAATGATCTATAACCTCATCAAATATACCTCCTCCACAAACTGAGGAGACAAAAGGAGAGAGCAAAGGATAAAGGGAGCCACTGGCTATAAGAGAAAGAAGGATGCTGACAGAGTCGGTAAGGGATGAGAGACATCAAGGAAAGAGAGTTGGATCACCAAGTCGTTCAATCACAAGTGGAGCAAGAGAGACTTCAGATTGCAGGAAATTGTATGTGCCCCTGAGCAGATCAACAGCCTTTGTCTGCCCGACGGAAAATGACTGTTGCATTGAAATGACTCCAAATGGCTGAATGCTATACACGGGTCATTGATGGGCTAGGTGTGTGTGTTTGTGTATATGTGTGTGTGTGTGTGTGTGTCCGTGTTGGCAGAGAGAACCATGCTAGCCAGGGGCGAAACAGTCTCCATCCGATTAAACAGAGCAGGACGAGGTGATCATTCACCTCCACTTGCCCTTCTAGGGACTCGCATACAAGCACATACCCACACACACGTACACATACACACACACCAAGGAAAGGTTGAAAGAAGAAGAGGATCTCATGACCAGCGCCTACAGTTTGGAAGAACATGAACTCATTGACACGTCCCCGCTCCGACTGCAGTTTTGCCCTTGCGTTGAGCTCTCATCACAGTTGTTTGCAGTCGCTCTGGTGCTCCTCTCTCTACAGTATTCTAAATTATCTAGCCCGTAGGTCTATTATAGGACTTAAATGGAAGTTAATCGCAAAGTCGCTAGGATACAGAAACAACCCCCACAGAGAATACATTTGCATTTGCAAGTAATGAAAGCAACTTCAGGTAAGAGCACAGGCAGCAGTACCTTATCCAAATATGAAAGCACAGATTCTGACATCAATTAGAAACTGTACTTGAACTTTTTTTCTGTCTCAGGAGTCTATATACAATATCTGCTCATATCCAGACTCCATGTCAGAACCAACTGATCCCATCTCGTAACCTTAGTTAGACTAAACTGTGATCTGAAGCGGTGACTTCTATCTAAGAGTGCGGCTACCTCGGCAGTTGTTAAATTCAAAGATTGTGGAGCAGCTCAGCTGATTTGAAACAACAGATGGATAGATTATAAAGCAACATATTGTTTCAAGATGCAAATAAATAAATTAAAAAAATAGGATTACAACTGGATGTTGGGAAGATCTTTTGTTTTGATAATAACCAGGAATCATTCAGCTACGTTAGACCGACTTGAGACAGTTCGATCAAATTAACACCATATTGAGATTGAGAGTGTGTGAAAACTAGTTAACAAGGGAAACGAGGAGTGGAAGTAGAACACTACAGTATAATTGGCTTCCCAGCAGTTGTTTAGTTCTGAAATATCTCAGTAGCGAACAGACTGATCAGCAGTGGGAAGAAAGGCCAGTTCTTAAAATTTAACATGTAAACATTGCTGTCGGCCGGCAGAGAGTGGGTTTGGAAACCCATGAAGCCTGGCTGTCCCTCTTTTGTAGGAGAAACCTTACATGTCCAAAGTCAGCATATACACACAAACATAACAAATACACAAAACACAATGTGTCTCATCACATGTGCTATCCCATGTAGAGCAAGGCTGCAATTCATGGTAATTTTCTTTATCAATACATCGTCTGATAGTTTCTCCATTTGATCAATTACTTGACTAATCCACAAAAGGTCAAAAAGAAGTGCATATCATAAGTTCCCAGTGCACGAGTAAACATCTTCAATTGCTGTGTCTATTTCATGTACTGCGTTACTTTACTAGCATCTTTGACATTGTTACTGTTACCTTTAGCTTGGGGTAAACTCAAGCTGTCATTTCCTTTAGTCTGCAGCCCCAACAGGTAAATTAGTTCTCCAACCTAAATTGGTAAAAGTGTTGTTATAAATGAGATATGAAAGCAGTTTAATGAGATGTATACACTGTGAACTAACTATGAAAACTAAAAATGACAATTAAATTGGGCATGATGGAGTTTACTACCCAGAAGATGTTTTAAAGAGACAACGTGCTTGTTTTGATATTCAGTTATTTTTCTGGATTATGTGTCATCGCTACATGAATAGATTGAGAAGAAAAGGAGAGGCAAAAGTTATGCACTCTGCAAGGTCATCCAGTTACAGTTATCAACCACTTGAGCCGCCTCACAAACACACTCACAGGCTCAAACATCAACAAATCTGCTCATGCACTGACATGCCATTTAGAGAAGTCCAGACACTGCTCTCCGAATCAAATTAAGGTTTTTGCCGTTTCTCGACAGAGATTATGGTCTCAGACAGAAAAGAGCCGAACAACGAGCGGGAAAAGGAGGGGTGAAGAGGAGGAGGAAGAAGATGACAAGAAGGAAGGAGCTGATGAGGGGGAAATAAAATCGAGGGAACGGCCGATCCATTTTGGCGGACAGCTCTGAGATGCAGCGTGTACACAGCTACATCAATCACAACAGTAATCTGGACCCACAGCCAGTGCATACTAACTGCTCGCTGATTGACTGGAAACACACACACACACACACACACACACACAAAGGCATAGGAGATTCTATAGGAAGTGCATAAGCAAATTCAAAGAGATTCAATCAAATAAAAAAAAAGCATAAATAAAAACAACAGCATCCAGTGTTCTGCACACACAAACACGGGTGGTTAGCTATCAGCGGCACACTGAAGATGTCACAGTCTCCCTCCTAATGAGAGTCGATATATTATTCCCTCCACTGCAACACCGAGGAATGGAAGAAATCCACTGTGCATCTTAACAACACAGGAAGCATAATTTTTGTCCAGTTTGAGTCAAATTAAGTAAGATATACGCACACCCGCACACATTTCAAATTGCCTACACATGCACATACCCATCCGAACAGTCACTGTGTATCTCTAGGAGGTCCAGTCATGGCAGAGTGGTGGAGAAAGCTAATGATATAACCCAGGCTGAGGTCTACCAACTCCAAGACAGTGTGTGTGTGTGCGTGTGTTTGCACGTGTGGGCGTGTGTGTGGTGTGCGGGTGGCATGCATGCGTGCATGCCTGTGTGCCTTCTCTAAATGAAATGAAAGCTGGTTTGAAAACACAGACAGGCTTGTAAGCTGAAATAGTTGCCTCCAGGCGCTGTAGTCATCCATCAGTCCAAAAATCACTCACATCATAACATTTATTAAAGAGATTCGGTGAGAGGCAAAGAGACGAGAAAGGGGTATCAAAATAACTGAAAATCATGTAGGAAAGTCTTAATGTAGGAATCTTTTTTGTCCCTGCTTATATCAGCGTCTCCTACAATATGCCAATTTTGTACCCTTTGATTCAAGATTTGAATAAAATCTCCTAATGGGCCCAGTGTGAAAGAAATTCTACTCTGCAATTAGAGCCGGGAAGCTTTTAGAGGACGTGGATGTAGCAGCACATCACAGGTTTTACCTCCCTGTATTATTACAGCTTCTGTTAAACTGGCCTCATGCTGTAATGAAAGGAAGGAGTCACGTCTGAGAGGACTGCCGAAAGAGTTAGAGATACAGCAGGGGAGAAATTGACTGACCACACTTTCATAACATAATTTTCAGGGACTCATAATCAGATAATAAGTGAATCGGGGAAACAGTGAAGTCTGAGGGAAGTTATTCAATATATTGTGGAAATTATTAAACTTTGTGAAATCACACGGAAGTCAGTCACAGTTGAGGATGCTTCTGTATTCATTTCAATGGCCAGGATAATGTATAGCTAATAAGTAATAGTTAAACCATGTCTACTGAAACCAATTTATAACAATTTAAGAGCATTTGATAGTACAGCAAACCAACATGAACACCTACAGACTTGAGGTCAAAGCAGCCACGGCAACTACACAGTCAGCAACAGCAAGGAGATGAAGAGGGAGAGCCAACACTGGCGTGGGTGAGAGATGTAACCTACAACCTGCTCAGGAAGTACATCTAAGTGTTTCCCACACATTTATTTATCCGTGGCGGTCCGCCACAATATCAACATTGGCCGCCACATATTGATTTTCTATTTTTGGAGCTGCGCGTCCTGTTCTCACTCACTAAAGACAGCACACCCATCAGTGAATAGTATGATGTTATATACGCCGATACAGTGGATGGTGGTGTGGTTTGGTCTTGAGTGCGCATGCTCTATGGCACCCCAGCTGGACAGACACCGCCATAATTAAAGTCTGATTCTGTGGGAAACACTGAATCTTGACTGCCAACTTTTGGCAGCTCTTTGAACACACTGTTTCATCAGTAAACAGCCACCACTATAGGCTAATTCTTTGTCGCTCTATGAGGAATTCCCCAGACTCCATTACAAAATCGCTCAATTTAGAGAATTGTCAAGTTTAAGAGCAACTTTTTTAACTTTAAAGGATGCTGTCTATGACATATTCCTTATCAATGAAGCAAGCCAAAAACACAAGTGTCCCAATTTTATAGAACAATATTGGGTTTTATGATCAAAGTTTGTTTTTGTTTTTAAAAATGTGGACATTATGATAACCCACACACTGCATTAGCCAGGGATTGCTGGTAAAGAATATACCGGCCAAACCTTGATGGTAGTGGGACTCCAGTACCAGCTTTCACAGTCCACTATATGAGGGTCAAACACTACATAAGCTTAATGTTGTAAAGAAGTGGTTCTAAGTATAGCAGCAGCACAAGTAATAGAAGAAGAGCTCTGCAGTTCAGACTGGCTAATTCATGATATGAAGAATAAAAGAAACTGTAATTTAAATGCATTCTTTGAAAAGAGAAAAATATTTCATTAATGCTTTGCTTAATGCGGCAATGAGTAAAAAGTAAGTAGCAATAAGTGTTGCAATGAGCGTCCTTTATTTGATTGAAAGTATGAATTTTACACACATGAAAAGTCGGTTTATTCCTTATTTTACTCTTAAGATGGGTAAAAGCAGAACCAAACAGCGCCAGGAAGCTGCGAGCCTGAATGGAGCGTCAGTCCACCTTTATTCCCTAGGAGATTTCATACTGTGTCTGACAATATAGCATACCAAAAGGGTCATTCAATACCAACTCACCTAAACCCTGCCAGTTCATGTCCTGGATTTTCATTTAAAAATGTATGTTGAAACTTATATTGAATTCATGGGACCTTATAAATTCATGAATGGTACTCAGAGCGGTGATTTTGGTGTATTCTAAATAATTCTATACTTACATTGCTAACACTATGTAGGTAACTTTTTTACTACTGGCTAATGTTAACGTTGCTTATGCTACATAGAGATACTTTTATTCTGCACTTTTCTTCAAGCTCTGTAGATGTTTTTGTTTTCTAGTATATGTCTACATAAAAATGTTATTAATATGACCTTTGAAGGTGAAATATGTAAGGACTGACCACTGGTCATAATTCATACTTGACAAACAGGGGGCAGCATATCACCAGAGAAACTACAAACTAACTATGGCTGCCATTAGCTAGTTAGCTCATTTAGCCCTGCATCTAGTGGTCAATGGTGGGCGTTAGTACTAGCACAGGAATGCTGGACTATGCAAATCGACTGAATTTTCTACCTAGAAGTAACTATATATATATATATATATATATATATATATATATATATATATATATCTATATATATATATATATATATATAGATAGATAGATAGATAGATATATAGATATATACATATATATATATATATATATATATATATATAGATATATAGATAGATAGATAGTTCCAGGTAGAAAACTAAAAGTTGATTTGCATTGCAGAGATATGTGAAGTCTCTTTTAGAGGTAACTGCAAGATATATCCCATGGTCAAACACGGTGATGAGACATTTCGGAGGTTTTGTTTGTTTTTTAATCTAAAATTAATCCAAATTAAGAGGAGTTACCCGTGTTGTTTTACCAAATCAAAAATACATAAAAGGTCTAAAAACTATTTTCTCGTGTAAAGGAATAATATATAGGCTATGATTTAAACAGCCTAGACCTACATGAAAAAAAATGTTCCTTGAGGCAGAGGAGGTCATAGACAGCACTTATACAAATGAAAACAAGAGTAGACTTAAAAAATTCTTCTCTTATTTAGTAAAACCACTCTTTTGTGCTTTTCACATCACACTTAGCCTGAGGCTAAAAAAGCTTTAACACTGGCGCGATCCTGGCGCAGTCCAAAGTGGACCAACCCTGACTTCAGCCTATGGCTTGCTGGCCCTGCTCTGCAGCAGGGTTAGCCCCAGGTTATCCCCTGAGAATCAACTAAACACAAAGCTAAGCGGTGCTTTTGTGAAACGGAACTAAAGTAAACCGAGTAATCACACAATATCACACTCAATAAGGACATTTAACCCAAGGTTAATAGAAGTACAGTCATCTCAGGGTCAACTCTGAGCCCAGGGCTAGAATATGCAGTGTGAAAATCACATTTACTTACTTTGTCTGGCCCTGGTAGCCTATTCAAAGAGCACAAGCACTAGATGAGAATCAAAGTCTTGAATAATGTGAACTTTTATGTATTTTTCTATTATATTTAAATAATAATATGATATAAATGCATGCTGTGTAGCCTCCTCACTGAGTCATGTTAAGGTGTTGTTGAACATTAACCTGTGTGCATTGTCTTCTAACTTCGAGCTATACAAAGTCTTAAGATACGAGATGAGCGTGTATATAATATGTGCCTCAAGAGACTTTCAGTGCTCAAGAGGGCCTTCACAAAACAGAGCTGAAGTGTTAATTAAGGCCTTATGTCACATCCAGCTTGTTGAAATGTCCTGCGAAAAATGCATGCATTCAACCTGAAGTCCTTGCTTGTATTTTTCAAATTGCACATTTTAAATTATCTCCCACGCTTCATCTTGAGATTGATATGAGGCCAGGGCTCCGATCAAGAGATTACACAAACATTCAAGTGTGGACACAGCGGGGAAGAGTTCAGCTAAGTTCAGCAGGCCCACAGAGTTTGCTGAGCCGAATGAGTCTCAGACACCAGTAATAGAGAGCTGAATTTGCTTTAAAGCTGAGGTATGTTTTGACATCCTTAATGTTTTCAGCGGGGCGACTCAAGAATCAATTTGCTGACTTCAAAGAAATGGCAAAACTCTTAAGAAAAGATAAAAAATACCCCAAAGGTCCTCGAGCAGAGAAAAACTCTAGATCTTGCCTATTTCTTAAGGGCCATGGCAGCTGAACTGTTTTTTCACATTGTGACCTGTGTTAACCACGGATGATAACACTGTTGCCATTACATATATTGTGCATATAGCGACAGCCACTTTAATGCCATCTGCCACAGATCTACTAACAGTCCTTCACAGCACACATGCCAGATGAAGGTTCAGCTGTCTGAAAGTGTTTTCCAGTGCATTATTACTCAACATTACTTCAGTGTGATACATATTATTACTGTGCCAACGTCTAAATGGAATAAGTTCTTATGTGCTGCTGATCTAAAGGTGGCTGTGTAATCTGTGCCAGTATACTCTGTCAGAGAGGCTTGTCAGGAGGTCTAAAGGCAATTTCTGTAACTTTTGGAAACTGACATTCATACCCACTACACGCCATGGCTTGCCAGCAGGAAGCAAGCAGGGTTGGGACTTCCATCTCTTTTCTTATCTTGACACAACTATTTCTGTGACTTTTTCAGTGTAAAACCAAGTGCAATGCTATGATGGCTTTCCAGGAGACTCTGTCTGATAAATTCCTTTAATTTGTTCCCTTTTCCAATGTTGTCTTTTGGAACATACCACAAAACTAGTTGTGATCAAACTTTTATAACCTGACAAAGAACCTTTTTTTCACAGATCGACTGCACAGTCAGCAAGATTAACCCTATCGCCAGACAATGTACAGTAAATATTGGATCATTTTTCATAACCCTGGGATAAGAAGAGTAACAATGCTTTACATGTCACTGTTTGTTTGCTTGTCTTTTGTACATCCAATGCTAACAATTTTCTACACTGAATGCCCATAGCAATTATAGTATGATAAGGGTTAGGCAAATAAAAGTAAAACGCCCAAATCTGGCAGGAAAGTTTAAACAAGTGCTCTGAAAAGTAATCAAAAGCCATACTTGAGTAAAAGTAAAGGGTTGAAAAATTACATTCCTGTTATGATTTGCATAATGGTGGGGCCCCAAATGCGGACACCGAGGCAGGCAGGAAGAGGTAACAAAAAGCAAGTCCAAAAGTCCAAACTACAAAAGGCAGGCAAAGGAAAAGAGACACAGGTGGGCTGTGAACAAATGAAAACCAGGTGTACACAGACAAAAGGTGGGAAAACAGACAAAGACGGGAAGTGGAGAGTAAAACATGACAGAACAGGAAATAATCTACAAAATAAAACAGGAAACAACTAACCAGCAACACAAACAATGACACATATGAATAGTATTTGAGTAATACTTTCATCTGATATTAAATATACTGAAGTATACCAGAGTTGAAGTTTAGCAGAGTGGAAGTATAATGTGACAGTAAATGGCAATACTCAAGTAAAACACAAAAACTTAGTAATTAGTAATACTTAGTAATACTCAGTTACATTCCATTACTGATTGAATCAACCCTTTTATCTCCTCCAACTTCCTCTACAATCACTCATTTTAGAGGTCAGTATAAATGATCAAAGCTTCAAAAATTTGGTACAATTTCTGAATGAATCTGAACTATTTCCATCAGAATCAATCATTGCACAGTGTTACGACCCTAGTGGTCATAAATGTTTGTCTGTTTTAATTATCCCTGTTTTACCTGTGTGAGTGAGAGTATGTGTGCGTGTGATTGGTTGCAGGTGTGTCTGTGATTGTAGGTTGTCCCTTGGAGCTGATTGGTTCCTGCCTGAAGACGACAAGAGTTTAAAGGCCGGCTCTGCCCAGTTCCTGGGGGCTCTCCTCTGCTGTCCCAGACTGCCAGCAATGCATGATTGTGAAAAATGTGTTTGTTTTGAATAAACTATATTAAAATTATTTGCTGCTGGTGGTGTTTGGGGAACAGGGAGAGGGGAGTCTCATTCTCTTGTTGTACAGGGTTTCCCCTAGGCCCTGGTCGTAACAATTGGGGGCTCGTCCAAGATCTGAATGTCCATGAGGTGAGGATAGATGTGGTTTGGTTTAGTTTGTTTGTGTAAGTGGCCTTTAGTTAAGTGTAGTGGTCATCTCTTTTAAGTTGTTGCTGCATGTTGTGTGTCTGTCTGAGCACCCCGACTAGATAGCTGCTGGGCACTTTCAAGGATTTCCCATGTTTGTTATTTTGCCTTTCTTATTTTTGGTGGTAATCCTGAGTGGGGGTACGCTTCAGTGTTTCGCAGTTGACTAGGTTCCTGGTCTTCGGTGATTCACTGAGTTCAGCGTTTAAAGACGCCTCGAGCTCAACAAGCCACTGAAGACTAGCTAGGTGAGTTAGCCATCTTTTGTAGGCAGGTCAAGTTGGGGTGTCTCTACAGTTTCTTTTTTATAATTTGCACAGCAACGTGGTTTTGTGTGAGATGGCTGCTTTTGTGTTGGTCACGTTGTGATGTGTGGCCCTAATTAATACTGGTGTGCAGTAACTTTTGTGACTTTTGGTTGTGGTAACTGGACTCCACTTTTGTTGGGTCACTTGTGGTTGCAGCTTAAGTGTAAGCTGGCAACATTTTGTGTAGTGGTGACTACAGAGTGATGCCTTTTGTGTGTGGTTGTTGCAGTCCACTTTTGGTGTGGTCACATAGGTGTTATTGATTTAGTGTATTAATTAGTGTGATTGGCATGGTGTCACTCCCAAGATCAGTGGATCTTGAGTGGTGGATGTGCCTTTACAGTTTGTCTGGTCACTTTTGTCTCTTTTTGTTACACTCCTTTTACAGTGGAGATCACAAGGTGTCCATTTTGGGTGTGGTAGTGGCAGTTCGCTTTTGTTGGGTCACTTGTGGTTGCAGCTTAGGTGTAAGCTGGCAATATTTGTGTGTAGTGTTGACTACACAGTGATGCCTTTTGTGTGGTGGCTCTTGCACTCCACTGTTGTGTTGGGCACCTGTTGCTGTTTTTGGTGTGTGGTGTGTCTCTGTTACCACAGTTGGTGTATTTGCTTTTTGTGTCCTCTCCTCATGGTGGTGGCGATTTTGTTTGTGGGAGTGGCACCCACTAACCAGGTTCTGGGTCCTGTTTTTATGTAGATTTGTTTTAAGGGGGGAACAGACATGTGATTGATCAACACCCGATTGCATTGCATGAACTTGAACATTTCTTTAAGGAGAAATGTTCAGTTTTAAGAGGGGAGTTGTTTCGACCCTAGTGGTCATAAATGTTTGTCTGTTTTAAATATCCCTGTTTTACCTGTGTGAGTGGGAGTATGTTTGTGTGATTGGTTGCAGGTGTGTCTGTGATTGTAGGTTGTCCCTGGGAGCTGATTGGTTCCTGCCTGAAGACGACGAGGTTTAAAGGCCGGCTCTGCCCAGTTCCTGGGGGCTCTCCTCTGCTGTCCCAGACTGCCAGCAATGCATGATTGTGAAAAATGTGTTTGTTTTGAATAAACTATATTAAAAATACTTGCTGCTGGTGGTATTTGGGGAACAGGGAGAGGGGAGTTTCATTCTCTTGTTGCACCAGGGTTTCCCCTAGGCCCTGGTCGTAACACACAGTGTACACCGAAATTCTAGAAGCATCCAGGTATTCACACAACAAAGAGTAAAAAGTACAAGGCTGTGTGTGTGTGTGTCAGTGCCCGTTTGTATTTAGTGCAGTGATGGCTTGTGGTAAGAAGCTGTTCCTGAGTCTGTTTGTTCTGGTTCTGATGGACCTGTAGCACCTGCCAGAGGGTAACAGATCAAACAGGTGATGTGCAGGGTGGGTGCTGTCCCTGGTGATCCCAGCGGGGTGAGTAGATGTCCTTGAGGGAAGTGAGAGGGAATCCGATGATCTTCTGTGCTGCCTTGACCACTCTCTGTAGCCTCTTCCTATCTGCCTCGGTGCAGAGGTAGAGCGGTAGAAAGTCACCAGCAGCTTCTCACAGATGTTACTTTTCCTGAGCACTCTCAGGAAGTGTAGACGCTGCTGTGCCTTTTTGATGACAGCTGAGGTGTTAGCAGAGATCACGGTGCCCAGGAAGGTGAAGGTGTGGGCCCTCTCCACGCAGTCTCCATGTATGCAGAGGGGAGATGGATCTGTCCTGTGTTTCCTGAAGTCCAGGATGATTTCTTTGGTCTTTGAGGTGTTCAGAGACAGGTTGTTTGCTGAGCACCACTCAGACAGCTTCAGGACCTCGTCCCTGTAGGCAGACTCATCTCCCCCCGTGATCAGTCCCACCACCATCTTGTTGTCTGCGAACTTAACGATGGTGTTGCTGGAGTGGGCGGGTCTACAGTCTGTGGTGTAGAGGGTGTAGAGCAGCGGGCTAAGCACACACCCTTGTGGGGAGCCCGTGATCAGTGTCCAGGTGGAGGACAGGTGGTGTCCCAGTTTTACTGTCTGGGGTCGGTTTGTGAGGAAGTCCTTAATCCAGGAGCAGGTGAGCAGGGGGAGTCCCATGCCAGACAGTTTTCTGACCAGGATGTCAGGGATGATCGTGTTGAATGCTGAGCTGTAGTCAATGACGAGCATCCTGATGTAGCTCTCCTGGTGTTCCAGGTTGCTCAGCGCGGTGTGGAGTGCGATGGCTTTTGCGTCCTCTGTCGACCTGTTCGCTCTATAAGCGAACTGATGAGGGTCGAAGGAGGGAGGGAGGCAGGTCCTGATGTGGTTTAGAACCAGCCACTCCAGGCACTTGGTGATGGGTTTGGTATGATGGTGGCAGACTTCAGGCAAGCTGGGATGGTGGACTGTGTCAGGGAAAGGTTGAAGATTGTGGTGAAGACCTGCGAGAGTTGTGCAGCGCAGGCCCCGAGCACTGAGCATCACTTCTCATGGTAACAACGTAGTTTAGCAGCATGAGTAGTTCGCCTTCTAGAAGACGCTGTCTGAGAATTGTGAGTGATAATTCCCCAAACAACATCATGTCTCTGCCCTGTGTTCGACAGCTGGCTTTTAACTCCATCTTCCAGTGTGGCTGGCTATAATAAACTGACCCTTACACTTCCATGTCACAGAGAGGTGAGCACTACTATTGAGAGTAACCCAAACTTTTCTTTTTTTAGTTGTTGTTGTCCTATGAACTAGATTAATCCCTCACTCGACAAGAAAGTCAATACTGGGCAACTCTCCAAAACACCTGGAGGTTATGTAACAATATCCAGTGTAACTTTCTGCAAAATCTGCCCATTGCTGTTATGATTAGGAAGCAACAACAAACCAAGGAAGGGACAAAATAGACGGATGACATGTAACGCCCCGGTGTGTGGCCGCGCTAACCTGTTTACATGGGCGCCAGAATGAAAAGCAAGAAGTTCCACCATGTAAACGCGCTGCTCACGCAGGCAGTGTGGATCAGGAACAACAGCAGCAACAGCAAGTACTGCTGTATTCTAAACTAAGATGCCAAGTGAGCTTGTCAAATATTAATACAGATTAATTTCGGCTCCTGTGTGATTCTGTGTGAATAATAATTCATATGTCAAATAAACTCTGGAATGGGATGTTAATCCTGTTCATCGGACTGGGAGGGTCTCCCACAGTGGAGCTAAATGAAGTCCGGGATCAAAGACCTGGCTCCAGCTCAGAGGCACCGGAGGAGGTCAGACCTTCAGCATCCTCTCCTCCCCTCTCCTCCCCTCCCCTCTCCTCTCCTCTCCTCTCCTCTCCTCTCCTCTCCTCTCCTCCTCTCCTCTCCTCTCCTCTCCTCTCCTCCTTTCTCTCTGTCTCTACTATTTCTCTGTAGTCTCCTTAACTCCGTTGTGATCTCTCCGTCTTTAATCTGCTCTGCTACGTACTGATCTGTTCTCCCTCCCTGCCTCTCCCTCTCTCTCTCCTGACATCTAGTTCAAAGGAGGGGCCTCCCACTAAGTACCCCCCATCACCTCTCTCATCCATTTCTCTGCAACTCCTCCTCAGTGGGGGGTATTTAGGCTTTCCCTCTGAAACTCTCTCGGTTCCTCGTTTTCTCTCTTCATGGCTCACTCTCCTCCTTCTCTTATTCTCATCTCTCGCTCTCTCTCTCTCTCTCTCTCTCTCTCTCTCTCTCTATCCTGCTGCCTTTAATATCTGTCTTTCTTCCTTCCGAGGCTGAAACAACTATTCCGCAAAATTGCACGTACAGGTGCAGAAAAGGGTTTTATGGGTAACTGATGGTAACCAAGAAATGAGGTACATTTTTTTTACGCCAGTCATTTTCCTTTTGCTTCGTTACAATTTCTTTAAAGTACCAGCCATTTCCCATGTGTTATGGCAACATGCTCTCATTCCCAACAGCAAAAATGCCTCCCTCCTCATTCATTTCAATGAGGGGAGCGTGCTCCAGCTTTTGGAGAGATGCAATGCGATGTCATGTTGTGGCCGCGCAGTACTCAAGCTGCCGATCAGAATAGCAGAGTCGATGTGGACAAACGATCGCTGGGGGGACCAGCATGCTAGCGGAACGAAAAAAGCAGCTTCTCCTTTGTTGTTTAATGTGCACCGCTAACCGCTTTTAGATGCATTACTGCCACCTTCTGGATGGTGGAGGGGTTGAGGGTCACAACGTTACACTAGCGGCCAATTCACCATGACCCCCGGTTCTGTCTTAATGGGGCCGAAACTTTCAAACTGCGACGCCCCACTTAGCCCTTCTGCATTAGTTTCGCATGTGCCATGTCTCCACAGTGACGTGATCAATAATGAATATGCAATGTAAGGTTAGGCTTTCAAATTAAATGCTGACAGATATTTCACACGCAGTTTTTGGCAGGTCATGTTGTTTGGTACCAATACTGCCACCAACAAGCTGGTCGTTTGAGCCAGTGCACATGAGGAGGTGGATTCAAAAGAGAAAAAGAAAAACACTGAAATGTCACACATCCACACAAAGTCAGTCGAATCGATGCTAACGACAATTGCAGCGTAATTCCGGCAGTCAGGCAGAAAACATCTTTTTGTCTCTTTCAGCTCTCTCTGTAATCACTCCTTCTAAATGCCAGTATAGCGGATCACAGTTTCCAGATGTACGCGTCTCGAAATTTTGTGGCGTGTATAGATGTGTGCAGATGGCCAAATTTTTTTAAAAATTGGATGAAAAAGATGCAAATTTGGCTAGCTCATGCTTCCACAGTCGAGCTTGTCGGATGGTAGAACAGCTTTGGAAACCCACTCCCCCCGACATCTCTCAGACATCAACTATCTCTGTGACTTTCTGAAAAACGACGGACCAACATCCGCGCTCGCTTCTCGCCATCGTTGGCCGGGTCGTGCAGGACAGGAGGCAGTTTCGGTTTCTCTCTTGAGCTCGATTTCTTTGTGTTTTACACAACTATTGTGTTACTTTGAATGTGTGCTTCAGCCCGGATGGCTCCTCCCCCTCTATTAGGCCAAGCTCTTCACTGAGCTTTGACTGTGACTGTTCAGCTCAGCTATAAACACTTTCCCCTCCGATGTGATCAGACAACACATCAGTAGCCTCATTCAACCCTGTCTCCTTTGCTGTCCCATCTTCTCCCCTACGCCCTTTCTTCTTCCCTCTCCTGGGTCTGCTCCGGGCAAAAGAGGACCTCCTGCTGAGACAATACTATCCTCCCCCCCCCCACACACACATCACCCCTGCATTCCCCTGCACCACACAAATCAACTCCCATCTCCTCCCTCCTCCCTTTTAACATTTCCCCTCAAGCTTCTCTCCATTTCCTTTCACCCTTCACCACTCTCCCCTCCCTCCCTCCACAAGGTAAAAAAAAGTCAGGTGTGTCTTTCCACCATGTGAGTTTGTTTGTATGTGTGTGTGTGTGTGTGTGGAAGCGGAGGGTGGATGTGGTCGATCGTTCAATTCAAACCCTCGACCTTCCCCTCCTCCTCCTCCCCCTCTGAACCATTTGACCCTGAATCATTATTGGGAAAGTGGCGTCCAGGTACTTTGCTCCGTCAACCGAAGCCGCTCTCCCTGCAAGAGTTACTCACACTTAAGCATTCGAGCGCACACAAACACACAAACACACATGCACGCGCACAAACCGCCTTGAAACCAAAACACATCGTACCCCACAGTCGGTCAGTCAGTCTTAGCATCGGTGAGGATAAAGACAAACTCACTTCACTCTTGCTAAGCTCAGCAACACACAGGGTCACGCACTCAACGACACCACACCCGCAGACACGCACGCCCGTGCACACTGGGTTGCACACTCCACAACACACACCGACACACACCTTTTTGGAGTGATCCTTTGCCAACATGGCTTAAGAAGGACAAGAGAGGATGTGAACTGCAGCAAACCTCTTTTCCGGTGGTAATGGTGTGTGTGTGTGTGTGTGCGTGTGTGTATTTGTGTGAGTGTGTATTTTTGCATGTGTGTGTGTCATTGAGTGTGCAGACTGAAGGATGACAGGAATCAACACAATTTCAAAAGTGACCTTGTACATTTTGAAAACAGAGCACAAAGTGAAGAGTATAGATAGATAGATAGATAGATAGATAGATAGATAGATAGATAGATAGATAGATGTTGAACACACGCATGTTTGGACGTATCTGCTGTTCGCACAACTGTTAACTGCGTCATGGAAAGTTGGCGTCGCAATTAGAAATGTTGAAACGCCGACTCGAGCGGCGGTCGCTGGCTCGACGCCCTTGTCGCCTGTTCATCCACCTCCATCCACTCCGCACATCATGAAATGAAATGGATGGATTGATAGGTATACTCTTACTCGTAGGCATCGCTGCTGTATAAGGTGATGATACACAGATGATGATGATGATGATGATGATGATGACGATGATGATGATGAGGCCCCTACGTGCAGCCGCAACAGTTAGGGAGGATTGATTACACACCCAAACAATCTCTCTCTCTCCCTCACTATCTCTCTCTCTCTCTCATTAAGATTAAGTACAAAATATATATCATACTTTAAATGCAGGACTGTCATTGAAACCGACTCACACATACACAAAAACACACACCAAGTGAAGTTACACACACTCTGCACACCCACTAAGTCAATTAAATAATGCAACCACACACACACACCCGGAGTGAAGCAACCAGCCATTACAAACAACAATTAAGTGTCAGTGTGGAGGAGTGGCAGCCATTCCCCCCTTTAGGAACCAACGCTGACTAGTTAAGGGATGAGAAGAGGCTTTTAACTCGCAGGGAAAAGACTACTGAGACAGATATAATCATTACCTCCACAAAGCCAGGATTGCATTGTTCCAACACGAACAACATGTTGGTAATTTGCACCTTAATAGGACGGACAGTCTCTGGGGGAAAATATGCTCCACAAATAGCTTTCTTTCACAAATCTTGGCGAATGCCTGTTGGGCCCAGAGATGCAGATGCTGAGCTTTTTCCACAGGCGGCGTTTCTCATAATGCAGCACTGCCCCCCCATGGGCGTCAGCGGAACAGGAGGGGAAGGGGTGATCAGAGACTAATAGAACGGGAAAACAACTGCAAGGACGCGACTGCAGAAACTTCTCATGATTAGTGAAAAAGAAGGTTTTGGAGAGTCTGGTTTAAAAAAATCTACACAGTGAATCTCCTGAAAACTGTTTTAGGGAAAGAAAAATGGGAATAAGAAATTGATTTTATGTTTCCAGATTCAAATTCACCATCTGCTTCAGCTGTTGAGGAGAACGCTGCAATGCTGTTTTGCTACGAAGCTCCAGAAATGTTTTGGACTAGGAAACTTGACAGTTGGTTTACAAAAAAAAAAGTGAACCAGCACTTTTTTCATTTATTAGTTATTCATTAGTTACCAGATATTTTTTTTTACCCTGTTAAAAGGGTCTTTTTTTCCATCAACATGGCAAGTTGAGGCAATGTGATTGCGATTCCGGGCTATATGAATAAAAATTGATTTGATTTGATATCGGGTGGTGAGTTGAGGATTTTGCATCTGGTTGAACACAAAAAAAAAAAAAACAAATCTCACAGGCACGCTAATGTCATGAAAAGGAGAAGCGGGTACGGAAAAAAAAAGGAGCTTGAAGGATTACATGGAGGCTTTTTTTTAACACCGGGTTACATTCTATGGGCTTGTCAGGTCATTCATCTGTGCTGCACCGCTGACATTGCTGAGGACAGTGCGATGCAAGGACGCTGACCTCAACCCCTTTACAAGCCGCAGGAAGCCTTGAGGACGGATGACAAATGGCCAGAGCGACCCCGGAGGGTGCCACCTCAACATGTAACTCCGTGCCCCACAAATGGTCCGGAGAGGCAGACTTGGCAGACCAGAAGAGCTGATAAAAAGAAAAGCCTTTTTATTTTACTTAAATGCAGTACAACAAAAATCTGTGCAGTTTCTTTGTAGAAAAATAACATCTTTGCCTTTAATTTGCACCTGCTTCTCCAGATTAGTTTTATTTCAAAGTAACCTATCCAGCATCTAAAAATATCAAATATTTGATGTTTAGACTGTATTTGTAAAGCTTTCACGATATCTAAGCTTCATGAAACATTCCAGAACGTTCCGTACATTCACAGCTGTACCTGTTAGACACTGAGGGGATAATGTCACACGGGGCTGACTTGCACTCACCTTGCTAACAAGCTAGAGTGCCAAAGTCTAAAAAAAAAAACACAAACAAAGCTTCTGCTGCAAGAACCTTGTTGACACTTTCGGGATGGGACCGGAAACAAACTCAGCAGAAGAAGCTGATAATTAACCAACATCTCACCTCAGCTGAAATCTAAACAGGTAGATGAGCAGACTTTATTGTCTGTTTGTGGAAACTTTGTTTGATTGATTCAGGCTTTCTGGTCGGCGCAACCCCTCGCAGTTAGCAAAACAAAAGAGCGAAACGTATTTAACGGGACTCTGGCTGAAGAAGGGTGGCTTTTCCTGACAAATGGCTCCAGGGACCGCCTGTGACACGTGGCGGAGCAGGTGAAGAACAAGAAGATGAACTGTAGTAATGACGCCGCTGGACATCGCCTGTCCTCAGACAGCCTCTTCCATCACTGACCTGGCCTCAGACCAGGACAGAAAGAAACTTAAAGTCATGTTGTCGCCCAGTTAATGGAACTACAAAAATCCTCCAAATTAGAACATTAGTTCAGTTCAGTTTTATTTGGACAATTAAAATAAAAACAGAAAAAAAAAAAAAAGGTTGAGGAAGAGAGCCTCGACCGACATAAACTGAAAATGTAACAAAGTTATAGTAAACACAAAATTAACATACAGAAAATAATATGAAGGTGAGCTTTAGGGACAATTTATATATATATATATATGGTAACAAATGATTGAAAGTATGGTCGATTTAAACACACTGAAATGACTTACATCACCCAGATACTGTATGTCTTATGGCTTCAAATATTTGAAAGCAATAGTTCAAGATTTTGAGGAATGCACATAACAAGTGATGCAACTCTGAATGAGTGCTATTAGTGTGACATTAGAGCCAGCAGCTGGTGAGCATAGCTTGGCTTAGAATTAAAGACAGCAAGCTACCTCTTAGCACTAGCTACATACTTGATGCACACATAGGAAGTCTTCATTTTTTCTTTCATCTATCGGCAATAAAGCCCAGAAGTGTATTTACCAACATGTCAATCCTTAAAAGCATGATGAGATGGGGGGGAAACTGAATCCAGCAAGTATTCTGCCCTTAATTGATTGTGATTAGACAGTTGTGTGAAGGTGAGAAATGACTTTTAATGTTGTTTATTGTTGATCTTCAATCTTGATCACTGGCTGATGGCAGCGCTTCAGTGTGAATGCATTTCCAGGAGCGACCGTGTGCGCTGTTGTGTCTCACTCTCATGTCTGGTCAGTTTTTATCTTGTGCAACCTGATGACCGCTGTACTCGGATCCTGATAAAAAAAAAAAAATCTGGCCCGAGTTCGCCAACATACTGAATGTCACAGTATAAATCAGCAATATACCAAAGAGCAGAATTACCATTTCCATCACTTGTTACTTTGTATTGTGGAATGTGCTTGAACAACATAGTTTCTCTTTCAAAGCCCTCTCAGTTCACTTGTGCTTGAAGTGCTTTTCTGCTCCTCCCGTATCTTTTGAAGTGTGCTCATCTGTTACAGCAGGTACTGTAGCTGCTTGTGAAGTTTAGAGAATTTATCATACAACCACCAGATCGCTGCAGGAGTTCATGTCTTCTGGAGCCGGACGCCGGAAATACCCACTCTGAACTATTGACTGTTGACCTGAGACTTTCGTACATGGTCGAACAAGCATTGCATTATGGGACGTGTAGGAGCCAGTTCTTTTTTTTTTTCTAAGCTTTTTTCTAAGCTTCTTTTTGTTGGACCACCAGGAAACACTCGCTGCTTTGACTGTGACCTTTAATGTTATGCAGAGAAACAGACTTTTTCTTTCATGCAAACAGAAAGATAACGAGATGATTTTTACGCAATCGGGCAGAAACGACCCGAAAGTTAAACGGCACGCGCCGGGAAAAAAAGAAAAACAGCTCACTTTCCATTTTTATGTATGTGAAAGCAAATGCACAGTGACACATACGCTCGCTCAAGGGCAGCTCAGAGACTGTACAGGTGACAGAATAATTTTTTTTTTCCAAACTGTTTTGCTTCACAAATTTTCATTTAGACAGGAATATGCTAAAAGCCAACACCCCCTCCCCGTGCGCTTCAAACCCTCAGGTGGTAGAGTTTCCGTTTCCCCACCTCCTGCTCTCGGCTCCTGCTCTCGACAAAGTCACAACTTCAAAGTCAAAACAGAGGAGAGGTGTGACACACACACACACACACACACACACACACACACGCACGTGCATACAGGCTGCACACATTACAAGGCCCGAGCGTTCTCGTTTTTCCACATTTCCTCCTCTGCCATCCAGTGGGGCTCTTTCGCCCTTTGTGATGTATAATTGAAGCTGTGTGTAATTTTCACCGACTCGTTTCCAATCGAATCCCACTCGGAGCTGAACTTTCACTTCTTCTCATCGTTCCTGAATATTCTCTCTGAAGTGGAAAGGGCCGGCTCTTTGAACATGCTGGTTAACATACCTCACCAGCAGCCCCTGCACCACCCCGACGCGTCCTCCTAACTTTATCACGGAGGGAGAACACAGCGTCTTTAAGAAGCGGGGTCGGATGGTTTCAAAGTCGGATGGAGCAAAAAGTTTACTAAACGTCGGCTGAATTAGTCAGACTTTCTTGGAACTTCGTCCTGTGCGGTCAGGATGTGTGAGGCATCCATCTTTATGATTTTTGTTAAAAAAGAAATATTTAAAGGCCAAAAATGTGGACAGTTTCAACACTTAAATCCCTTCAGATCCAGTGTGACAGTGTTGTGATATACACTTCCTGTCTTTGTGTTTTTTTCCCACCTTTTTCTATTGACCTATTAGTATCACCTGTCCTTTAGTAGTCTTCCCTCGCTGGTGTATTTAAGTTGGATTCATGTGCTCTTCGGATGGTCCCACCTCCCGAGTTTGTTCTTCCGACTTCGGTGTGCTCGTGTCGGTCACATCAACTCGGAATTTGGCCGCGACGTGGACGGTGTTTTGCATTTTCTTCTCTCAGAGCTTCAAACAACACACTGACAGCTGTTTCCTATATTTGAGCAACAAGCAAAAGCAAAGTAAACCGATCATGTAAACCATGAAATATGCATGTTACCATCAACCCGTACTTCCATCCACCTCGTTTCAGCTTCATATGACGTCACCTCGGCAACTCGTGTGCCCAAATGTCTTCAGACATTCTGACTTGTTGCTTTTCGTTCATGTGGATTTGCCCAGCCGGGAATATGTTTTTTTCTGATTATTCCAGCACACCATGAAGGTACAATATTTTTTTGATACTTTTCAGTTTTTAGTTTGTAGGGTTCATCCACATGTGACTTCCTGTCTTTGTGTTTTTTCTGCCTTATTTTTATTAGATGGATTAGATGACTAGTATCCCCTGTCTCTCATCAGCCACCCTTCCCCTGGGGATTTAATTGTGTCCCCTCTTTCTTTGTCAGTTTTTCTGTTATGTTCCTGGTGTCACTGGTTTTGCTCCTTGTGTTTTTTTTATTTTTTTATTCAATCCTGCGTTTTCAGCCTGTGACTGTTCCCCGGTTCAGCGCTGCCCCTCGTGTGTCCCCCTTCTGGTCCCAGTGGCTCTCTGGTTTGTCCTGAGTTTTTGTATTTTTCTTTAGTTCTCTTTTGAATTCTCCTCTCCCTGCCTTTGTTGCTTGTATTTTAGATCTTGGATTTCAGCTTTGCTAGTAAAGCTTGCCATTTCTTTTGTTTTGGTGTTCATATCAGACACCTTAAAACGTGAATGAATAGAACCTGAACGACCTGCCAGGCTAGATCTCAGTGGTTGTTTGTCTAAGTACAAGGTCATTTAATTCTTGTTACTCTAAATCTATGACCCTGTTGCTGCAGCCTGTCTGTTACCTGCCCCCCTACGCTTGACCTCTGGAATGGTTTGCCTGTTCGGACTGTCCTCTCATGCCCAGCAGTGAGCCTGTTCTATAGAGCATCAACTCACTGAAGTGCCCCTTATTCTTCCTCGCTTGGACCATCTATCCTGTAGGTTGAGACAAATCTGGGCTTGACTGGTGTCAGGAGGACGGACCACAAAACTTGTAATTCTTAACTTTTAGCCAACTTCATGGAGTTTTTATCAAGGTTATCATTTATTTGTCATTGTAGAACACAAAATGCAAGTTGGAGTCCCTTATGCTACACAAGAAAAAGTATTTTTGTCATGAGGAGTGATACTGCTCCGTAGTCTGGTGGTACGGCAGCAGATACTTCTGTGTCTTTCGGCAGACTGCAGCTGGGGTAGGTGTTGTCTTTTAGTATCCGTTACGTCACTGATGCTCAGTAGTTGGGTACTGAGGATGTTCAGGGCAGTTTTAAGTTTGCAAATTTCCCCGTTGTGGGACTAATAAAGGATCTTATTATCTTAATCACCCGCTGTGGAGCCTCCCTGTCCTGGGCCGAGCTCAAACCATGCCTGTTTGTGATGTTTCCAGTCCTGGATGGTTTCTATTGCTCCTATATTAGAATTTAATGGGTTTATACTTAGACGGAGAAATAATTTAGTCATTCCTGTGTTTACATACTGCTAATGATGACAGTTATGTAGCCCATCATTATAAAAAAACAGCCTTACATGTGGCTGACAGACTCAGTTCAGCCTACACACATCCCTCTGCAGTAGAAATGCACCAGACACTACAGTAAACACACAGACTGGTGTTTTCCTCCACACACACACACACACACACATACACCTACAGAGACGGAGCAGCCAGCGTGACTTCCTGCCCCTCTGTGTGACAGTAAACCTTTAATGAGTGATAAAAGGAAGCTGACCTTGAGCACAGCGTGACGCTCTCCGGCTCTGATCAGACCTGATAGAGCTGAACGCTGCAGAAGGCGGTGAGACAGCGAGGACAAAGACTGCGGACGTCTGAGCAGCACCGGGAGGGATTAGGATCCTTCTCTTTTTGAGTGAAGATTTTACAGGTGAAAAGTGGATATCACACCAAAAACACTGGCTGTGTTGGTCTTGACAAAATGGCAACAAAGAGGTCAAGAGGCCTGCGGTTAGTGTTGGGTTAGAAGACGATATGACATCGAGCCTCCACAGTGTGGAAACACAATATTTAGTCATGTTATTAAGTGTAATATGACACAAAGGCGTCTAAAAATGTTCACCTCTCTACCTGATTGAGCCAGATTTAAGCTTTAATCTGCTTACTATTGTGAAGGTTCCCCTTGTGCAGCCAACAGCTCTGACCTGTCAAGACATGGACTCAAGACCTCTGAGGGTGTCCTGTGGTGTCTGGTACCAGGATGTTTTATAGTGGATCCTCTGGGTCCTTTTTGTTGGGGGGTGGGGCCTCCCTGGATCAGACCTGCTCAGCACGCCTTACAGTTGCTCGATCAGATTGGGATCTGGGGAATTTGGAGGCCCGGTCAACACCTTGGGCCCTTTATTGCGTTCCTCGAGCTGTTCCTGAACAGTGTTTGCGGTGTGTCAGGGCACACTGTCCTGCTGGGGGGGCTGCTGCCATCGGGCACTGTTGCTGTGATGGTGGGGTACTTGGTCCGCAACAGTGGTTGGATGGGTGGTGCGTGTCAAGTGGCATCCACATGAATGCCAGCACCCAAGGTTTCCCAGCAGAATATCAAATTGTGATGAGATGATCAGTGTTATTTACCTCACCTGTCAGTGGTTTTAATGTTTTGACGTTTACAGATGAGATAGATCGATCGATAGATAGATTCTTAAACATTTGAATCAAAACTAAATTCTTGGTAGCTGTTGCAGCGCTGACTTTTGGGGTTTATTTGACAGTGAGCAGTAGCTGCCTTTACTGAGAATGCCTATGTCTGCGTCTTCAAATACTTCAACTGAGAATTGCCTTTTTTCAACATTTCAACCAAGACCAGAATCTTTCCCTAAATTTAACAAAGAGTTCTGAGAAGCCAGCATAAAACTAATCAGCTACGATAAATCCAGAAGAAAAGGATTTAGTTGCCGTCAGAATACAGTACATGAAAACATACGAAATATACCGAGTGTTTTCCAGATTCATTCCACGTAACTACTGCATTCAACAATCAGTCAAAATATACTTTATTTTCATTTTTTGGTATGTATTAACTGCTCAGCTCTCTGCTATCCTTTTTTACTTATAATTCAATAGTCAATTACTGACAAAACACTTTTTTTTTTTTTCAAAGAACATGCCCAAATTCAGTTATTTCCCCCACTTTTGTCACAATAAAGGCTTCTCTGAACAATAACTTAAAAAATCAATTTTTCCCTCTACTGTTTTGGTGCTCAGTGACTGGAATAATAACTTCTTGTTTTGATTATTGTAGTGAACAATTTCTGTACCTCTAGTTGTTACAAAGGCAAACATATACCTAACAAATGCAGTTTAATATCATTTCCTCAAAAGTCAGAAGCTCATCAGTCAGTTAGATGAATCCTCTGGGAACCATGAACATCTGTAAAAAATTAAATAAAGAAAATGGCAACCCCTTCAGTGGCTGTTGAAATATTTCAGTGTGGGCCAAAGGATTTATTTCATAGGCAGAAGAAGCAAAAGTATCTTATATCAACAAAATATTTGTGAGAAAAATTGGAAAAGATGGAAGAAAAGTAATTCCGAATAGCTCTTGGTTTGATTTCGAAGAGAACTGTTGGCAACAAAAAGTCAAACATGAATAAAGACACAGAATCGTTCCTGCTTTACATTTTATTCATTGTCCAAATTCATATCAGTAGACTTGGAGAAATAAAAGGTATTTTTTTCCTTTTTAAACATTCTCTTAAACAAAAATATAACAACTATTTACAATCACTCGTAAAAAATACATAAAAAGCGTACGAGCAAAATCATGTTGTCTTTCTAAAAGACATAAGTTACAACAGCTATGAGAAGTGTGAGACGAAAGCAAAACTGTAAGCCACAGACCGAGTTAATACCTCTTTGTACAGATTGTGCAGCACACTCACCACATTTAAGCTTATTGTTGTGCATTTCTGCTGTAATGCCAAAAGATGTCTACATAAAACACATTCACATCTCTCTTATTGCATTCCAGGTAACATGGCAGGACACGAGGAGGAGGAGGGGGGGCGCTAAATTACAGTCAGCTTGATATCTTCATCAAGCTGGGGGAGAGGTGACGTTTAACCTCTCCTGTTTTTAAAAACACTGACATGTCGTGTCCGCAGTGCCCAGAGCTGCTCGCTGCCAGACCCTCCGTGAAAACATACCGACTGTACGCAGAGTCGGAGAAGAGGAGGAGTTAAAAAGAAGCAAACTAAAAAGAAAACAGAAAAATGTAGCTTCGTGTCTTGGAGTGCTTGTTGAGCTCACGTGAGGGATAAAACAAAAACTCTGTGTCGAGAATGAATTCCCAAAAACTGTTCAGCTCTCCATCTAACAGCTGATCGCCGCCTTATTTTCTACATCGTCGTGCAGAAGATTAATACTGATTTACTGTTTAGAATCTGAATGAATTCAGTTGTGCAAAAAAAAAAAGAAGAGAGGAATTGTCAGTTTCTGACTCCGTTTTAAAAAGGGAGAAAAGGGACGAGGGTGATGTCACAGTGAGGAGGAAGGTGTGTAGTTCAATAAAAAAAAGTTCACCAGAAAATACAAATTTCACTCATTATCTTCTCAGTCTCATGCTGATGGAAAGTCAGGTGACTTTTGTGGTCCGCAAAACATTTCTGGAGCTTCACAGCAAAAAACAGCGTTGCAGCGTTCTCCAAAACGGCTGAGGTAGGTGAGGACTTGATTTGGGGTTAGGGTGATGGGCACAAGAGACTTTTCCTGTAGGTCTAGGTGTGAAGCATGTGTCAAGAATTTCAGATATTTAGGTAAAAGTAAGTCCATGGGGCATTTTTGGGAGCGCTAGCCAGCTGAAACCAGAGGCGGACGGATCAACCATGAGGAGATCCAGGAGGGCACTTACACTTATCACCCACCACAGGCTGAAACCCATACAATACTTTTACATTTCCGCCATGTGTGAAGTATGTGCAAAGTTGTCATGAGTTTCAGCCTCTTAAAGCCCTCAGGAAAACAATTAAATTACCAGAAAAATAATATTAATAATAAAAACTCCTTTGTATGGTCCATTGTTGGATCCTATAAAAATGTAATAAATAAATAAAATGGCTCCATTCAGCTCTGCCAGTCGAAGTCTCTGGATCCAAATTTGAACTGAATGTTAATTATTTATACCCTTTCTTAAAGCCGAAATCTCTTTTCAAACCAATTCAAGATCTCGTGGTTTCAAAAACACTTGAATTATACAAAAAAGGCACAATTTATTTTGTCGTGTTTTTCCATTTTAAAAGCTTGTTCAGCTGTTGAGGAGAAGTTGTTTTGTTGTGAAGCTCCAGAAATGTTTTCATTGCCTGTTTAGGACTTTCAGTCGACATGAGGCGGAGAAGATAATGACTAAATTTTCCTTTTTGGGGGGAACTGTTCCTTTTAAGTCCTGCTGGGAGAAAGGACAGGAAGACATAACGTGGCACATTAGGGGCATCAAACATCTTCTTTCAATCATCCAGTCTGTGAATGAATGAACTATCCGTGTGCCACCTCCCTGCAGGCAGCAGCGATCAGAGCCGCGGACTAAGAGGGTTTTCTTTTTTCTTTTTTTTTTATCGACATTTTTTTCTGAGCCGTTCTTATGTGGTGTAAGCTCAGACGGCATCAGAATGGGATTATTGTTTTTTTCAAATGTCGATCCCAAACCTCGCTGATATAATTCCACAACACACACAATCGCACGCGCACACTCATATCCCAAAACACAGCAGCAATTATAACTAAAGACAGAGCAGAAATGGCACCAACAACAGAGTGTGAGGGGAGGAGGAAAAAAAAACAAAAAAACAAGTCAAGAACTAATTCCTTAAAAGACTCCTGCCCGCGGACAGTGACAGGGCGATCACAACCTCGGATTATTTCTTATAACAAAATATTCAAAAATAGCCTTTATAGAGGACTCTCTTCTCTCGTCTATACATTAATTTATGGCAAAGAAACAACAAAAATATATATGTATAAATTCATATATATGCCATGTATATATTAGCATCAATCATTTCAAGTCTTCGTGTGGCAAAAAACAATAAGAAGCGTCACAGAGCGCGAGACAGAAAAGCAGAAGAATTCCAGTTATATACCCCTGCTGCACTGCAGATAAACACAATTCAAAACTAGTTTCCAAAAAAAAAAAAAAACGGGACTCAGAATGTACAAATCCGCTTCGGTTTTCCATACAAATAAACACGTTTTCAAGCAAATCCTTTAAATATTCTACAAAATGTTCTATGAACGGGGAATGGAGATGCGAGCCGGAGCGTTACGTTACATCGTCTGCTGACTTGTTTTGTTGCTTGTTTTCTTTTCTTCTTTTTTTTTTTCTTTTTAAATAATCAGAAGCCGATGTGAGAGGTACACTGTGAGCACATAGTCAAAGTTTTTTACGCTGCATCTCATATTCCTGCTGCACTATAAACAAATTTACAAGGTCAAATGAACCTGCAGAATTATACTCCAACATCTCAGCTTGTAATTCAATAGACGACTAGTCTAATAAAACACTGTAAACAAAACGTGTAAGCGTCCGTGTAAACACTGTCCTTTGTCTTAATGCACACCAGCTAAGCTTTTTTCGGTGCGTGCGTGCGTGTATTTGCATGCACGTCGTGTGGCCACACAGTGCTAATTCATCGTTTTATTATAGCTGCTGCAACAGAATCACGGCGCGTGTTTGCACTCTACGGGAAGCAGCGAGGCATTTGTTCTTCAGCTCATTAAAAACGAGTTATAATACAGATTTTATAGAACATCCAGGAGGCAGCATGCCGCTAAAGTACCTCGCGTCGAGACTGAACGAGCAATAAGAGAGGTGGCTGGGGTGGCGGGGGGCGCGACACGGAGACAAAGAATTGCCTGAGAGGTGCTGTTTGTCCTTTTCTTCTTCCTTCTATAAAGCTCAATAAAGTCCAATAAGTGGTAAACACAACAACCTCTCTGTTACTTCAGGAGTTTAACTTCTCTTTTAGAAAGAGGAGTTAGAGGGGCTCTATGTGTCCGCTGGAAAACAGTCAAAAATGTGAGTGTTGGGATTCACAAAGTTGGTTTTGTTACTGTTTTTTTGTGTGCATTTGGCTTGTTTGTGTGGGAACTGATGTTATTCATGTAAATGTACATCATCGGTCCCTGGGCCCAGAAGGAAACCCTCTCATTTATCTACATTCATCTCCTTTTGAGCAAACAAAACAGAGAACAATCCCCCGCGAGCCAACGTTCCTCATAATACTACAAGTTCCCGTCCCTTTGTCTGCTCCTCCTCGCTGTTCTCACATAATAAAAACATCGCAAAGCTCAGAGATGCAAACGAAGAGAAGAATAAACAAAAACAAATCACTGTACGACACGTTCAAACTGCGAAAAACAAAGTTCAGACAAGAGAGCTTGGAGCGCTAAATGGAGGTACGTGGTGGTCTGTTTCCAAGGAGGCCGACATCTTCTCACGAGACACTGACAGTCACTCGTTCCTTCTGTTATTTGTGTCCGTCCGCTGCGATGTGACTCCATCACACCGCCTTCTTCTGCTCTGTTCAAGAGTTTTAAAAAGTATCTAAAATCTTTCTTCTTTGTTTTGTGAAAAAGAGATGATTTTACAAGAAGTCCCGGGAGGGTAGAGAGAGAGGTCGCATGACCCACTGCTCTCGTCCGCAGGTGCATCGTGGTCCGTGGTGATGTCACACAGGGTCGTGGGTGGGAGGGGGCGCTTTGAAGGAGAATGTGCTCTTATACGTGATGACTGCAGGCTGGCTAGATCAGTCCAAAGCCTTATCAACACAACGTGGTCCATGTGTGAGAACATGTGTGTGTGTGTGTGTATGCATGAAGGTGTGTGACGTCTCCGTCTCTACACCGCCGACACTTGTTCATCTGGAACAAAGGAGAGAGGACAGTGTGAGGACAGTGTTTTGTTCACAATTTCAATTTCAGATTTCTTAATGTTTCTAATACCACACAGAATGGGAAGTAATACCATCATATCAACCAAAAGCCAGAGAGGGCAGGAAAAATTGATCATTCCATCACATGATATAACACGATATAACAATAATTCCTTACAATATAATTAATAAAATTTAAAAGGCATGTACCATTGAACTTATAATGCCCAAAGCATCTATTGCACCAAGAGAAAATGCATCAAAATAGAAATAGAGATAACACCTTCTAAGAGATGTTCTTTTAAATTTCTCAAACCTTTTCTTGTCTCTTTTTAAGACCTTAATATAACATATGAGATATGGTGGAATAATACTAACTGTGTTGTTTAAATCAAAAGTTGACATTGACATGTTCAAAGCAATTTCCAATTCCAAAAAAAAAGGAAGTAAATCAGCGTAAATCACCTAAATCATCAACAGAATGTGAAGAAACGACAGTTCTGAGATTATCTCAAAGATTGTACTGTACTGTACTGTGTTGCAGAGATATATCTACTGGAGTTAGCATGCTAACCAGCTAAGCCTGAAAACACTCCCCTGGTAGTCCTTAGCTGCATGGCTAACTGAGCTAACAGTATCTACAGTCAAGGATGTATAACCAGAATACAGTTAGTGGCAGTTTCTAGTTACTTTGGTGATATGCTGGCCCTGTTTTGTTTTGCTGTCGCTTTCTGCTGTGAGAAATATGACCGCTGTAACTGACAGTTAGCTGGAATCTCCTGGGACATACCATCCTCACTGTCAGCCAGCTGTGCTGGGAGGCAGATGCTGGGTGGTCTGGAGTGGCCCTGCGTGGAGCCAGCCGTCCGGGCCTCCGGGTGGTGGAGGTGATGGTTAGCAGCCAGCCTCCGCGCCTCGGCCAGACCACCCGCCGCTCCGGGGCTCTGCAGGAGTTTGCTCCTCTGCAGGGCCACGCTGTAGTCTGGAGGTCTGAGGTGAGGAGGCCTCGGGGGGAGACCTCCTGGGGCACCTACTACTCCATCTGTGAGGCCCAAATCCCCCAGAGCCAGACCTTGGTAGCCTGGAGGGGTGGGAGGAGGAGCACGGTAACGCTCATCCTTGGCGGGGGAAGTGATACAGTACACTGGATGGAGGTGGACATCAAAAGAAAGGAGGGATGGAGGGGGTGAGGGATGAGGAGTGGAGGGAGGTGTGTGGGGAGTGTGCAGGGAGGGGAGAAACAAAAAGAAAGTAATGGAAAAATTAAATAAATGTGGTGTTTCACAAACTCAATAAACATCCATACATGCACTGAAAAACGAGGTGAAACTTAAAGGAAAAAATATCAACCAATGAGATGGATGGCTGCAAAACATACAGGCAGAACTAGAGCTACTGAAGACCAACGACTACTCTCATCATAGAATAAGTCTGATATTGAGCAGATTAATCGATCAATCGTTTGGTTATGAAAATAGTGCCCATCAGAATTCCTCTTGAGAGGAGGGTGACGACTTCAGATAGCTTGTTTTGTTCGACTAACAGTCCAAAACCTAAAGATTCTTGAGAAACTGGAAGCAAAGAATGATCGACTTTACGATTGATCGATTATCAGAATGTTTGTCAGTTCATTTTCTGTTGATCTACGAATAGCTTAATAGACTAACTGTGTCAGCAGTGGCCATAACGCCATCTTTGTTATCCTCATGATACTAACATGTTTACCCTGAAACTACAGCGGAGGATCCCAAAGACAAATCTACACTCTGGCTGATGAGGATGTTTTCGTTAACTCCTGTTGTATGGAGAGCCAACAGCGACAAAAATGAGATCCGTTTGGAATCTTGGCCAAAGATTGAAAAGAAGCCAGAGTGCAGCATTTGCCAGCTGTAAACTAGCCCATGAAAGAAAGCTGCAGTAATTCACCTAAAACAGACTAAACTTAATTTACTGTGGGAAGGGAAAGGCTATTTCCTACTGTAACAACCACACAACCCTCGCGACAGAGCTGACCACTGTCACACTGTGTTCACTAGGGAATCAAACTCCTGACCCCTCACCTATCAGGCCCTTCTCTGTGCTTGACGTCACCGTTTTGTAGACGGGGTCTGTGCTTTGCCCTCCTTCCTCGTTGGTTGGTGAGGAGGGGTTCTCCGAGGTGTTTCGCCGCTTTATCGTCCCGTAATTCCCCTCGTAGGTGTCCGAAAGCGAGCTGGACGACGCCCAGCTCTGCCGAGACTGAGTGGACAGATCCGAGCTGGAGTTTCTGGAGTGCTGCTTGGCAGCAACGGCGTCCTCGTTCGCCCACGCCTGAGTGGCAGCCTCGACCTCCGCTATCGCCCCGGCCAGCTGCGTGTGCTTGAAGCCGCCCAGGTTCGTGTGCGGGAGGGAGAGCGGATGCCCGTGGATGCCGTGGTCCCAGGGCCGGCAGGAGGAGATGGGGAGGCTCTGGAAGGAGTCGTGGGAGTTGGAGGAGCAAGAGGTCCAGCTGCCCCGGCCGCTGTCGGCCACAGAGTCCAGGGAGGTGTGGTCCGGGGTCAGCTCCTCTGTTGAGGTGGAGGAGGTGAAGGTGGAGGCTCGCGTTACGTATCCTCGAGCTGACGACGAGGAATTACTGTAGAGTGAGATACAAAAATCTTAATAGGTTAATATGTATATTGTCCCCTATGAATAAACAAAAAACAAAGAGTGAGTTTGCATCTGGAGTTTGGTGGGCTTTTCGTCAGTGATGATAAATTAGTCGGGCACCCTTCTCAAAATCTCACCACCAAAAGTAATATACGGTATATAAGGGAGATAACTGTCAAATATCCAAATCTTACATTGTCATTATGTTCATCATCATGTAGTAGAACACAAGAACAACTTCCGTATAACACCAGAAATCCACAAGTCAAAGAATGAACCATCTATATGCATATTTTTAACACAAATCCCCCACACTATCTGAAGACTGAGATAATATAATGCTTTATAGATTTCCTGAGAATAATTCTCACTCAACCCAATTACCCAGATCATTCACCAACTGGCCAAATGTTTGTGGTCTAGTTGCCATGTAAAGATAAGTAACGTATATTATCTCTATACATGCAGCTATAATAAATATACCAGCAGCAAGATGAGTTTTGTTTATTCATGTTTCATTCGAGCCGAACTGCCCTCCGATGGCACCAGTCACACATTCAGATGTGCAGAGATTTTTGGGGAATTCAGAGCTGCATTCCCCCCAAAAAATAACACAGAGTCACTAGACGTGGATGTAAACATGGAACTAAGTAACATCTGAAAGATGTCATAACTCAAATATGATCAAAAGCCAGGGTAAGATTACCAACCAGCATACTAATACTCAATAAGAAAGGCTTGATGAGAAGTAGAGGGGCCGTACATGAAAAGAGAGAGGGACGATGAAAAGTTTGCAGCACAACAGAGGAGAAAACTCTTGAGTGTTGGTGAAGGTGGGGGTAAGTCGTACTGAAAGGAAGCGACCGAAAGGGCAAAGGAGGGAGGTTCAGTAACTATAAAAAGCTGCTGGCTGAAGGACATGTGGGTCAGAGAGTCACAACATCTAAAGCGAAGACAAATGTGAACAGGATAAAGTTCAGTGTTACACAGGTGATCTGTGTTGCCTCGGCACAATCCTCAACTTCCAACTAAAAAGTCAACAAAGAACCTTTTTCACATTTTCTTGTAGTTTCACCTGTGAAATACGATTACCGTGATTGCTCAGCCATTAAGGTTTATATTTAAAGTTATGCCTCGTCTGTTCGCAAAAATCCCCCAAACAAACATCTGACAGCGTTTCCTGCATGACAGATCACTTCGTCTGGCTTTTTAAAAATAAAACTATAAAAAGTGTTTTCTTCCTCAGCTGCTTTTCAGCTTGATTCACTGTCGAGGTTTTACTAGACAAACAAGCCGCTCAATGAAACCGAGACGGATTTCATAAAAACAGGTCGGCGTTATAAGACGAGGTGATATAATATCAGACAAAGCAGACAGATTATTGCGTCCTGTGATATTTTATAGGCTCCACTTTGTGAGACAGAGTGGCCTGATGATGCAGGGACTATAAACAAAGAGCAGACAATAAAAAAGGTGTGATGTTTACTCGGGCAGATTAAAAAGCCGCCTGCGTGAAAACAGATATGTTGTTAATGGTGAGGAGGAGGAGAGAGGAGGAAAGAGGAGGGCAGTAAATGTGGGATGCTTATAAAAATCTGCTGTGTTTTACGACTTCCTGTTCTCCGAGATTTAACGAGGAAAGGACATAATTGGAGTCCAGCTGGGGGGAAATGGAAGAGCGACTCAAGCTGGTGGACCGTGTTCGTGTCGTGACTTTTTACTGGTGTCGGCCATGACGAAGGTCTCTGATAGACGTAGTTTTTTCATGTATTGATTAACTTATTTTGCTTACATAACACGTCTTCTTACAGACTAGTGGAAAGAAAAACATACAAAATACACATGTAGGTAATCCTTTAAGTTCAGACTTCTGCTCTGGAAAGTTAAGTAAATTAGCGCAACTGTGTTAAGATGGCCTGATGTGCATAATAACTAAAGAAAACTTGCCAAACATGAAGGGGAGTTTCACTGTAACATCTATTTGTATAAATATTTACCCTTTTCACTTTCCTTGAAAGGTGGGATGAGCGATTGTTGAGTGTCATTTCCAAGTCATCAGTATTTGCTTACCCTACATTTAAAGCGAAACTCTCGCCAAAAAGCTACCGAGGCTTTATTTGGGATTGAATATGAGTCAAACCTTCGTGTGAAAGCATAATTAGGACGAAAGAGGCACATTTAAGATTTACTGTAGTTTCGGTTTTGGGTACGCTAATTTTGAACGGGAGAGCTAGGGGCACAACACGCTAGCATCAAAATCGCTATTTTTAGAACACTAAGAAGGCTCGACACAACATGAAACTTTGCTTGAGAACATTGTTTGTGTACAGAGAGTTTATGAAAAAGAAGGTTTTTGAACTACTCACGTTAGCTGCTGCATCTCCTGCGCGTCGCCGTCATGGCAGGCAAAAAGTATCGATCCCCGAGTGCGACCTGACAGGCAGGAGAGTAATGATGAACCGCTCCTCAAGCGTGCCTGTCAGGTCGCACTCAGGGATCGACACTTTTTGTCTGGCATGACGGCGACGCGCAGGAGATGCAGCAGCTAACGTGAGTAGTTCAAAAACCTTCTTTTTCATAAACTCTCTGTACACAAACAATGTTCTCAATTCTCTTGTTCATGAGTAGAGACCCTAGCGAACGTGCCCAAAACCGAAACTACGGTAAATCTTAAAGGTGCCTCTTTCGTCGTAATTATGCTTTTACACGAAGGTTTGACTCATATTCAATCCCAAATAAAGCCTCGGTTGCTTTTTGGCGAGGGTTTCGCTTTAAGTGTGTGTGTGCGAGTAGCTGGAATCATGGCTAGCATGTGCTCTCATACCATTTGTTGGGAGGTAGGGGTATGATATGAGCTAATAAGGACCCTGTTTAAAAGATGTAAATAAATCTCCATCTTGAGTGAGTCATGTAGCTCCAGTGTCAGCCAAAATGTATTTCTCTTGGGGGGAGGTTGGGTGCTTTGATTTAATTTTGCCGGGCTGGTCAGTGATTTCCGAAGCGCATATCTCTATATCATGCTCTCCTTTCAGCCTACAAGGATTATCTCAACCAGAAAGATCACAAAAACTGAGCTGAAGTTCATTTACCTTGTGCTGGGCTGGTTGTAATCGGCGTTCGAGTGTGCATGTGTTGCCGCTGTGCTCTCAGCAACCGCAACAGGTGTTGTGGTAGTAGTTGTAGCAGCGCTAGCAGCAGTATTAGTGCAGGTCCTGGTGCTGCTGTTACACCTGTCCTCAAGCCCGGGAGCCGGCACAGAGTCGACTGAGCAGATGCTGGAGCGGGAGGAGATCTCGCTGTGACTTGAGTCCGACAGGTTGTCTGCTTTACCGGCTGGAAGAAGGGTGTAACCTGGACAGAGGACAGCAGAGAGCAGTGATGAGGATATTCACATTTGGAGTCAAAGTAAAATACTTGATTTGAATAATGAAGGAAAAGCAAAAAGGAAGAGGGATGAAAGGTGAAAGGGTTGGAGCCAAGTTTAGTTGAGAATATGAGGAGACGATCTGTCGGAGGTTTCTGTCCCTTTTTTAATAGCAATGACATAAAAATAATACTGTCAATCCAGACAGAATCCATAACACTCATCACAGTCCTCATGTCAGGTGTAGTACCTACCATCAATGCTTACACAGTACAGCAAATAGTTTCAGCAACTGTGAGGCTGTGAAGTTGTTACCACTTCTAAAATGTGAACAGAGGCTCTGAATTGTGTCAAAATGACAGAGTTTAAACTTCATAAACAAAATTTGATGAACCTAATGATTTCTGACTGAACATGGCAACAGAACACAGCACGCCACAGAACCTGCACTTGCCAACAGAAAAAAGGATCTCATGAAATTGTCTTTGAAAATCGAATCTCAGAAGAAGAATGTTTCATAGTGACCAATTTTTAGAGTTAAAGAGTCAAGTTAGAAGTGCTTTCTGCTGTTTTCTGCGACGTTGCAACACTGAGGGATTCACAGCATTATTCCCAAGAGGAAAGAAATGCTGGGAAGACCGCAGAGAACAAACTGAAATGATCTTCTATTTGTCGTCGCTGCAGCAAACAGGATCCATTTCTTCACAGTGAAGACTTCCTCTCACATCACCTTTCTGTGACCCCTGGTGCATACAAGACTCTTTTCTCTCAATAACACTTGATTTTCGTGCCTCCAAAATGAAATGTAGCGACATCTCTCTAACATGCTATTCAAAATGTAATCATTAACAGCTCAATTTTTCCCCAATTTGCTGTTTTTACTCAGCAAAAGAATGGATGACTCAGTTCTCTCTCTCTGTCAGACTGTCTTTCTCCTGGTGTGTCTGTCCCTGCACAGCCAGAGGAAGGGGTTGGGGCTGACCGACCTCCTGGCTCTCTGCTCTGCCTGTCCTTGTCTCTCATCCTGAGGTGAGGAGGGCTCAACCTCCGTTGTTCCCTCCCCACTGATCAGATGTGCTTTGACTGCCATCGGCCTTTCACTGGACTGACTCCTTTCCCTCAGTATCCTGAACGGTGACATCAGCCTCGTCCTGATGGGGGACTCTTGGGGTTTGGGGCTCATTAGCAGGGGCTGGGAGAGGGGGGATAAACCCATGGGTCCCAACCCTGGTATACCGGGAGGAAACCCAGTGGGATTTACCCCATGTGAGCCTGTCCTCCCTGCTCTCACCCTCTGTAGCATTAGCCCTGAATCTCCCTGTGCACCGTGGTTGCTCTGCTGCCTGGATCTCCCTCTCCTCTCAACTGCTCCTGTCTCCTCCCGCATCATCTCCTCTATCTCCTGTCTTTCCTCCGCCATCCGATTCTCTCTCTCCCTGCTTCTCTCTCGGCTGTTCTGCCTGGTCATCAGTAGAATCCTCTTGTGGAGGAGGGCCCCACCTATGCCGTAGCTGCGCAGGCTGATGGTGCCGGCCTTTGTGCTGGCGTCGCTGGTCAGCGACGACGAAGATCCCGACAGGTTCATCTGGCTGGAGTTCTGGGACTTGGCCACGCCTCCCACTGAAAAGAGGGAAGGAGAGCCAGAGATCAAGATAAGGGCATTTTCATTCAACTAGTAAACGGAGGATGAAGATTTAAGGGTAACTCCAACAATGGGACGTATGAGATATTTTGCAGAAGTTTACAAGGAAGGAAAAAGTGTGGCAGATTGACTTCACCCCTGACTGACTGTTTGTTATCTTAGCCTTCTCTTCTAGTGTGACTTTTCTTTGGACAAAAGCTTGAAGGGTTAAAAGCATTTTCTGTTTCTGTAGCACACCTTTGCGCGGGGAGCCCTGCGGCGACACCGTGGGGCTGGAGTGAAGGGAGGAGATGGTGGAGACGGTGTCATCAGATGGTCTCTTGGCATTCCAGTCCTCTGATGAGCTCACTGGAGGCTTCTTTACCACCTGGGGAGAGTTGGAGTCTGGAGGAGGGAGGGAAAAAAAAGGTTCACAGAAAGGTAAATTATCCTGGGAGTCCGTTTAACACCTGCAGCAATGCAAAACAGCGAAATGTACATTTTCTTCCACCGGTGAACAGAAGGACAGAGATGATTAGGTGATTAAAATTAAATTCTGAATACCATAAACTATAAAGAAATTCAGTATAACTCCACACAAATGAGTCCAACGGTGACACTCAGATGTACTTACTGGATGTGCCAATGTCCTTGGCAGTGCTCTTCTTTCGGAGAGGGTTCAGCGGGACCTGGACCTGAAGGACTTGTGACACCCTATTTTGCGTTTTCCCCGAGGGCAGGGCCGACCGCAGAGACACCGGAGACATGTCCGACTTGGTGGATCGCCTCTCGCTCAAGTTCTTCGACACTACAACCACAGGAGGGAGAAGAAGACGAAAGATATATAAAGAAAAACTACATTACTTCAAAAACTTCTACCATTTAGCAAAAGTTCGGTTCAGTTACTCAGTGTGAGGTATGATAGTAGCTTGCAAACACTTGTCTCAGAGGGATTCATAGTTTTATATATTACAAATATTACTGTGATACACTAAAGGACAGTTTCATCAGATGTATACCGAAATGGGGAAAAGGTGTTTTCAGACATCTTCTCATGCACTTCATGCAACCTGTAAACCTCCCAAGACCTACCTGCACTAGATTTTTTGTAATAATTTAACATGTTTTTCAGGCACCTGGCTCAGCAAATACGACATAACTTTGTTTTTAATACAATGCCGTTACAGTTTCAAGCACTTTTTAACCTTTAAAACATTACACTGAAATTTAAGTGCTTTCAATGATTTCCAGCACCTTTGTCTCAATGATTTTCTTACTCATTTAGTTTCTCAACTCTTTTTATGTGAGTCTATATTATAATTTCATCATGTTTCCGTGTGTTTCTTGCGTCATTTGCTTGCATTTAAGAATAAAGAAAGCTTTTGAAAAGTCACATGTCAGTATGTTTCAAGACTTTCAAGAGCAGAGACAGCCTTGCAGTGTTAAAACACAAGATTTTCACATTACAAACTGATGAAAGTATCACTGTAGCACACTGACATGCCTTAGCACCGTCTCATTAATAGTAAGACAACGTGTTGGATTCATATAATGGCCACAAAATAATATTGTCAGCTGTAGTAAACCAAATATGCACTGATACAATTCAAATAAACCGAAAAAAAGGAATTCTTGGTCGTGCTTAAGTTATGATACAACAATATGAAAAAATAGAACCTCTACAGACTTGATTAATTTATTCCTGTTCCTTCCATGTACACTTGTAACACTAGGTGGCAGTGCAAGCCAATAATACAAATGTAACCTCTGCACGCTACAGTCTGAACAATCAGATAAGAAGTCAGTTTCTGTGCCACTCACAGGTGCTGTAGGACGGCTCGCACTGCAGCGACATTATCTGGTGTTTCTCCTCGTCCGTCTCCACCGTCAGGTTAGACAGGTACTGCTTCACCTTTCTGGCCATCTGAGCGTCTTCGTACAGCTTCTTGGCGTTGAGAAGCGAGCTGCGACGCACTCGTTTCTTGTGGGCGCCGCCCTGCACGTCCAACATGTTGGAGTTGGTGCTGCCCTGGCTCAAAGACCTGGCGAGGAGATGACAGGGGGAGGCAGAGGGAGGGAGGGAGGAAGGAGTGGGGTGAAGTAAACAGAGTAAAAGATGGACAATGGCGTGTGAAGGGAATATAAAGAGGTGATGGGTGACCCCAGATGAAGGATTGAGAAAGATGAGGCCGTAGAGAATAGACAGAGATAAACAAAGAAGACAGGAAAAGAGGAAATGCACATGAAAGCATAAAGACAGAAAACAAAAGGCAGATTGAAAGAGGGAAGGAAAGAACGGTACACAACAATCAGTCCAATCACCAACAAATCGGGCACGGCTACTTTCTTATCAAACACCTCTTCTACTATCAAATCTGCACATCTGCCTTTGTGTCAGAGCATAGCATTTTAAAAAAACGGGACCATGCAACTCGGAGGGAGGCAGCTGTCGCTCGTGTGCCATGCTATCACAGTACAGAACAGCAGAACATTCTGTCAGACGGAGGCAAAAAGGGTTAAGGAAACAGAAGATGCACAAGATTCGATATGGGGAATATTATGGCTTTAGGATGCAGATATGAACACACACCAAACATGAGTCAAATAGTATCTGTTCATGTTTCTCCTGGGCTGTTTGTCATGCCGGGTTTTTAGTTGCTGTTCTGAAGATTTTGGATCATATCAAATCATTTTGATCGGCAGCAGATTTCGTTAGTCAGATGCTACGGGGGGTGTAGACACTCAAACTGTCTTGACAATGTTGGCTCAAAAGAAAAAAATCAAAGTCCAGTAAGTTGCTTTTCATTTATATTTCCACAAGTGATTCCAAGGTCAAAAGTAACTTTGAACCTCAGATTTTGAGCTGCTGTAGACGAGAGGTCCCCAGTGCTCAGAAAATAAGGAAACTTTAACAATCCCATGACTTCTGGGTAAACTTAATCTGCTGACGTAGATCATGTGATACGATCAAAAGCTCTTCCACAGCTACCATAAAGAGAGGCGAAGTCCCTCGCCTTACAGGGGGACGTCCAGGTGATTTTATGTCACAATATGTAAGGAGTTGGTGGTGAGAGAAGAATCCTTTTTGATCTTGTTGAATTGCTGCATGAATTACACATATGATGCTCGTCAGTTTGAAAATCATTTTGCCGCTCAAGAAAGTTGCCGTTTTGGGCTTTCGTATGGACAATGAAGTATAGCACTGTGAAGACACGTAAATAGAATGACTACGCAACCAAAAGTCGTGAGTGTTATGTCTTCTCGTTTAACACTCAGTGAAACCTTGTAGAGTCAGCACTGCACGTTTGCACTCGGCAAGTTAGTCAGATCCAGGAGAGCTATTACTGCAGCTGTCAACATGAGCACACTGCATCAAGGTGATGTCCATGTTGGCACTGTTGATGTACATTTTCAAAGATGATGGAGTTCTTATTTCTTTTGCGTTATATCTTGACCACCAACTCAACTTACAAAATTGTGTTTTAAATTGGAAAAACATGTGCAATTCATGCTACACTTCAGAAATGAATTGTCCCTCGCCATTAACATACATACATATTTTTCCAAAAGAAGGTCTCATGGTTGAAACTGGAAGGGTAAGGACATCACTCTCTCACGACCTTAAATTGCGACCGTTTAACTTGCATTTCAATTTAATTTTTGCAGCCTGTCCCTGATATATTTACTTCTTAATTTATTTTTTTATAAGAATGACATTTCATTCCACTGCATACTTGTATTTCGATGAATGACCATAAATTTGAACTTTTACTTCCAGTTAATGTGATAAAACAAAGGTTTCAGTCAATCTTCTTTAATAACTACCTATTTCTATGTGAATGTTTTAAAAAACGTTTTATCAAAACAATCAATACCTATTCTAAGTTACTGTTTGACTCAAACAAACAATCTTATGAACGGGGCAAACAGTTAATGGGTCAATGATGGACTTCAGTATGGTTCAGGTGAATGGGCACTGCAAATGGAAGGGTTAATCACACACGAGCACAGGCAGAGACACATGTACACTCAGATAAAGTAAGGTGGGGCGGGGGGCATGCAGAGCTGATGGTGCTGGTGGAGGTGGGGTGGGGGGGGGGGGGGGGGGGATGCAGGGTGGATTGAAGTTTTGTTGGTCCACACTGAAACAGGATGAAACCAGTACCAGGACAAACTTACCCTAAACTCTTCCACCTCTTCTTCCTGCAAGCAAGAGGCGTGAAGATTGAAGCGTGACTTTAAGACAAGTTCAGGGGTCGGGGTGGACAAGACTATGCTGAGGTCATGCCACAACAGACAAACAAGAAATGACTGGAGATGGGACGACACCAGACATATGACATCTCCCCATATCAACCTGAAGAGTGCGAGTTGGTGTGGCCTTGTGCATCGCGGCCGTTGTGACACCTTTTGGAAAAACCTGTGTCATGTGTGATATGATGCTGAAACAAGTCTGAAGTAAAAGTCCTCTCTGACATCTTGTAGTATGAGGTGAGTGTCTACAGGGGGCAGTCATGCACTGCAGCAGTGACAGACAAACTGAGTGATACAAGCTACACACTGCAGGTCGGCATCAATTCTACATCACTTCCAGTCGATGATCAATGCCTTGTGTCCTTGTGCCGTTACATTCAAGCAGAGGAATGCAATCGAACAAACCAGAGGCATGAACAGGACAGGACGTGAATGGGAGTTGATTGAACCAGACCTCGAGCATGCGCCTGATCCTGTGGGTGAAGGATCCAGGTTGGAAGGTGGAGGTAGGGTGTGTGGTGCTTCCCTTTTTGCTCACATTTGCAGTCTTCTGTAGGAAAAACTGTAATCTAACCTCGCTACAATCATGCCTCTTTCTGTAAGTGACAGTCTAGCTGCTGGGCAATAGGAAGAGTCAGTTTCAAAGATGCACATAATTGAAGGGAGGGGATAATTTTTCACAGTAAAGTGATTGGAGACTGTCCCACTACAGAAATGTACTGTTAATTTGGTTCTGTGATGATTTTTGAGACACAAAATCCACCACAAGGTCTCTCACCTTAATGTATTTCCTCTGAAAAATATCTAAAAAGATTTTTTTATGACAGCAGCCACTGAAGATCTCCAGGCTTTCTTAGAGAGAAGTTTTGTGGGTGACACTTCTGTGAAACAGCTAAGTATCTGATAAAAGCTCAACACTGGGGTTTTGAGCTACCAGTATCTGTGAAACTGGCCCCGACAGCATCACGTAAAAGCAAAAATTGGTAAATCTCGAGAAATTTTGGGGACTCTTGTTATCAAAAACAACCAACCTCTGTCTGAACATGAGGGCAGGGTCCATGTTGGCCGAGGTCAACCGCACCACGTGTCGGATCTCCTTGGCGATCATCCTCAGCTTTTCAAAGTTCACGAGACCGTCCACGCTGGAGTCGTTCCCTGTTCATACATGCACAAACAGTGTGAGCTAGGGGGGTAAACTTTCAAAACTATACGACACAAATTATTAATATTTTGGGACATTTGCAAGATCGCAATGATATTTCTAAGTCGAATCTTCAAAGTGCAAATCTCCTTGTTCGGGTCTCCTTCATGTCATTCCTCCAGTAGATCAAAGTGGTGTCAGTCTTTCATGCCGAGTCATGCAGGGTCGTTTTGAGAATTTTTAGCAACTTGCTCAATTAGGGAAACTTTCTTTTCAATTCCTAGCATGGCCGTACACTTAAGAAAAAAAGGGCTTTAAGGAGAAGTCAGTTTGGGTGCTTTTGACATGACTCGGTGCGATACCTTAAAAAGGCAAGATGAGGAAGCCTTTAGCAGAAGTAAACCTGACTAAAATCCTCTACTTCCTCTGTATTGTCTGAACGGTCCATTTCAGAGTGTACAGTATGACATGTAGTTTCAGAAATGGCCTCAGTCTTTCAGTTAACAGACAATTAAAGGGAAATGTAGCAACATAATAAGTTATGTCGAAAGGCAAGACTCTTCTTACCTTCATGTAAGAAGGTGAGATCCTTCTTGACCACTGGGAAAAGTGGGATGATGGGAGGCTGCATGCTCTGGCTGCTCAGGATGTTGCGGTACTTGGCCATGTTCCTGGACGGGTCGAAGACATCCTGCAGGTCCCCGAACAGCTTTTCGTACTTGCTGGGCAGTTTCTCCCAGGAGCTCCGCAGGCGAGCCACGGGTGCCAAGTTCAGGCCGCTACGGGACGGAAAAAAGAGGCGCGAGGAGGCAGAGATAAATGGGTTGTGCGATGGGAAGAAGCGAGGGGAGGGACAGAGGTAGAGATGAGCCGGCACAAGAGGAGAAAGGAGCATATTTTTAGCGTTCGATACATACATCCCAATCAAAACTCCATACTGACACTTGCTTAATTGCCGCTCTTCGATCTAACCGTCTTCAGTCTTCATTTTCCAGAGCAGAGGACCCCTTGAGGCAATGTCATCTCAGAGCAGACTCATTTAGACAGCTGGTAATTATGACTGGCACAGCATTTATTCCTGCTCATTTCTTTCATTATCTTTTCCATCTCTGTCCCTTTCTCGTTGCCTTCAACTGTCCATCCCTCCTCCACTGCTGCTCCTACCTATCTGTGATTCAGCCACTTTCATCTCCGTCAATGGGTATATTTTTATATCATCACACCTGCCACTTTTTCCTTTTTTTTTTTTAAACACTTGACCACTTGCACAAAAAATGCGGAGTCTCCTTCAAAAATGAAGATAATGGAGGTTTTCTTGGAGCGGGTCTGCCCGATATAAAACATGATGGGAAATCCTGCAACCAACCATATCTTTCTCATACCCCGCCATGCACAGCAGCAATGCCCCTGTCACCAGGCAGGTTATGCATCAGTGAGCCATATGGGCACAGACATCCTGCTGTGAGGGAAAGTGTAAAGAGACATGGAGGTCAGACACTCTAAAGTGGCTTTTAGAGCAGTGAGCAGAGGAGCAACCCACTGCTTCTTAAAACTGAGGTCTAAACTCTGTCCTACATGACCCAATGTAACAAGAGGACAGCTTCAGGACCTGGTGCCTACCTAACCCACATGCAACTTGCCACAAACTGACATCACTGGGAACTATTTATCAATCTACAAGTAGTTTATTTAATACCATTTTAATATCTATAAGGACGAGCTATAGGATCTGGGACATTTTTTTTGTCGATCTGATATTGCCAAAAATTGATAAACCGCTCAAGTATAAAAACTACTGTCATCTGCGTAGAAACAACATTCTGGGTGTTTTACAAATAAGCAAATATAGGGGAAACAGTATAGTAGTAAGAGAACAGAGGCTTGTGGGTTATCAAAGGGGCAAAGCGAGCAACTTCCCAAGACCACCGGGGCTCGAGGGCCAATTTCAGACTGCAAAACATCTGTAAAACATCCTGAATTTTGTTTCCATGCAGATGATACTAGTTTTTATACATTAGTGTTATAACAATCTGTGGCAAAATCAAACTACAAGCAGATTTCCTGGTCTTATAGCTGGTCCTTCGGCATCTGGAGTTTTTTGTTACATACCAATACCAAGATGATTTCATTTTATTGTGTTATGTTTCATTACTTTTTAATGTTTGCATTTTTGTTTTAAAAGATTCTTATTAGGTATTCTTGAAATGTTTTCACATAAAAACAGATAAATACTATAAGAAAGTAAAAAAAAAAAAAAGCCTCTCCTGCATAACACACACACACACACAACTGAAAAAACACAAACGCTCTCTCAACTGCCTGTTCGGACAGAATACACACATATATTTGTGGGTTCAAACACAATCACATTTCCAAGTTCATCACAAACTATCAGCACTAACGGTCGAGTTCCTCACGTGTGCTTTACCCCCTGTAACAGGACCACATTACAACCATTTTCAGCTCAGTCTAACAGTCATCTAGAGCCAAAACCACAGAGGCCTGAGGGAATTGACAACAGCAGCAAACAATAAGTGTCGCTGCTGCTGTGGTTTGGGAGGATCGGGCCTGATTCAGTGAGCTGGTGGGAGGGTGAGGGGAGGAGGTGAGGAAGGAGACAAAAGGCTGAAGCTCATTTGGCAGAAAGAGTAGCGCTTACTTTTCAACTGTCTTTGATGCTACTACTTTACAACCAAATGTAATTTAAGAAGCCAGTACAGACACATAGTCTTAAAACAGCTTCTACATGGAGCCTACCTGATGATGGCGAACATGGAGTTGAAGTTCTTGCACTCTCTGCAGTGCAGGGCGATCTTGATGAAGTGTTTGATGGTCTTCATCCTCTTCAGGGCGTTGGGCTCCTTCAGGATCTCTGTGGCCACCCAGAAGGTCTCCTGGTTTATCACCTCCTCAAACTGTTTCAGATTACCACTTGCAATCGACGAGTCTAGTTTAAACAAGTCGTCCACGTACCTGGGAACAATGACGAGGAGGTTAACCATGCACGACGACGGGTTCGTTCAATATACCACCCGTAGTATTATTTTTGACCTTTTTTATCAATGTCTTTACTCTTAAACATGGTATTAAGTTTCTTTCTTAAAAATGCAAGGACGAAGCAAAATGTTTAACAAGTACATACTCTGTGGACTCAATATTCCTGAAGAGCTCAAAGTCTCTCATGGAGAGCTGGGCAGCGACCTCCATGGTGCTGAGCTGCAGCAGAGAGATCTGACTCTCTCTGAGAAGATCCTGAGCGTCCTCGTCTGAACACAACGTCTCCGTCTCCATATTGTTCTTCAGGTAGTATCTACAGGGAGAACAGAGGGAAAGATGACAAGAAGTTAAACAATATATTGTTTTAGCAAGGAAAAGAGTTTAGCTTCTACTAGTGCTCGTCCTGCTGTGCAATTACAGTTCGTTTTTCGTTTGTTTTTAATTTCCATTTCATTTTTAGTCTTTTGCCTGCAATCCAGTTCAGTAACAGTTCGCTTTCAAAGTGGATCTTCTAGTTTCAGTTCAGTTTTATTTGTTTATTTTTTCTCCTTTTTTGGTTAGTTTGTTGTTTTTACCAGTTTCAGTATTAGGTTGTTGTATTTCTCTGAACACGTTTTGAGAAGTTCAGAAGAGCTAATACAGAACAAACTCAGCACTCTGTGACAGCAACTGACGCAGAATTATGTAGACATCACAGTCTCAATGAACACATACCAATGCCTCCTGATGCTCGTTGGGCTGCTGAATTTGACCAAATTGACAAAGACAAAAAGACATTCCTGTATATTTTTATTTCATGATGCAAATACACCATGTCCTTTAAGTTAGTCTCATTTTTCATTTCTGAACTGAAATGTTTTTTTTTTACACCATGTATTTGGTTTTTCTGGTAGTTTAGTTTGAGTGAACTAAAATAACCATTTACTCTGTGGAGTCAGACAGAATGAAACAATATCTATTTCTGCAATTTTTCCAGGAAGTTACTCATCTGTACAACTCCCTGATATCCCCAGACTTCTCTTGCAAATTTATCAAATCTGAAAATACGCCCAGCAGTGACAGAAATCCTGCAGAGAAACAGACGAGGACTAACCATGTCGAAGAAAGTAAAAAAAAAAAAAAAAATCTTTGAAAGTGATGTCATCGCTGTGTATTTTTAGAGCAGTAGCAGTGGGTACGAGATCTGCAGTATCCTCAGATGCTTTAATAAAGGCTGCAGAGGCAGACGGGTGGGTGGACAGGATCCAGTTTTTCATCCCGCTGTAACTTTCAGCGAAAAACCCAGATAAATCTCCTGAATGTTCCCCTCATTTGCATCTCATCTTAAAAGGGCCACATTTTCTGTCTCCAACTTCTGATGAGTTTTTAGGAAAGGGAATAAATACCCAGATGGTATTGATAGAGTATAGCCATATTTTACCCGGGGTAAAGACGTGGAGAGACACAGTTATAGGGGAGAGAGAGGAGCTTAGAGCAGTTTCTCTATAGGTTTGATCTCCAACAGTTTCTGTGGGAGGATGTCCAGCAGCAGGCCATCTCTCCCACCTCGTTATGTGCCCTTCACTTCCTCTCTAATGGAGCTGTAATGTGGACATCTAGGAATGCGGCATCTTAGCTGCTTGTAGACCTACAGCCCAAGTGCCAAGTGTTGGCATGGATGTGACTCTAAATTGGCCTCCGTTACTCTGCCAGAGGAGCTCTAGAGAAGAGCAGCGAGCAAGAAGAGGTGAGGTGAGAAGATCGAGCTTAATTTACGTTTAGGATAAAGCACGAGACATGTTTCACACTTAGAAAGAAGTGAAGACTCTTTTGAGAGATCGAACGTAGATCTGAAGACGTTATTGGAGGCTGAATGTTCAATTTTGAGATATTTAAGGACTTTCCAAGAACCTGTAGACACATTAAACTAACATTAGTTGAGAGGAACTGAGGAGATAGGGGGGAAGCACACAAGAGGAGGAAAGCAGTGTTGAGGGGAGATAAAAGTAGATGAGGTGGGAGGAGATAAGAGGAGAAAAAAGGTGAAATATAACGATAGGTTGCAAGGAGGGGGACAAGATTTGAGGAGACAAAAAGGGATGAGAGGATATGAGATGAGGCAAAAGGAGAGAGTGGATACGAGATTGGAAGAGGCCAGAGGAGGAAAGGGAAGATGAGGGGACAAATGGGAGAAGAGGCAAGAGGAAATGGGGGAGAGGAGAGGAAATGATAGGAGGGAAGAGAGGAGGAGAGGAGAGGAGGGGAAATGATAGGAGAGAAGAGAGGAGGAGAGGAGAGGAGGGGAAATGATAGGAGGGGAGAGGAGGAGAGGAGAGGAGGGGAAATGATAGGAGAGAAGAGAGGAGGAGAGGAGAGAAAAGGATAGGAGATAAGAAGAGAGGAGTACTTTAAATAATCATTTGATGGTCCAATTTTCTCAAGTAAATTAAAATTACATTAACAAACTCAAGACTCATTAAACAAAAAACAAACACGCAATCTGTACATATGGAGAGGAGACTAAATTAATGATGGACAAAGTGGAGCTAAATCACTGGCACATAGCCAGTGTATATAACCACCAGTGGTGGTTTGTGCGGGCGTCTGTCTATATGTCTATATGTATTTTGGCAGCGTGAACAAGACTTGCTGCTGGCTCGGGCCTGTCCCCTGTTAGACCTCCTGTCAATCATCAGCGGCAGAGAAGTGGAAGCTGAGGAGGCGGGATACAGAGACAGAGAGATGTCCGCCTGCTGCGTCTGATATATACGACGACTGCAAACTGCGCTGCATACAAACTACATGTATATCCCGCTGACACTGCACCATGTATATGTATACATGTTGCATGACAGTGGATTGTAAATTTGTCATGTAAGATAGACAATCTGTAAAGCTTTTATTTTGTTGTAAATAACTTCTCCGGATTAAAGAAAAGGGGACCGATCTTTCACTACCAATATCTCACAGGATGACATTTTTGTCCCATGCAGCTTAGCCATCCATCAAAGACACCAGGAAGGTGTTACCATGAGTGAGTGTCTCGCTGTCGATACATGTTTCGACACTGTCTTGGTAAGAATTTATGCCTATAGATGCATGCACATACAAATGAGTCGGCTTGTAAACACTATTTGCATGTCTATCTGTGCACAGATGCGTGACTTCGTATAAGAAGGTGACCGTCTGTATCTATAACTTCGTACGTGCCTGTGTGTGTGCGTATGAATAATTCCAGCCGTGCCACTCTGTCTGCTGAGGCCTCCGCCCCTGACAGAGGATGAAATATTCATGCTAACCTAGTTGGGAGGGGACTGATGAGGGACCACAGGAGACCAGGGGAGAGGGAGGGAAAAAAAAAGTGTGAAAAAACTGACTGAGGAACCGTTTGAAAGCAGACTTTTTACGGCTGCGGGCCAATTATCCTTCATGTCCAGCTAACTTTAAAGAGGGAATGTGTCCGGCATAGAAACGACCGTGTGATGTGCCACAGATTTGCCCACATCTAAAAAAAAAAAAAAAACCCACTGATGTTTTGGTTGAATGAAACACACAGCATCACACACAGGCTGTTGACCAGCATCACGTGCAACTCACTGCAACTAAAAACATTTCCCAGAGCTTTTGTGGGGCGCCTGATTTATTCATTCCACTGAACTAGGACACTGGCTCTGAATCCGGCTCCTCGGCACCTGGAGCCTTGCTGGTTTGTCTTCGAGCTATTTACTCAGGAGCTGATTTACACCTCAGAGATGCTAACTGAATTAACAAAATCACAAAATACTACCCTGTAAGATGTTGTATTGGACTAAATTCTATCCATTTACAGACTGAAGCTCACTAGTTCATACAAAATAGTGAGCAATGTGTGGCCTTGTGTAAATTTGTCCAACCCAGATATAATTTGGAAAAGGAAAGGAAGGAAAATCTCAGGATTGTGGTTTTGGAGTCCAAGCACCACAGATCTTTGCTTTGGTTTTCAACAACACACAAGACTGCATAAATTCTGAAATCCTCTGATCAACTTCCAGCAACTTTCTGTCCAAGATTCCCACTGTGGATCGGCTGCTTTTTCCAGGATCAATGTGCTTCCCTGACACTGAAATATCCTGGTTTATTACTTCCCACTCGCTGCCCGGTACTTTAAGTTGCAGAGACAGAGACACTTGCACACTGTTCGATTTGAGCTTAATTTTTAAGCAGACCTACATTCAGCTTTGTCAGACGTTGTTTACGATGCAATGTACAGGGGCAGTGAGGACCAATCGGATGCTCCTGACCGGCCATCAAAAGTTCATCTCTGACATGGCAGAACATTTTGTCCTCCTTGAAACAGAGCCACGACTGGATTTTTCAAAGGTCAGGTCCCTTTTCTTTCACGCCTGCACGAAGTGGCAAAACGAGCACCTCAAAGTGCCATGGCAACACAATGCGTCGGGTTGGTGGAGCTGTGACAACAGTAAATGTACCTCTGATATTTCCTCCTCCTACTATCACGACTGATGTGAACAAGAGAAAGATTGGTAGGAAATATGGTCATGTTTTTGTTCTGATTTAGATAGGGAGCTTGTAAATATGTTGGTGCTGCCGACTAGTACGAGCTCGATACAAGGGTAGATTAATGTAATAGATCTTCGTTAGCTAACAAACCTTTCTCTGAACTTTCAAACAAAGATATTTACAGACAACTTTCAACTGCTGATCTACTTGCACAGCGATTGTTGGAGTTTAACAAAAACAAAAGTCTTCCAGTGTATACCTAGTCTGAGGCGTGTGCATGTCACTAAACATCAGTTTAATTCCTCCATTTCTTACCTGCCGTTGAGCTGAATCCGATCAGCCAGTTTGGAGAGCTGGTCGGGCAGGCGGCGCTGCTTTATGACTCCCTCTGGGCTGACTGATACCTCACACAGGGAGTATGTCTCAGGTGCTGCGATGAGGCCGAACTCATTGACAGTGTGGGCGACCACATCCTTGGCTGTAGTGTCCTTGCTGATAATGATGTAGCAGCTCTGCTGGTCGGCCTTGAACACCCGGATCACCTGGTCAGGGATGTCTGAGAGTTGGAAGAGAGAAAGGAGAAGAGGAGTGCTGTCAGGGACTGAGTAGGGTTGGATGAGGAGAACGTGTATGGAGGCCAAAACTATAATAAATGCCAATAATGCAATAAAACTAAATGTAATGAAGTCTAAGACACTATAAAAGTAATTTAAGAGATGTTTGGCAATTTTTGTCTGGAGAGTTTCGTCGTCTCTCCAGCCCTGCTGTTACATAAATTCAGTGAGTCTTTCTGTGAAGCCATTTTTTATTTTTTTTGGACTTGCATGATGATGCCACATCTTGCAACATCGCTACAAGTTCAATAGTATTATTTTCTCTTTCTATGTTGGACACAGATGAATTATAAACCTCTACAAGGTCACGAACAGGAGAATACATACATATAAATACCTGTCACTGTTTGTATGCAAGCATGTACAGTAAAGTGAGTTGTGTGGTTGCTTGTAACCAAACTACTTGGTTTGTTTTTTATCAGTCTTTGCACATGTGCTCTCTGTGATTTTTTTTTAACGTCTGGTTTGATGCAGCAGGTGCCCTCAAAGGGGCTCTGTGTAACAGTTCGTAGGGATTTAATATATTAACATCTTTTTTAATTGCCCATATGTGAAGACTTGGATGCGATTTCCTGCGATAGTCCAAAGGATGTGCCTTGTCTGTCTCAGCGCCTCTCTCTGCTCTCCTAACAGAGAGCAACCTTTGCTAACCTAAGTTTAGAAATGCAGCCCCCCAAATATAAACTTAAGACCAGCTTCCAGCACTGAAGTTTCACAGAGCTATTTGAATCCAAGAGTCTGATGCTGGAGACAATAAAGTCACTTTGAGCCTTGAAACACAGATGCTGTACTTGTTATCAAACCATGCATCAATACCAATTCTTGGTATAAGCTAGAACTACATGTGACACAATCAGTGACGTCTTTCACAGATATTTTGTGCCTCAGATAAAGGAACAAGGTCACATTCAACAGTTAGAGAGGAAATAACAGTGTGCTATGAGCTGTGTGACAGTGGTAGAAGCAGGAGGAATCTCATACATGCATGTGGGGTAATGATCTCCACACATCATCACCTCTCACTTTTTTTAGTTTCGTTACCTAGTTATACTTTGGTTTACAATAATAACACACTTGAGTTAGACGTTCAAATCTGGTCCCATCCTGGTCCTGTATATTCAACATAACTTTGCAGGGGAACCTTCTATTAAGACTTGAAGAGAAAAAATAAATAAATACACACACTCTTCATTCAATAATTAATCATTTAAACTTAAATCATTTACTGAGCCACATTATGTAACGCGTTTAAAAGCCACAAATGCAAAATTATTCATAAACAGTCAAACTGTTTTCCCATGTTAAATGAATGAATGGAATACAGTATAATTGTGTGATTGATTTAAGTAAATATTCAATAGTAAGAGGCAAAAATAGAAGCTACATTTCCCTGTGGCAGCTGACGCTGGAGCAGCTGCACGCGACTCACACGGAGCGGTGTGTGTTAAATAATGGAGATGTTCCCCCTGAGTGAAATACTGCATTAAAGATCCCTGTGTTTGAGTAAGGAAGAGGGTACGCCCCATTAGCCACAGGCAGCCAAAGAGCTCCATCATTTAAACTGAAAATGGAGGGAAATCACGAAGAGATCGCGGAGAAACAATGCAAAAGGCCTGCGTGACTGATGAGCGTGCCTCCTCCTGTTTACCGAGCAGAGAGCGGTTAAGTGTGTTCAGACACAAAGTCATTACCTCCACCTTTATTAGCACACAGATCTCTCGACTGTCTGCAGTGACTGTGGGGATCTTTAGGTGTCTGTGTGTGTGTGTGTGTGTGTGTGTGTGTGTTGAGATGATGAGAGCTGGGGCAGCTTTACTATCATCATTACAGCAGCGGTGGCGGCAGCACAATAAGCACGAAGGAATTGCTGAAGGTAAAGCCAATAACAATAACGTTAGAGTGAATGCTGACAATCAATCACCTCTGCTTGTTATAAGAGCCTGTTGGTGTGTGTGTCTATTGTGTCAGTGTGTGTACAGGGTTAGCGTATCCCCGTATCAGTGATGTAGGAATGAAAGAAGTGAGGATTTTTTGAGGGAAGTTTGGTTGTATTCATATGAAAAAATGCTGCCATTGCCTCCTTTTCTTCCTTTTCTGTATAAACCATTTTGACAGGAATGTATTCATGTATTCTCTTTCACTCTATTCATATATATACATCCAAATCTTTTCCTATTCTGTAACTTCTGCTGGCTGATTCTTTACACGTATCGTAGATTTACATTTACTTTGAATATTTTGGTATAAATGTAAGCATAAATGTGTCTTTTACGCTTTGTATATTGTGTGAATTTCACCGTGTCGTTTTCTATTTTGCAGGTCAATGATTCCTGGAATGCCGACATATTGATATTTTGATGTTGAAGGCCAATCTTGGCTATGAATGACCTCTCTGTGGACTGTGGGCTTATTGATTGGAATCACATGCACTTAATATGTCAGTCAAATGATTAGTGACTTTTATCCAGGAAGGTTCACTCTACAGGTTGAAGTGGAAGTATCACCATCATCATATATTCAGTGCACTGGAGAACTTAAGCAGTTTCTCCACTAAATATAGTCTTAGTTGCTCAACTGACAAGTTCCGTAACTTATGGCAACTGTTTTTATCTACAAGCTCCATTAAGCCTAGATGTATCATTCTGATGGCTGATTTTGTATTATTTACCATTTGTTTTGCCTTTGTGCAACGACTGTATTAATTTATTTTTATTACTATCATGACCATCAAGATTATCATTATCATTTGCATTACTCTCTGAAAAGGTTCATTTTCAATTTTCTTTCTATATTTTGGCTGTAACAGCATTATCAATTTTGTTTTGTGCACAAGCTTATAAAACAAGTAGAAGCTACAAATTAATTAATAAAGTCAATAAAAGTTAATAAAACAGGTCTTTCCAGGCTGAATTCCCTCAAATTCAAGTACTCAAAACTGCACTGTTTGAGACATGTGAACGAGGTTTGTTACTGTTGCAACACTAAGAATTTTTTATAGTGAAAACAAGCAGGCTTTACAGTTCGAGTAAAAATAGCTTTCTCACTCAGGCGCACATGAGTGTTCTAAACTGTGACCTTCAAACCTTCTCGAGGCAAGTGAAATAACAATAACAAGCATGCAAACGGTGGAGTGAAACGCATGTACTCATGTTAAGTTAAAAAAATGCCAGAGGAATTAGATTTCATTATTTGACTAAATATGTAAATTGAATCACTTTCAGTGACCAGTGTCTATTTAAATGCCACTGGGTGCAGTTTTGCTGGTTGGGACATATGGATTTATGTCTCACTGGTATCATCATGCGACAATCATGTGAACAGTGATTGTATTTAAAGATGGCTGATCTCTATGTTTCTTTTCATTTCAACGACCCATGGGATCCTTTATTCTTAGGATCAGAAATGCAAAAACTGCATCAGAAGAATGCATGTGTCGCTCCCTCCATGTTTCCTGTGATGCTGCAGCAGCAGAGGTCCTCTCTTGTTTATGTGCAGCAGGGCGGTGAGGATGAACTGAGTGGAGGCTAAACGCTCTGTGTCTCATTAGCTGTGATTTGTGATGAGAGTGTGGGAAGCTCTTGGCTAATAGCTGGCTATCATATCCAGGGGGTTTAATCATATTTAATCCTGTGGACGAGCTGCGACCTGACCTGCACTGCACGCAGGAGGACAATCGCTGCCCATCCAGCCAAACACCCAATCAATTATCATCTTTAATAAGGTATCATTCATTTTCTTCAGCACCAGAGAATGCATTCATGGGCCGAAGCCAAAAAGGATTTCTACACAGGGAAAAAAAAAAAAAAGTCTGGTGTTTTTGCAAACACAGCACAAAGAGAGGCGACGCGCTCTCCACAAGCCTCCTTTCTCACCCTCCTTTCTACTATTTGCCAAAGCTTTTCCCAGTCACTCCATCATAAAGTCGGAAGAAATAAATCACAGAGTTAAGCATACGGAGCAGAAGAGGGCAGGGCATGATGGCTGGGGGAGCTTAGAGGAGAGCAGAGTGGAATAGCTGGGGTTAAACATCTGGGCTCTCATAAATACACACAAATAAAAAAAAGGTTTATTAAAAAAGTGCTATGTTGTAGGCAACCCGACAAGCCTGGAAGCCACGGGTAGAGTTTGGTGACATTGTCACATAGGTTTACACTTGAATGTGCTGCAGCTGAGCATCCAGCCTGCAAACTGATGTTACTGGTGCAGTTTTTAATGTTTGCTTGGTCCCTTCTTCAACAAGTTGTGGTCTAGGACAAGAAGCCTCTATGTTTGGAAGTTAGATAAGAGGAAGAATTAAGCAGGAAAGCTGACGTGAGTTGGTCTTAAAAGTTAGTGGCTCCTTTATTATGTACTGTAACAGACAGACAGCTGTTAAGTCTGTCTACCAACAATATTGCTGCTGTTAAACACTTGAAAACCTCACTGTTTTTGTTCTGCCTGAAATTTGAATCTGGAAAAATGAAAATCACATCATCCTATGATTATCACAGAGGCTGAGAGACATTTGGTTTCAACATCTGTCCTGGGTGGTGCGTTCACAATGGGGACAGCGCTGGGACACAGCATTTTTAACACAAATTAAGAAATGTCTTCATGTCTAATGTTTGCCAAATTAATCAGAATGCCCAAATAGTTAAGAATGTGATTTAGACAGTGTTTTTATAAAGTTTCTCCTAACTCCATACTCACAAAATGTGTTGATTTTTTAAGGGAGTTTGGGTATTTTCTCCATGGGCAACAAAGACATTGCCTATGTTGGTTACCGTTTAGTGTATTTGTAAAATATGACATGTCTACCACCAATTAATTGTGGTCTTTCATGAATTGAGTGTAAATGATAAAACCAGTTGAAACTGTGTGTTGGGAGGTAAGACGCACTTGAGACAGTGAAACAGACAGGCTAGTACAGCTGTGCCATGACAAACTGACGAAAGAAACAACTTAGTGCATTTCATTTAATGCTGAATTTACAGGAAGGGGTGAATGATTCAGAGCAAAGTTTTGCAAAGTTTGTTAAGTTTCTTCTCACTCGACAACTCCTAATATAGTGCTATTTGCGAGGGAGTCTGGGGATATTGCCGTTACTGGTCTAGTTGTCTACTTGTGATCGGATCTCTCAGGAAGGACGTTGACACCAAATGTTAACAGCCTCATACATTCTCTCACAAGGATGGATGTCAAGTGGAGAATTATAAATACAATACAAGACTGAAACCAGTGCCTGAGGGATGAAGATCATGGACGCTGAGGTTCAAAGAAGAAGTGTGCAAAAAAGGTTCACGGATTAAAGAAAGAAGAGACAGAGACAATCCAACAGTAGCAGTGAAGGTGTGTATACTTACAGTACAGTCCCAAGGCTTGGCAAGCAGAGAGGAAAAAGAAAGAGAAAACACAGTGAATATACGAGAGGAAGAAAGAGTGTGGGAGAGAACAAAGAGACATAGTGACTGGAAACATGATGACTGAGGAGAAAAAGGAGGGAAGACCGTAGCGTAGCCTTAATCTGTTCGTGTGAAACCAGAGGGGCCGAGTATGAGTCATCATGTCGAGACTAGAACATCTGTTTAAAATCACGGCAGGAGAGTCGCAGGAGGAAAGAAAACGGAGAGACGAAATGATGATAGAAATAAAAAGAAACAAAGTGCTTGGAAAGGGAGAAATAAAAAGAAGAACCTGAGGATCTGAGGGAACGACTTCGCTCAGAGCCACACATGAAGAGACACAGAGACACGTCATCACTTCTGCTCTGCCTCTATCTCCAGGAACCGAGAAGAACAGCACAGCATTAACATCCGCACTTTACTTCTTTAACTGCGTCAGCTTTTGTTGTTTAAAGCAGGGATGTACTTGGAATTAATAAGTGATTAATCATGCAGTCTAGGGAAAATATTTAAAAAATAAAATAAAAAGTGAAAAATGGACATCAGAATTTCCCAGTGCTCGTCGGTGAATCGCTTGCTTTACTGTCCAGGAGAATCAATTTTAAGTTTTATTTTTAAGAAAACGATCACATTCGAGAAGCTGGAAGAAAAAAAAAAAAAAAGCTAAACAAAAACAAGATTCAAGGTTAAATAAAGAAAACATTGAATAATGTCCCCAATAAAGAATCAATCATTCCTGTCAGTTGACAGCTTGAGGCCTTCTGATTAACATATGTATGAGACACTTCCTCAACTTTGATTCTGTATTCAATCTCACATATTCTTCCCTCTTTCATGCATGTTTGGGGTTTATCGTTTTTTGGTATGTCCATCGATTACCGTGATGCACTTTATAACTTCAGTTCCCTTCTGCTGTATTGAACTATATCAGAGACGATTCATTCAACCAGGAACTCTACCAAAGCTGCTGCTGTAAACGAGTTGTTTTGTTGAGGGTCAGCTGATCGTCACTCTCATAGGTTACATTGATTGTGGAAAGGTGTGATCAGCACCTGATTGTGTGAATGATGAAGTGAGCTTCATCATGAGCTCTGCAGTAGGACGTTCTTTTCGGACTAAAAGGTTTCTCCAGCCTGTTTTTTTTTTTGTGTTTCCAGGTCATCAAAAAAAAAAAATCCACATAGTTTAGCAGATTAGTTAGCTGGTGTATGAAAAAGCGACAGCTGTTTTTATATGTCATTTCATAATATACACTATTTAACCATGTTGTTTCATTGTCATTTGCATTCTGTTGCATTCTTCCATTTTGATAGAGAGCAGTCTTGATGCTTAAACTGTCAGGTAAATGACAAGAAAACAGGCCAGAGGAACCTTGTAGTTCTCTGAAAAGTACCTCCTAATGCAGGACTAAAAGTTCAGTGTTTCCCACACATATATTTCTTCTCTTATTATATTTCTACTATTTTTATTTTTTTTTACCTGAGAACCTTAACACGACCAAAGAGCTGCCAAAACAATACAATAAGTAACTTAGAACAATCTAAAACAATAACTGCAGCCATGTTACTCTGAATGAACTACTGAATGAACAGTGGAAAGGTGAAAGTGATGCATCAGATATGCAAATGTAATTACAGGTAAGACTGTGGTGGTATTACCAGCCCTGCAGAGCATCTGGAACAGAGTTCAGTTTGAGCGGCTCTACTATTAAATCTAATGGGAAGCCATGGGACTAAAGGAAACTTGATCTAATAGCAGATGATTAATGAGCCCCAGTTGGTGTGTGTATGTTTGTACAACACAACCACATGTGATGTGTGGGTCTACAAACTAGGGATCTACGTGCAGGTGTGCGTATTTATGTGTGTGTGTGTGTGTGTGTGTGTGTCTGTCCGAGTGTGTGTAGCTCATTGACAAATGGCCAGTGGAATAAATCAGGACCGTATTCACTCTCTCGCTCTCTTTCACCTTTCCACTTTCTCTTTCTCCTCTCTCTGTTTTTCAATCTCACTAAGGCGCACACACACACACACACACACACACACACACACACACACACACACACACACACACACACACACACACAGGGAGTCCTTCATGTTAGTTTAAATAATTACAGGCACACAAACCGCCTGACAGGAAAAGAATAAATTAGCCTTTCAGTCCAGGAGGTTAACTTTTGTCAGACGGACACAATTCTGCAACTGCGCTACGGCAATTCAAAAAGAAAGACCCTGGGCATTGAGCGTGTGGAGACCTATGCTAGAAATCTCCAGTTGCCTCCTTCGAAGAAGTGAACGTGTGTTCCTTTGTCAGCACAAAAGAGTGTCAGTGTTTTTTTTTGTTTTTTTTTCCGAGGAGTTTGCCTGCACTTCAAGGAGAGAGGAAGATGAAAGGGGAGAGATGGAGAGTTTGTGTTCGAGGAAACCGAATGCACACAGCATGACACTGCTCATACGGCGGCTTTATGCGATTATGTTCAAGGGTGACAGGTTGTCTGTGCAGGGTCTCTGAGAATCGGAGTCCTTCACTCCACAAGTGGCTTTCGCTGTTCAAATGAGGCCGAGGTCTCAAGTCGAGTGTGACAAACAGCTTCAGGACAGAAGCAATGAAATAAGACCACGAAGGTCATAAACAACTTTGAGAGTGTGAGATGGAGGTTAGCTTCCCTTGCACCAGAACTTGCACTTGTTCCGTTTACAAATCTGAGTAAAAACAGGATTTTCTTTTTTTTTTTAGGTCTTTTAAGAATCCTGGTTTCGTCTTCTCTGAAGAATTTTGTAAGGGGATAGCAGTTTTTGCGTTAATGTTTAATGTGTTTCATGTTTGACTGAGTTTCATTTCACTTCTTCAAAAACATAAAAACAACTAACTGTCAAATGCTCCAGTTTCGTGACATTCTTCTCAATAATAATAATGGAAAACCCAACAGCAGAATAATAAAACACAGCAGCTGTGTCTATGTAGAAACATCTTGATTTCACTGAGTCAGCGTTCTTTCTTACCTGCCGGGTTGGAGAAGTCGAGGACGCTGGTGGCCGGCTGCAGCAGGTCGGGGCTGCTGGACGACAGGTTGCCAGGGATGGGCATGATGGCCACGCTGTGACGACACTGTTTGGTACCCACGATGCTGTCGTCCTGAGACTGACCCATGCCACCGTCGCTAGAGAGAAAAGCGGCAGGGAGACGACGGAGGACGGGGTGAAGGATGGAGTGGGGGAAAGTAGGGATGGTATGACAAGATAAATTGTGTGTTGTAAAAGAGAAAAAGAGAGAGAGAGAGAAAAGGGGAAAATTAGATTTTCTCCATTAAAAAGACAAACTTAATGTTCTAACATTAATTCGAGAGTTTTATTTTGCAGCCGTAGACATATTTCAGAAAAGCTGCCTGAATGTTTTTTCCCTCGTGTTCTATCAACTTTACACGGAAATATTAGCATGAGCGCTTTTTTTTTTTTTTTTTCCAGAGAACATAAATGTCTCATAACACCGTGGGAAAGAGAATATCAGGAGATTTAATCAAAATGTCTACTCCTCCTGCAGAATGACAACACAAAATATCAATATCACTATATCTGCCTTTTCATATGCAGCAGTGACACAGCTGAAACTCATCTATGAGGCGGCTTCATGAACGGCAGGAGCTGATAAGGAGCATTCACAGACAGACACGCACAAGTTCAACAAACACACACACACACACGACACGAGACAACGAGACAGGTACACGTGAGTTTACGGAGACACGAACAAGCATTGCAAACAACAGAGCACAAATGAAAAGAAGTGATAGGTAATAAGGATTTTAGCTCGTTGAGATGTGTCTTTGGGTTTTTGTACATTATGTTCCTGTTCGACTTGTTGGTCCTCTGTTCTCTTGTGTGTGTCCAGCAGTTGGTCACATTATGCAGCTAAACTGGACTTGAGAGACAGGCGCCTTTTCTACCTGGCTCCCCAGAAGCCGCTCAGGGATATGTAAACATCAACCTTTACATTAATGGCCTCATTAGACTGCCTCGGCCTGCATATGTGTGATGGAAATGGCAGCTCTTCTGAGACAAACCCACAGACAGACAGGTTGTGTTTTGTTATTTTGAAAAGCTCTGCCTCACATGATAAATGTGGGTTCCTCAAGGATGGATAAGAAAGCCTTGGGAGTCTGGAAAACCAGTAGGGGTGATATCCCCTGGTATTCTTTATTATTACATCTTTTCTTTCCCTAGCAGTATACGCTACTGCTCACATGTTTGGGGTCACCAAAGAAATTTCCATGAAAACTTTTCCATCCAAATCTAAATCCATCAACTTAGTTGTCTTTTGTCAAAGAATCCTCCATCGGCAGCAGTTGCAGCCCTGGAGACTTTCAGCATTGTAGCTATCAATCTGATCAGGTAATCTGAAGAAATTTCGCTCGATGATTCTTATCAAGAATATTATTTTAGACTAACTGTAAGCATACTTGAACACATATTAAAGAAAATGACACTGCATCATGATCTGATATCAGCACTTAAATGCTGTGATGATTAATTGATGTTAAATACGCACTGCACAAATCCATAAATATGTTGTCATTGTGAGTTTGAGTGACAGTCTGTAAACGGAGTGTCTCAGACGGAGAGTTCAACTCATCCTGCCGCCTGCATACTAACTGTAGCTTCCCTGCGTCTGTACAGTTTGTCCTGAACATGGTGCAGTAATGCAGGTCTTCCGCTAACACAGCTGAGTGCTGCTGTAGCAAAGCCTCTGTAATCTCCGAGTCACCAGTCGATAGGTGGTGCGCCAACAAGGTGGAGGAAAGAGAGGGGGGGAGAAAGATGAAAAGGACGATGAAAGGTAGAGATAAGGGAAGAAAAAGGATTTGGAAGGTGGTGAAGAAAGACAAAGGAGAATCGGAGGATAACGGTGGAATTGAGAGAGATAAGGAAAGCATGGGGCACAACTAAGACTAGAGCGGAATGCTCTGATAATGTGATAATAATACGAGTCTGATAACATTCAGACTCTGACCGAGGCAGTTTCAGACTGACATAATTACACCTGATGTGACCGTCAGGTTTACAGAAAAGTGACTGTCACAAATAATAGTCCTGTATTTCAAACCAAAATCATTCTTTATTGGAGGAAGAATGACAGTTTTGTAGAGTTATTTGTTCACTGAATATAACGCTATTCTATCAGGTATGGACTAGACATGGAAAAATGATTTTACAAGCTTCCAAGTTTATTTGCATACTGGTGTTTATCTTATTCACTTATGACTCAGGTGTTCTGAAATTCTCAACATCAAGAGACCAAAAGCACCTGTAGACAATAAACCCGTAAAAAATAAAAAAAAATAAGTCGTCATCACTTTAATTTGAGAGCTTGAATGTTAAGACACAGAGGAAAAAACACCTCGACTCTGCAGAAAAGTGGCATTACGTGTGTGTTACAGGAATTAGCATGAAATCTATAAATGCAGTCCTCTAGCAGTGTTGCTGAAGGTCAGTGGTGCTGCTGAGTGTGTGTGTGTGTGTGTTTGTGTCTGTGTGCAAGTGTGTGCGTGGCTGCCTGCTGTGCGCAGGTCTGCAGATGGATACTGAATCAAATGGTTAGAGAATGGGGAGTTACACAAGAGCTCTTACCCAAACAGGCCCCTGAAGCAGCGGAGACAAACAGGAAGAGAGACGACATTGAAAAGCGTGAAAAAGAAAAAGAAAAAGAAAACAACCAAAAAAAACCAGAAGCTCTGCTGAAGTGATTCAGCGATACGAGTGCAGCAGAGTGACAACGCCGCTCTTGCTCTCACACACACTCGAAACAGCAGACACACACATGTACATTGACAGGATATACGATGGCCAAAGTTTGCAAACACTGACAGGTTTGCTGAAATAAATGGGCAGAAAAAAAATGTCAGAAGCACAAGTAAATAAATAGCACATGGAAGAAAAAACTGCAGGAATTGTCAGCACGACTATCTGACCGAAAAACAACTTAATGCTGGATAGCAGAAAGCACATCAGGATTAAAATTAAAGAAAAACAACATTATCAAATAGGAATTTGACCACATAAGACATGCAAATACAGAAGTAGGCTTCATTTTTAGCTTCTGTTCCCTTTGCTATTCATATATATTGTGAGGTGTGTCAGAATTTTCAATCTTGTGCAGCTCTAATACAGTTGTAACGATTCATATAAAACAGTATATATGTATTGACAGAGAAGGGTTTTAAGTCTAACAAAGCAATAATGATCAGATCTTTTTCAGTAGTGCAGTGAGCCTGCAGTAAAATATGGACGTCTCGTAGGGTGAATGTTTAGATGCATACACACACTCAATAACACAACAGTAAAAGTGATATCCATCATGATTTAGTACATGTAACTGTATCATCAGCAGGAGAAGCAGAGAGGATGAAAACGGCATCATGGGACATGGGGTTACTACTTTATCGTCATCTCACTAAATCACCTTGGACTTCTGAGACAAACTGACTAAAGGCTAAAACCTCTGTCTATTGCTTTCCAATCTGTGGAATGTAAATCACCTGGGTTGGTCAATATGGGATGTGTATAAAAGGTACATGCACCGATCCAGACATGTTAATTTGGCAGAAAAACGACTTGTTTATTGCCGGAGTGTCCTTGTCATATAAAATCTTTGTCTGAAGTGGACCACAATGTCAGCCAGGAGCAGAAAAGATGCGACGGCAGCAGCGATGGTGGGTTTGTGTTTGCACGTAAGCTGGGCATCTGAATAGGATTTTTAAATATTAAACAGGGTTTTTTGTTTATTTGGAAGTGAGCAAAAGCCTTGGAAATGTGGTCTCTGTGTGTGTGAGAGAGAGAGAGAGAGAGAGAGAGAGAGAGAGAGAGAGAGAGAGAGAGAGAGAGAGAGAGAGAGAGTGAGAGAGAGAGAGAGAGAGAGTGAGAGAGAGAGAGTGAGAGAGAGAGAGAGACGCTACTATACTGGACTTTCTACTCTTTGATGTAGCTATCTTTGGCTGTAGCAGCTAGCTGCCGTTAGCAAGAAGCTCAGTTAGCCATGGAGCTCAGTGGCTCTATTAGCTGATTTGGGGGCACGGCTTGACACCAGACTGGTACTGAACACGACCTCTGAGATAGTCAGAGGCCAGTTAGGAGACTACAGAGGTGATTTACAGCAGCTCTGACAGAGACTATGGCGACTCCTAGGATGAGAGGACATGGAAGGCGGGAGACAGGAGAGGTGTGAGCATCAACTGCGGGTGAAGACGAAGTGTGAAGCTGGAATATTGTACATCTTACTCAGGACATTGAGGATACATTTCGACCAAACCACAGCTGTTTGGGGATTAACGACCCAGGACTGTCTGCGAAGTTGCATTTATTTTACGTAGAGTTTGACAGAGGTGTTTTATGATGTTTTAATTGGGCAATTAAGCTTGTCTAAAAGAGAGACACTTTGATTTAGATCGTTGTATTTTTCTGTTTAGTAAGGCAAATGGGTATAAAATCTCCTTTTATGATATTCAGATTGTCTATTTTGTTAACTAATTAGATTAAAAAGCAAACTTGTTGCTTTACTTGTTGCTTGTTTAAAGCAGAAATTCTAGCCATATCTTGCCCCTCCAATTGTAGCTCAGTCGAGCTGATATCTTTTGTACACATGCACCCAGGAGACATCTTCACAATGCTGCCTCCCATCAGATTTTCACCCCCTGAATCGCCCGTCTCATCTCTATCCTCATCTCCAGTCCCTTTAATCAGCCATCAAGTCCTTTGAACCAAAGCGCGAGTTGAATGGTGCCGACCCGCAAAATAAAAAGTAAGACCTTGTTCGGTCGATAAATATAATGCAGCGGAGAGCCTTTGAAAGCTGTGCATCGAGTCAGATCAATGGCGGGCCGACAGTGTGTATTTTTGCGTACTGAGAGAGGGTATAATCAGTTTTCATGCAAACTGTGTGGCTTTGTTGACGTAATCACTGCAGGTCTTAAAAAACCGATAGAGAAAAGTGCGGGGATGTGGATAGCATGGCAGTGTCTGCGCCAGTGAGTGAGTGCATGCGTGTGTGTGTGTGTGTGTGTGTGTGTGTGAGTGGCTGAGTTTCCAGTGCGTTCGAGCCGTAATTAACATGGCGAGAGCGGCATCGTCTCTCCCTTACTCTGACACAGTATGGAGTTTAATGAGGCCTGGAGAGGCATGAAATGATGAAATGAAATCAAGCCTGTATCAGCACGTTACGGGTGGAATATTGAATATGAGCCTCCATCTGCACAATTGCTTTCAATTGCTCCAGATGCTGCAAGTACAATGGATGGTTACGGATGACAATGACAATGGTTATATGATGATGATTATGATGCCTTTTACATTTTTTATGATTTGGCTGCAACCTATCGACATTACAGCAGCTGTAGATAAGAGTATTGACTCTCATACAACCCCGAGTAAGTGAGCACAAAAGTAAATCATTTCAGAGCGTGAAATGGGATGGAACTTGCATTTGGTTGAACTTATTTCTATGTGCCACCACTTTCCATTAAACACAAGTAAGCTTTTCAGTTAAAGTACAGTGAAATCTCTCCGTTTGCTGCTCATGCAGGCTGCAGGAGGAGGCTGAACTCTCAAAGCACCTTGTGAGGTGCATTAAAAGGTTCAGTTCAGCAGCAAAGCTAGAAGCTTCTGCTCACGCCTCCAATGTTTTCTGTCTGCAGATGGTCACAGCGTGCTACAACACTGACGCAGAGACAGTCAGAGAGGATTGTGGGCCAGCCAAATTTTGGACCACTCAACAAGCCCTTCTGCACATTTCTTTCTGAATTCATAATTGTTTTTTTGTTGTTGTTGTTTTTTTTACCACAAAATGATGAACTCATGTTTATGAACTTTAAAACCTTTTTTTTGTTTGTCGAGGGAAGTATCTGTCTCTTTATCTGCTAAAGTGCTCCACTATGTTCACCAGCTACTTGGTAGCTGTGTTTATCTGCTGTTGGATGAAGAGCAAGTAGAGTACAGTGGGTTTACAGGGTGTGTTTTGCTGAAAACAGAATAAAAAAAACATTGCTGCTTTAAAACTCTCCGTAAATCTTGTTGTGTTGTGTTTATGACCAAAAACAAAACATTTCACAACACTCTGTAGTGGATACAACCTCGTAATGAAATGTAGCTGTTGCTATTTTTAGGCAATATTGCAATACACAATATAAATCTGATATTCTTAAATCTCCTCAGAAGCATTACAAAAATGTTTAGACGGGGAAAAAAAACAAACATTTGGACTGAATATTGCCACAATATTTTAGGGATGACTACTGGCTCCATTACAAAATACTGACATAATGAGGTTTTTGATAAATAATCATCAGTAATTAGGGTTACAATCACTCAGTGGGTAAAAGCAAGTATTAGAAAAATTGCTTATAATCTGTTTCATTCATTCATTCAAGCACTTACTGCGTACATACAGTATACTTGGCATAAATCCTCTTACCTGAACGGTTTGGGGGGCAAAATACTGAAGCGCGTCTTCTCCAGCATCTTCCTGATCTTGTTCCTTCCTCCTGACACAGTGTTGGCCTTCATTTTCCTGGTGCTCTTGTGGTCTGTGGGGAACTCCATGTCTCCAGGAAGGTCGGGGATGGAGAAGCGATTGCCTTTTTTCTCCTGGATCTTTGGAATGTGCGGGCCGCCATTCTTCTTCTCGTGCACGATCCGGCTGAGGAGCTCTTTGAATACTAGATGGATGGAGGCACAGAGATCTCAAATAAGCACTGATGTAACTGAAGTAGATTGTATTCTTCTACAAATACTCTGACTTAGCTCACCAAATATGTTGGTTTTGACGGTGAGAGAGAGGTGTGTGTTATTCCTCAAAATGTCCACCGCTTTGGTGACGGAGATGTTCTCAAAGTTCTGACCGTTGATCTCCATGATCTGAAACAAGGCGGATGAAATGAAAAAAAGTTTAAAGCAGAACACAGTCAAAACTGACTGCAGTACTGCTGGAACCAATACAAGGATTTGTCTGGTATAAAGAAACACCCTTTCAATTCCTCTAAAAACAACAAACTCTTAGATTGACCCCTCGTCTGAAATCGTAAACACATTAGCCGTCTTCTGGTTTTCCTGTCATTATATTACCAGAATCCTTGACTCTCGATTCAGCATCACCTTTAAGCAGTTTACTAAATGCAACCAATGTGGTTAGCCTGTTACTCTCTGAATAACACAAAAAGGGAAGTGTGCAGTGCAAAATGACTGCTGGTTAGCTTGATTTGCACACTCTTCTTACATGAAGCCTTTTAAGAAAAGCTGAATCTGTGGAAGTCAGAAGATGTGCTGTATAAGAAAAAATTAATCCATCCAACTAGACAAAACACAATAAATAGAAATCAAAATGTAAGAGTACGTAGTAATTCTGATGAATCAGTTGTAACAGCTCTCACGTTTTACAGATGTTAAGTGTGACCACAGTTACAACGGAACAATCCTTTTTTTAACCTCGGCTCATCTTCTGAGCTTGCAGTGGGTCACGCCAGAGCTTTTAATTATGTGTCTAGTGAAATAAAGCTCCAAGGATAACGTTTTTGATGGATCTTCGAAGAAAAGTTGCCTCTTATGAAAACTTGGCAGTTAGATATCAGATCCTCTCAAACCGTACCAGACTTTATGGTCTTCAAGACTCAATTTATAGCTGAACCAGTGCATTAAATTCAGAGATTTTGTTCCCAAGGGCACCTCAGCGGGGTGACCTTTGAGATTTTCAGGCTGTCTTCATGCAGAGAGATGAATCTTTACTGCGCTATGAGGTCAGGTGTGTTTCTGAGTATGCAGTGTGTTTAAGGACCTCTATTGTATCTGGTTCCTTTTTCCATTCCTAAACACTGACAAGTCTCCTAGTTCCTGCTGCTCAAAAGTTGGTCTCTGAGTTCTTGTCCAACTTCCTGATAAAAGCTTTTCTGATTCTAAAGCTTTTCAAACAGCCTCTCAGTATATTTTACCTCACAATGATGATGCCAAAGTCTAACTCTGAGATCAAGGAAAGACAAATCTGTAGCCAGGTAGACAATGCATCATATGTGAAGTAGCACTCTGTATTTTACTGCTTGATATCGCATCGTGTCTTCACCTGATCTCCCCGTTTGAGTCCAGCCTCTGCTGCCTTGCTCCCTGGTTCCACCGACTCAACAAAGATGCCGAAGCCTCGCTCGCTGCCCCCCTGCACGCTGAAGTAGAGCGGCGACTCCCTGGATGCCTTCTGCAGAGTGATCTGTCTCCACTTAGCCTTGGCTGCGCACGCTATGTTCAGCAGCCGCAAATGGCCCTTCATTTTCTGACAAGGAGTGAAAAATGGGAAAATGATGAGCCTAAACAGTCTCGCATATTAATTAACTTTTGTTTCCTGAGGTGCGTGATGTATATTGTGCATAGAAAAACAAATGCAAATGTGATGCTTGGAGCTGTTTTTACACGAGAATATGAATGATGTCACAATAACAGTTTGGTCTGAGCTACTAGTCTGTTAAGAGAGGTGAGTAAAAAGTGTGAAATTAAAAGCTAAATTCGGATTAGCATGTGAGCGTACTGTCGTTTCGAGACGTTTCTCAAAGTCCTCCAGGAAGTGTGTCATGGCCGGGTCGCCCTCAAAGTCATTGAAGTGGTTGTTGACCCACAGCAGCACTATTCTCGTTACCTGCGGACACAACAGGGGCTTTATTGAGAGGAGACACAAAACACACACTACTTTTCACACAGTGCATGTACTCTTCTTTTTCCACTATACAGTTCTTGCGCAATTTATGAGCAGAAGCAGAAGAAGCAGAAAAGTGAGCAGCTTTGACAAGTAATGTGTTAAACACTCTTGCAGAACGCTTACACTGTAGGTGTTGGGTCAGAGGTCGTGTTTAACTCTTTTGCTGGACCTCTGAAGCTGGCTATTGCCTCAGGCACAGTTTGGTACAGCGCTTCAAGTGCAGCCTTCCTTACTCACTATGTTACTATCAAAAACTGCTAATGTTAAAGATTTCTTATATAATGGTTAAATAACAGTAATTGCTGCCAAACTCTAAATGCAGCACCAATGGTCAGATGTCTTGTTTTCTGTTTTTATTTCTGAAAAGAAATCTTTGGTAGCTAGCACAATATTGGAAACAGCAGGGAGGCTAAATAATGACCATATCCATGGCTGCAAAAGAAATTCAACCACTAGTTGGCTGCTTAAATTAGTCCTGCAATAATTAGAGGAAAAACCAAAAGCAAAGGGCATTCGGAAACCATTATTTTTGTAATTTTACACTGGTGGTAACATTGTTCCAACCTTTGCAAAAGGTCAGAGCAGCAACCGATAAATCAACACGGAGCATCAATCAATGTCCACTTTCTTCACTCTCTTCCATTTGTCATTCCATCTCCCCGCCTTTCTTTCAACCTACTGTTACTGTCTCCCTGCTCGTTCCGTACAGGATTAGATCCCGTTTAATGGAGCTGAAGATTATAAGCCTGAATGACAACCACATAAAGACTATTGACAGGACAAGACTAATCTTAGGTTAAAGCAGTTATGGACAAAAGGAGTGGCAGGCATGAACAAATCGCTGCTCGGGCTCAAGGACAGCTGAGCTGGCTGAACTTGTATCGATTGGCACGTGAGCGGCACAGCACACGATTTCCATCGACACGCATGAATACAAAACATTAAGAGTCCTGATGGGAGCAGGAGGATTTTCATTCATTTCTGCACACATTAAATAACCACATAATGAAGGAGTTTATACAGATTTAGTATGTGTAGTCTTCTCTACTACTCACCATTGCCCCATTTACAAAAGTGCAGACATGCATACAAATATGGCTGGTCCACACACACCCGAGATCTACCAAAAGCAGCCAACCGCACGAGCACAAACTCACCGTGTCCCGGAGGCTGTCCACCTGGAACCACTCCAGCAGTTTCTTGCCGACCTCCATGGGGTTTGACAGGAAGGTCCTGTAGGTCAGCAGGAAGTCTTCGATGTAGGTGGGGTCCACCACCGACGGTTCCTCCACCAGGTGCATGATCAGACGCTCCGGAGTTCCCTGGAGGGAAAAATATACACACACACACGTAAGGATACAAGGAAAAAAACATACGGTGCCCACTCATACATACACATGTAAGACAGCTGAAATGACACAAGGGCATGTTTAATCTATAAAGACACACACACACACGCACGCATACAAAAGGGCACACACACACTGAATCAGGCAGGCACAACAGCTCCGGTACCTACCGATTTGAATAAATAATGTTGAAATTAATCATAAAAGTGACAAGGACATAAACTAGAAAGATGCAATTATTGAAGTGAGCTGTCAGTCCCCCATCAATAAAACAAAGACACAAGCAGTAACACGCACACACACACACACACACACACACACACACACACACACACACACACACACACACACAAGCTCTTTTGCAGGAGCCCACTTGAGCTTTTGTCGCTGAGGTTTCAGATCTGCCCTGGATTTGTACAAGATCAAATTTAAATGGATATTTAGGACAAAATGTTTTATTTCTCATTACTAAATCTTTTCATTTGTATTCATATAAGATGCCCGAGACACATAAACTTGACTCCTGTGGTTTCAGCGAGTTTGCTAATGTTATCAGAGCGGAGCTTTCTTTGGGGGGGAAACGATTCATTGGACAGGGAACAGAAAGTAGAAAGGCATCCACTTTTTGTCTGACACAAAAAGAACAAAAGCCAGAAACAGAAGCGGAAATGCTAACGCTTGTGAATTGACTCATCTCCACTGGATGTGTTTTTGGAGCCAACAGCCTTCCTCGGAGAGGCGGCCAAGAGAATCATTCAAGCCCATTATCCGATCAATACCTGGCTGCCTCTGGAGGCTCGGGAGAAGGATCAAAAGGCCTTGGAGCGCTTTGCAATGTAGCGAACAAGAAAATGCTCCGGCAAACACTAATAGTGCTAACAGGGCCTCTGAACAATCAACAAAGAGCGCTGAGCAGCTGCATTGATGTTTTTTTGTTGCAAGATACTGTATGTGAGGACACGGTCAATTCATAATGAGGCGGTACTCAATCAATCCAGAACATTTCAGCGTATTTAGTACATAATAAAACAAGGCTGATATGTGATACATATACAGTTTTTTTTATTCAAGAAGTTGTGTTATTTCAGCCTGGGATTATGGTGAGATTAAACATGTTTATTAGCTTAACCTTGGACATTCATTTTGTGCAGGACATGTCTTTGAAGGTTGAGCATATTTCTACATCGAACCAGTTAACAAAGATTGAGCTCTGGGTGAAACACCAGCTGGGCTTTACATCATGTTTAGACCTCAAGCAGTCCTGCACCTCTACGGCTCCACCCACACTTTACATCACTTTGTTGATCTTTCTCATTAAATATATAGTCTTTGTACTGTTTTGAATTGTGTATATTTAAATAAAGATTAGGAATAGGATTATCATATTCTATATCATTTATTCTTGATGCAACTTTTTTACTTTGTTTTGTTACCCTAGTTGAACTCTAGTTCCCTAAAAATCTACCAACACAACAATGAAAATTCACTCGCCTTGATGACGATGTGTCCCTTCCTGGTGCCGCTGCGGTCGAGTTCACGGTGCTCCTTCACCATCACGATCTCCCCCTCCTCCTCCACCTTGTGCGTGTTCTTCTCCACATGGTTGAGGATGCGCCAGTAGTCCTCCTGGGCGATGCAGACGAACTGGTCGAGGACGACATGAGGAAAGCGGGTGAAGTTGTAGTAGAGCAAAACGCTGCTCTGCACCAAAGTCGGGTACTCGAATAACAGCAGCGAAGAAGCATGATGGCGGGTGGAGAGAGGCATCAGAGGAATAGAGGGATGAAGAAAGGAACAGTCCAACAACACTATTTCTCACACTAACTAACTTTGGTAGTCCAAAATTCTCTCAAGGAGACATCTCCCAGAGGCATCCTTCACTTCTATCTGACACTGGAAACTAACTGAGCAGAAAGTGCCAGATATGACTCGTCACTCTCCTACAGCATTGTCACTCGCTGCCCTTCCCTTGACCAAATCTTTAATTTCTGCATTTGGCTCGCTAAGCTCTTTCTCTGCAAGTTCCTCTGTGGCTGAAGACAGGAAATGATGTGTGCAGTGGAGGAACCAGGCAGTGTGAGCAGAGGTGACCGCATGTACGTGCAGGGCCTCTTTTACCTTTGTGGGGACGTTAACAACACATCCGAGCTCTTTATCAAGGCTGCCTTTGTGCGAAAGACGTGCTAGGCTATTTGTGAACTCATCTGAAAATAAAATGACACTGACAATGTACAATAGGCCTGTGACTTCACTGACATGCAAGGTTCTGTTTCCTAAAGGTAATTTAACAAATGTGAACTTGTTAAATGACGAAAAGGGGGAAAAGGAAATCTCTACATTCAGGGGTGGTTGCAAACATCTACACTCAAGTCAGATTAAGAAAATTAAGTCAGGCAGAGCAAGATAAAAACACCGAAATACACTTCACAACACAATAATTAACTGCAAAAATTGTCATATCTTGTAAAACATTGATATAAATTGCAATCATAGGTACAACAGTGTTCTCTTCTTGCTTACTAAACAGAAATCTGTATTTGGACCCTGACAAATGCTTTTTTTATGTCTGCAACATAAAAGTGCAAGCAACAGTGTTTGTTGTTAGCTGAAATTCTTACAACAGATCACACAGAAGACACACTGCTCCTGAAACTCTTTATGACATCACACTATGTCGCCACGTCAAACATTTGTGCAATTTATGCCTAATGGCTACTTTGGCACTTAAGAATGAATTCTTTATTGCTGGCTCAGGCATGTGTGAGCTGACCAATCAGAGGAGGTTATTCGGGGGCGGGGGGACCTTAAAGAGACAGAAGCTAAAACAGAGTGTTTCAGACAGAGGGGGAATCCAGTGCTGCAGCAGTGGAAAGTATCAGAAAACAACCAGCATTAAAGCATGAAAACTTATTCTGTCAGTAACCCAAAACAAAATCATAAACCTGAATATAAGCTTAATATGTCTCCTTTAAATGTTTTCATTCGTCTTCTTTACCTGGCAGTCGTCTCCCTTGGTGCGAACTTCTCCGTTCATGTACTGCTTGTCCAGCGATGGCGAGATGCCAAAACTGTTGCCCATGCAAAGACTCTCCACTCTCCCCTCCGGGTGGCTGATCTCCACTGCTCCGTTCAGGATAACATACCAGTGGTCGAGCTGCAGATCAAAAAACCGACACATCATACATCTTTGATCCGCACAGGTTTTACCGCCAAAACTGATGCGGGCTTGTGAATCTTTTTATTGCTTACCATTCATGGTTGATTTTTCCGCAGATGCGTCAAAATCATGTACATCCATCTCATTCTATTTTGCTCAAGGACATTTTGACATGTAGGCTGAAGGGTCCGGGGATCCATTAGTGGACGTCCCCCACTAGTTCTTTTGTGTTTCACTCTATAAGACTCATCCCTAACATCACATGGCATTGTTTTATGTTAATTCACCAGATTTCAAAAAAGCCCACTGGATATCACTGCGCCAATGCTCATGAATGGCCGTTAAAATGGCGATTCATTTCTAGCTGACATTTAGTATATTGTGAGCATGAAGTGCTTTGTGTGAGGTATGAGTGTGGTGCTGAAGAGCTATTGTGTCTCTAGTGGTGGCTTTTGAAAAAGGAAATGCTAGCAGGCATAATATAACAAGCCATTCATCCCTGGTGTGAGCGGGTGAAGGGAGGGCGACCGAGCCCCGGGCTTCCTCTGCAACTAAAACTGATATTTCCTCTTCATTGCCTTTTCATTCTTTCCCTCGCTGTTTCTCACCCCGCAAATCTCCAATTCTCTCAGTGCTTCCCACCTTCTCTCGACATCAGCTTCTCTGTCTCACAGTCAGCCTCCCTCTCCTTCTTTTCTCAGCAATGATGAAATGTTAATAAGTACGGTGAGGTAAATGAATCAAACACATTTATATTGAACATAAGTATAAATGTAACACTTCTCATAACATATATACTATGGATTGGAATCATGAATATCTAAGGCCGCCTGCAACTGTTACTTGTCAAGTTCTTTCGTCTTCAAATAAAATGGGACGTGAAGAAACTTTAGTTGATTTCACTTGTTACTTTAACTCTGCGATCCCTCGTCGGCTCCCTGGACTGCCATTTTCTCTTCCTTTCTGTCCTCTGAAGCACTTTACCTCTCTTTTTTACTTCTGTCAGACCACTTTAGACTATTTTCCGTCCCCTCTCCCGCTCACTTAGCAGAGTTGTGCTCACTTACAAGAGGAGCCAAGTGCTTCTCTTTGACCTTCAACTCAGAGTCCGCAGAGAGGCATGTCCGTCAGCCAGACTGGAAACTGGCGGTATGGAAGCACAGGCAGACATGCACATGGACTGCTGTCTGCATGTGGATAGTTGCGTCCTCCCGGAGCTTGGCGGCTGGCAGTTCATTGCCATTTATCACCCTGTCGGTTCTAATGCTGCCGTGTGCAACCAAACAGCCACGACGGAGCACCCGTTTCTCAGGCATGTAACTTAATTAATTAGCTGCGTAGCGGCTCAGGTGATTGACAGGGCTTTTACTCTGCAGTGACTTTGCACATACTGCTTTATGTGTGTGTGAGCCACCTCGAGAAAGACAGGAAGACGGTGAGGACATAGTGTCTGTGTGTCAACGACTGGACGTGCTCTTTCGTGTACTTGTATTAGTTGTTTTGTGCTTCTTCTTCCGTGTTTCTGTGTTTTCAATTTTCACGATCATCCACGCTGACTCCGTTCACTCTTGTGTGTATTTATGTGTGCTTTCTGGAAGGTTACACGAAGACACCGAAAGAAAAATGTAAGATTGTTTGACTGTAATTACATTAACAATCCAATTAAGAATCAGCAGGCCAGCAAACACATCTTGTTCCTGACTGAATAAGACAAACACTAATCTAAGCATTCAGGGAATTCTGTGTAATTGTGTTAATGAAGCAGATAAAATAAGGAAACAAAACACATTTTGCATTTCCTAATGACCCTATTAGTGGTTAATCTTCATGGGACACGCAGCAAAAGAGACCGATAACATGGAAAAATTAAAAACCCTAATTAAAATATTCGTAATACTTTTGTTAAGCCTTAAAAGCCGGAACGTTAATTTCAAAACTTTCTCAAACTTTTGTTGTGTTTTCACCCAAAGTATCAGCAACTTTTCTTGCAAGGAAATACTTTCTCAAGGAACTAAAAGGTTCTGAAAGCCTGTTGATATTTGCATGTCCACAACAGTCTAAAGACCGTGAAGTTTAGGCAAATTAGTCCACTGACGCAGGAAAAAACAATGTCTGCTTTTTTGCACCAAACTATGCAACAACAATTGTCCGTCCATCTGTTAAGTGCTTTCTCTTATAACTTGATGACGAGGTCTCGAAGCACAATGAGCAAAAAAACTGAGGGCCAGTGTCCAAATAACATATTTTTAATAATATTGAATAATATTTTAATATAATATTGAATAATATTTTTTCGGAGCAACAGCAGAGCGGTCACATGTAGCTGCTTACTTTCAGAAAAAGTGCTTCACAAAGGGTCTTTTTTCAGAGCACTCTGCCTTTTTTTAGTGCCACCGTTCAGAGAGCTTTTAGTTGACAATGATTGAAATTGACAGTGAAATTGTTTTATTTGGTTGGTCATCATCCTGTTAACCAAGAAAATGGAGGAGTAGCTTGTTGTGGCCATGTGTGGTTATCTTGAACTGTATCAGACAGAAACTCTCATAACAGGCACAGTGAAGTCCATTTATGGGAGATGAATGTTGCTGATAAACGTTGTGTATTTATCTCTTTGTGTATCGTACACTTGTTGTTAGCTGTTAAGTAAAAGCCCTGTTGCAATAGCATTAGCTAATATCAGTCGCAGTCTTTTTTCCTTCACCGCACAAGCGCTTCCACCCAGTTCAAGCACTCTGACACATTTCTGCAAGAAAGGAACGTCATGTGGACACGGGCCATCTTTGGTTTGCGGCTTCCCTCGCAGGGAACTTTTGGGGGATGAAATAATGTGCCCATAACTGAATTTTCACTGAACAATGCGCCTCTGTAACAAGTTTCTGTGTATGTATGTATGAGTTTAGTCTTACCTCCTGTTTGTTGTGCAGAATGACCGTTCCAGCCTGCTCCACCACCTCAAACATCATGACGCTGCACAAGTCTCTGCGCACCGACATGGTCATGTTGGCGAAGGCAGGCAGCTGGTGCATGAACTCCAGTAGTTGCTCTGTTTGGCACAAAAAGGGGAGAAGAGGAGAGAAGAAAATAATTTAATAGAAAGATTTAAAAAAAAAACATAGAGCGTATAGAAGAGTATGTATCTATGTCACTTGTATACGCTAGGCAATGCTTCAACACTCATTGATTTTTTTCCAAACAAACATCATCAGCATTTTTACAACAATTTCTGGACTTTTAAACGGTCCCTACTGCGAGCGACCCCTCTTCAGACATCAAACATCATAATAACAAACGCATACAGAGATCACAGTATATCTTAAATGTTTTCATCCGGTAACCCAAGGCAAATAGCCACACTGCTGCAGAACATACCATCTACGCTTAAGATTTTTATGCCTAATGAGAAACTTTCACACCCTGTTCCTTCCCTACGGATTGTCTGTCTACTTCCTCTGCACTGTGGCTGAGAACACAGTGACCAAGCTTCAACCTGCACAGTATGCAGCCTGGCTCAGTGGCTCCGTTTTATTCCCCCCGCTGTTATCGCCTCGTTCATTTCCTCTCGCCTACTCCGTCTCTGTTCTTCTTTGCTTTGGTCTTTGAAAAACCTGGGTTAAACCATCCCAGTATTTTAGGCAATTCGTGGTGTTTGAAGTTCCAGAAGGCTGGACGTTTGTCAGAGGCGGAAAAGTATTTGGGATATACAAAAATATACCTCTGGGTACTAATAAAGTCACTTGAACTATATTGATTGCAATGAGGGGAATGTATCCTGATGTGAGTAATTAACGGAGAATAGAGCTACACTCTGCAAGGTTATATATCTAATAATAAACACTTGTCATCAGACCACAGGCTCTTGTTTGAATACAGGAAACTGGCAAAATCAACAGATAATAAGCCGATGCAGTGTTATTAGTCAGGCAGTGTTGAAATCTCGAACAATTACAAGGTTGTAATGACAGTATCAAGATCGGCTAAAGCACTCATTCCAAACCTATTTTTAATTGTAACCCCTAAAACTGAGTTATGTGTTTATACTAACTCCCCAATTGCATGTAAGATATGATTCACCATTAGTGGGAATGTTAATTTTTACATTGCGATTTTTATTTTCCCTAAAAAAACGATTTAAAGTAAAGATGATGTGACATTTTTTAAGGCCTGTACCAAACTAACATGTCACCGTCTTCCCTACAGTGTCTCTTCCTCTCTGAATGAGCCGAGTAACCAGTGAAGGTGATGAGAAGGCCGGCCTCCCAGCAGGCACTCAGCGGGCCGGGCCTTTTACAACTCCCCTCAGCTCTCTGATGTGGTCACCTTCTCCCACCGGGTCCCGCTAATGAGGTCATCTCTCTGATTGCCTCCTTAAAAATACACACCGGAAGGGCGCCGGTGTTTAGAGTCCACCGCGAGGGGTCTTTTTGTGAGAGGGGCATTTGTGTATCTCCTCTGAGCTTACTGAATGATAGATGGAGTCTGTGAAGGCTGTTCATGTACATTATGTCTAAAACAACAACTGTCAGTCAAGAGTGAGGTAACAGCACAGATTGCGTCGGTGCTTCATTTCGTTTAAGTGTATTTTATTGAAATTAATTGTGCTATTCACTGATCGTTTAGTGAGAAGCAAGATATAATAACCTTAAGAAATGTTATAAATCTAAAACTAAAACTCCAAGTTAACATTAAGACATATTAGATAGAAAAACGACTGTTTAAGACCAGCTGAGAGTTACTGACCAATGTCGTCGTCGTTGCGGTCGGCTGGGTCCTTTTCCAGACACTCTCGGACCAGGTCTCGGCCCAGCAGAGTGTCTGAGGCTCTCTCCAGGTCCTCATCTTCCTCCTCCTCTTCCTCGCTGTCCACCGCGGCCTCTGGAAGTCCGGACAGGTCCACATCTCCCAACTCGCTCTCTGTGGCCTGGAGCAAAGACAGCGGAGAAGGCAGGACAGAGGTTACTAACAGCAGAAAGAAGGAAGGAAGAAGTCTGGGGGGAAGACTTCAAAAGTAACTTAAAGTGCTATGGATTTTCAGGGCATGTAATAATTCTAGACAGAGTTTCATTTGCCTTCCAATTGAACCTGCTTGACTCTAAAACGACTGTATCAAGCTTTTATACCAGTAATAATGCAACCTAGAGATTATCCGGGTGCAGTTATGTGTACCATGGCAAAATGCGTCGCAGGCCTTGAAATAGTACACCAGTTTAAGAAAGTGGAGTTCAATTTCAGGCGAGTTAAAAGACATTTGACAACAGGCTCAAATTAGGTTTAAGGGTATTCAGAACCATTACAAGATGTTGGCACATAGCAGGGATATAACAATATAAAGCTTAGCTGTTCTGGGAAAATTAGTCAAATCAGTTGAATTAGCAATTCTGAGTGATGTAAAAAAGCAGCCAACAAGCATGTCAGATATAAAATCCAACAGTATCTACGCTACTGAACTTTTCATTTCTATTTCATTTTCATTTTATTTTCAGTGAGGTATCATCCACTCAACACACGAGGAATAACCTTGGTATGAGCAGCTGTGCCTGTGACCCTGAGCGCAAACCCTGACACCGAACCCCAAACTAACAGCCAAATATTTAAATCCAGTAGCAATAATTCATATTCCACCATATTTCCCCTGTGCGGGGCAGACAGATGGTTGGCAGAGTGCTGCTCTGAAGGGGCACGGGGGCTTTCAGGTCAGTTGGGAATTGAACCGTCAACCGAGAGGTGAAAAGAGGAGATTCTAGTGGTGGTGGCAGCACTGCAGGCCATCTGCTACCATCTCACAGGTAGGACCAGAACTGTCGAGGGAAACTGAGCCAGATTTTACCGCTTTTGATTCATTTTTTCAAAACACTGGTGCTGATGTGGCTCTTAAGGACTGGTAAGACTGATTGTTAATGAAAAATATTTAATTTTTTGGCCTAGTTTACAGAACTTGTGTATCAAAATGTTGGTGCTGTGTCTGCCAATTTCAAAGAGGTGACTTTGTTTGAAGACTACTACCGTACTATGTTTCTGACAGATTATTATGCCAGTGCATCATTAAATACTCCGAGCTTCATTTTGGACAATGACAACCGTTGGGAAAGCAGACACTACATAAACAACTCACAAAAAGCTTAACGATAATGCTTGCTTAAACACGTCTACAAAAGATGAACCACCACTGTTCGATTTGAGAAAGGCCATTTAATAAGTTTAGATGCTCTCCACATTCATTAGTTGGTGCACAAACGGCTTGGCTGCTACTTTCCATTTACTTTATCACAGTTCATTTTGTTTTACTGTGTAACAAAGTCCATATCATTCCTTTAAGGGGTCATCATGGAATAAAGAGCAGGAAGTCCTTGAAATCCAGAAGACATCCATCTTGTAGGCACCCGTATACCTACATTGCGGTAGTCCAAGAATGTAGTAGCTTTGATTGTGATATAAGCTGCTGTAGCTGCTGGGAAAAACTTAATTTCCTGCCCTGCCTCACAATAAGATGGACTCCCTAACCAACAGTGCGATCAACATCTTGGGTTCCGCAGAGATTTGGTGCCTGGCCAAAGAGTTTTATAGGTTTCTCTGAGGGAAAAAGATTAAGCTAACGGTTGTAACAGAGTTCAAGCACAGGTCCTCGCTTGTTTTCTTAATTTTGGTTTGGACAAGCTATTCAGAGGACTTTTAGAAACACACCAGCTGCTCAGCTCTGCATTTGAATTTAGCATAATAGATACGATTAGAGAAGGAGTAAAAAATACTTCCCCGAAAATGAAATGTGAATCCTGATTGTATTGTCTTTGACACTGATAATAAATTACTATCATAGTAAATGAGTCAGATACTCCATATTACCAATCGGCACACAAAACACTCAAACAAAACCAGAATAAATTTCTAATTTTGCACACAAAAAAAAAGAAAGAAGGATATTTCTCTAAGTTATTCGTCAGGCCTACAGCAATTATAGTCATTCACATGGGCAGTGGTGCTTTGAATAGTTACCAACAGGTCAGAAAACCCAGGCAAAGGTTCAAGTCTTGCAGAAAAGGAGCCCTTAATTTAAGCTTTGCTGGAAAATAGAGGCATCTAGGTAAGGGACAAAAACAGCAGAGCAACCCTGACACAATAACACCTCGCTTTTATCTCAACCTCTGCCAGTGACATATCTTTCAGTGCTTTTGAGAGGCTCAGTTCATTTAGAATGCAGGATGTGCCCTTTCAGCCCAAGTCCCCCGGTCTCAGAACGAGTTTGAGCCAGGAGGACATTTCCAAGAGTCGAGGCGCATCAGATCTGCCCACGACCCAACCCCCACATTTTAACAGTGCTGTGTCAGAAAAACAGAGGCAGGAAGGAGACAAACATGAGAGAGGGCAGCACCAGAAGTTCAGGATACAGAAGTAAGAGAAGACGGATGGGTGATGAAATAAATAGTAAAGAATAATAGAGAGTCACTAACAGAAGAGAGAAGGGAAAGGGCACAAGGGAGGGAAATGACAGAACAGGAGGAAGCAGAGAAAGGGTGAAACAGTTGCAGAGGCGGAGTTAAGTAAGAGAGAGAGACAAAAAAAAAAAAAAAAGGACTGGGAGATACCCCAAAACAAAAACCCTCTGTTGTGTTGACAGCTGAGGAGCACAGCTGACTGGAGGGTCAGTGCTTTAAGACAGCTGTAAACAAACACAGAGCTGGGTCAGCGACAAGCTGATAGGATCAGATCCGTGCGATTAATATCTAATCTCAGGATGAAGAGATCAGGTCTCAGGTGTTTAAAGTCTGACGCAGGTTCACCTGACTTGCATCCATCTGCAAACACTTCACAAACAGGCAGAGGAGGGAGGGCAGGTTGTGGTTTCAATATCTAAATTATGTCTTCTTATTCCGTTTTCTTTTGAGACCACATTCAGCTGAAAATGACTAAAAGTAATTAGCGCATTAGTGTTAGAATCCTTTAAAGTAACTAATGCAGCCTTGATGGTAATTTGCAGCATGTGCTTATTCCCCAGTGTCTTAAAGCTCATTTATGCTCAATAGTAGATACACATTCGGATACAGACATAGACTTCTGTCCGTACTCTGCAGTCATTTTATTCAGATTTTGGCATGTTTTTGGAAGTCTTACGGACCGACGGAGCAGTACCTCATGTAGTCCTGAGGGGCAGTGCAGCAGTGAAGCCAATAGTCCAATCAAGACACAAGTACAGGACAAGAGGAAGACGTTTTAAAAATGGCTGAACCGACTGAAAGGTTGTGCTAGCTGGTGAGAAGTTTAAAAGGCTGGGAAGGAAAATAAATGCGAGTTGGGTGGCGGCGTAGCAAAAGTGGAGGTCCATGTGAGAAAGGTTCGACGCCAAGCAGCGCCCTCTGTTGGTTGTATTGCTTAACATCCATTTCAACGTGAATGATGCGTGGAAGTATGTGGGCAGTGACAGTTATCTTTAAAATGTGTTTTTTAATATGTAACGGGAGCAAAGTGAGCCTTTAGTTGTGTGTTTTTGACCTTTCCATATGACTGTCTCCTCATTATTTGTGTTTTTCTTTACTGAAAGTTGCGTTTATGGGAATCCATGTTAAATGAGCAACATAATCAGACAGTTTGAATACATTTTTTATGTAGATTGAGGCCTCCCAATTAGTTTGGCCTGTACATGGCTTATAGTTGATATTAATCACCCTCAACATGATAAAATAGAATAAAAATAAAATCTAAATACTGGCAATTAAGAAATTGGGATATTAGCATTGTTAACATTCCTCACTAAAAGCTGCTCATTAGTTTTGCAGCCAGCAGTGCCCATTGATCATCCCAGCTCATTAGCCTGTACCTAGCTCATTAGTTCACAGCTAATGGACCTCAAAAGTTCCACTGATGAATGCTAACAATGCTAACAAGCCGGTGTCAAACAGGACCACTTCTTACAACACAAACATGTGTGAAGAATGTGGCATGTATGTTGTGAAGAGGAACAACAACCTGTGGGGGAGAGTCAAGACTGAATGGAAACACTGAGAGGTTCTTGGATTTAGCAGGACTGTCAGTGTAAAGAGGTGAGATTAGGAGATCTGAGGGATTTAAAATGATGAGGTGACAGCCCTGTCATGTACCCTTTTATGGATTATTGATTCACGGCTGTTCCAAAACACCCTACACTCAAGAGAGGCATTAAATTCCTAAGGCACATTAAGCTGCTCAGAAATGTCACGTAAAGGTGAGGCTGATACAAGATGAGCGAAAAATATAAAGACCGTCGGGTCAGGCAATGATACCTTTCAATGATTCACACTTTTCCAGATTGTAAAAAAACTGGGTAATTGCATTGAATGAAACGGTATAATAAGAGTTTGCTGACATTCAAAGAAACCTTTAGTGAGGAGCACAGAGGTGGCATAAAATGAATGAAATCACATTTGAATGACACATAACGATTTCAAAAGGATGTGTTCAGCTCGGTTAAATGAGAGTTGTTTGAGGTGATATGCATTTTTTATATGAATTAAAGAAAATGAAAGACTGGGAGGAAATGGGACGTTTCCCTGAAGTTAATAAACTCCCGTTTAATGTTCGTGTTGAACCATTCCTGACATTACCTGTTTTGGGAAATTTAAATTGAACATCGTGTCTGACATCATCTGCGTAAACGAGGTACACTGGATGTCACACTGTCTTTATTTGACTACCATTCACTGCATGCTACCGATAGAATAGTATTATGAACCCAGCTACACTGATGACATTACAGTTTCTATACCTGTGGCAGAGGTATAGGAGAGTTCGAAAGGTTAGGTTCATTTCCTGCATGTGACCTTTCGTCCGCAGCAGGAAGTAGGGAAGGGATCAACGGGACACACAACTGATGCGCAATAATTAGCAAGGTAACGAGGATTGCAAGGAAGGAGGAAGACAGAATTGGAGCAAATCAAGCCGGGGAGAACCCACCATCAGTAAAACACTTGCCACAGAGCAGATGTTGCCGCTGTGTGGCATTGGAAGAGATGGAGATGGGTTTGTCACTGGATTAGACAGGCTTCGTTATTTTTTGCATGTAATGTAATTATAGTGACAGTTTTTATCCATCAACGAACAATACAACAAATCTTTTCATGATTGTTAAAAGAAGGAGGATATTCCAAAACCAGAATTTTAAGACAAGAGGTAGCCGAACAAAAAAATAAAGTATGACGATCGGAAAATTATGAAAAAAAACAAAAAGGAAACTAAAACCTTAGAGAAAGCGTTGAGGCACCCACCTGGTAAATATCTGATAGGCTGCTACTTCCTGAGTCGCTGGCGATGCTGCATCCTGACTGGCTCGGAGGCATGTGCATCACCTGCTGGTGGGCGTGGTCCGTTAGGTGCATCTTATTGAGGTCGGCAGGAAGCTGTTCAGACAGACAGGAAGTGGTAGAGAGAGACAGAAGGAGAACAATAAACAAGAGAAGGTGGTGAGGATGTTCAACAGGCAGAAAAACAGGCAGACACACACACACAGACACACAAACATACAAAGCTGTTTCATCTGCCTGAAAGCCAATATGGTTTGGCAGTGCTTCACATGCTACACTCCAAGATAATTAACATGAAGAGGTCGGAGCTGAAGACACTTCAGACGGCTGTAAATTGTGATCCAAGGCTGGAGATGGAGATGATTTCTGATAGACAGAAGAGAGTCGGAGCTGATAGGCTGGTTTTATATCTTAGGAGCGTCCTTAACAAACTAGAAAACTGTAGAGTCTGGCCATCTCATGAGGAGGGCATGGCTTGCTTTCTTTTCTGCAGATGGCCTACATGTTATGAGCTATGAGTACACGCTAAATAGACAAACATTCACATGAACACAAGAACACTCATTTAGAGCGACATTCGAACACTTTCTTTTCAACAATGAAATAAGCAGAAAGTGGGCCACAAACAGAATTCATGCCTTTGGCAAATCTGCTCTGCGCAGCTCAAGACAATTTGCATGAGGAAAAGTTTGAGCACCGGTATCAAACAAATTGAATGTGTTTCTATTTTGAAACCGTCATCTTTTGCGAAGATAGCGCAATACAAAAATTGCTCGGAGCTCCTTTTCAAATCAACCACTCAGATTCAGAGTTAGATAAAGTTGTCAATCAAGCAGCCGACAGACTTCTGAAAGACATGTGAACGTTTTCACATCCTTTCACAAACAATGTGTTTTGAACTGTGCAAGAGGACAACTTGTCAAAAAACTGCCTGAATAAAATAGGAAAAGCGACAAACAGGCCACCAGATCAATGTTTGACCTATAAACTGAATGACCGCACACACCTGTGTGACTTCATTATTTATTTTAGCTATTTCTAAAATCCGGTTTCAATAAAGCTAGTTAAGAATGAAAGATTATGTCCAATATTCAGTCAATATTAGGACACATTTTGCTGGTTCATCTGGGTGATGAATAAATATATAAACAGAAGGAGAGTGGGTTTGAATGTTTCAGCACCATGGAGAGGGTGTCTTTTGAGAAGTGACTGCATCTGTGCATCCAAGTTCACATGAAGTTCAGTCTGAAGCACTGCATCAACATTTCCAACCCTGGCTGAAAAAAGACATCCTACCCTGGTGTGGAACTCTTTCTATCTCTTCTTCATTAACACACGGATTTACACCACCGATTCATTAACCAATTTGTAGAAAAAGCCACAGTTTTACCATTAAAGAGATTTACAATAAATACACACAAAGGAATACCCAAAGACGCTGCTCCCTGGTAGACTCATATGCAACCCTGAAAGATTCAAAAGCCCTGCTAAGCTCATGTGCATGCCATTATTCAAACAGTCAAGGCACCTTTACCCAGCGTGTACAAGCAAGTCAATCAAAGTTCAAGTCCAGGTTTTACACCTTGATTTATAAAACACAAGATCGGAAAGGATTCAAACGTAATACTTCAGCTTCATATCCATTTCCTGGGCTTGTGGAGAAATCCATCTGGTGCCTCCTCTGCTCTAGAAGAAAGCCAAACCTCCAATTCTCAGGTCTTACCAGCTTAGACCGAGGCAGTGTCAGGGTTAGAGAAGAAGTCCTCCTGCGACGACGGACAAACCTACAGCACACCTCCTCCATCGCCACATCAGACCGTGCTGGCTGTCCAAACACACACATACACACTCGCTTAAACCCTCACACCGACACCAACAGTCGTACGTGCAAAACCACACCGAGCCAAACTGAAGCTTGGAAGCTACTGTAGCTGAGGCAACAAGGAACCACGATGCCAACATGTAATATTAAAGAGTCTGGGGGTTCTGCCCCTTCAGTACTCTCATCAGCGACTCCGTCAGCACTTAACCCTCCCCCACGTCCCGAAACCCACAGGGAAAGACAGTATTTAGGGGCGGAGTTTCAGAAGTTCGATGGCTTGAAATTAATGTGTGGCATAATAAAGCAACACAATGCAACTCCTGGAGAAAGATGGTTGACTGTTGAGTCTCAGCCCCAGGTGGTCAAATATTGATGGACTCGAACCCCCAACCCCAAAACTAAACTGAAGTTCAGCATCTATAAAGTTTAAACATTACGACATCTGTTGCCTTCTTTCTGCATCACACACACACTTAAATTAATGTAGTATACCACTTTATTATTTATATATCCCAGGTCCATCCATGTTTCTCTCTAGCAGCCAGATATTTCAATGATAGTTATATCAGCAACACTTAAACAGTACTAATTTCACAGGGTGCTACTGTACCATTCACAAATGAGTTTTAGTGTGACTGAAGGAGTATCTAAGCGAAATCCATTTCCCCATTAGGTTCATCGGTGTAATGCATTGCGAGTTTCAAATATGGAACTGCAGGCAACACCTAATCCTCGACTGCTGGTGTTATTGACTAAATCACACGAATACACAACTAGAATTTTCTTCTCTTATCCCTGATGTTTGCTGCTGACCAACACTCTTCACTAGCAGTTAGCTGCATTTCTGTATGAATAAGAAGAAACGGGAAAATCTAGTGGCGGGGGAGGGGACACAGAGAGTGATTGCAAAATTTTATTACAGGTAAGTATTTATTGATTTCTGTGTGATGGAGCAGTTATAAGCTGGCGATGATGAAGCACCCGCCCTGCATCCATTTAATCAATTCACCAGAACACACACACATGGAGACAGAAGTTATTGTTCATATGTCATACTGCTGAGCCGATCAGGTCTCACGGAAAAGTTACAGCGAGAATTTCATCTTGTGAGGCTCAAAAGAGGTCTGGAAACAGCAGGGGAAAGTTTAGAAATCAAACAGAAACACTTCCATTGACTGAGTTTGAAATTTCAGTTTCAACGAGAAGTGCTTTAGGGGTTCGAGAGGTCGTTTAGTTGTTGTGGGCTACAATGAAAATTTCAAAGTTGTGTAACAGGAAGTTCGGGGTTAAGGTTAGGCAACTCCGTAGTGATTGGTACTGTCTGCATCGGGATCAGGAGCTCAGTTTAAATGCAGATGTGCAATCAAACTGACCCAACATCACGGCCTGACCGATGCTGGATTTTGTTGTGGCACATGCTGCTGATACTGTAGCAACATTTTGCAATTTAAGAGCTGCTATAAGGAAGAGCTTTGCAAAGGAAACAAGCAAGGTCATTAAAAAGGCAGAGGGATAGCTCATGCTCACTTTGTTGGATTTATTCCCTCACTAAGAAAAAGATACAGTCTTAAGATTACAGTTGGATACAGTATGAGGGGAAGGTTCCTCACAAGTGTGTGTTTTTTTAAGGTGCCAGGTCACTAAATGGGGCAAGGACAGGCAGAGGAAGTTCATGTTCGTGTGTGTGTGTGTGTGTGTGTGTGTGTGTGTGTGTGTGTGTGTGTGTGAGCGAAGGCTGGGAGGGGGGAGTCAGGTTGAGAGAGTGATGGGGGAAGTGAATAATTGTGGTGGTCTCGTGGCTCCTATTCACACCCAAGACTTAATCCTGCCCTAATCCTCCTCTTTCCCTCTCCCAGCGGGAATGAGTCGGGGGGCAGGGGGTGTTAGGGGGTCTTCCATTCTCCTCATGCATTAAGGATGAGAGTTAGGAGATTAAATATAAATGTGCAAGCTTCCTTCAGCTGTACAATTCTATCATGTCAACGAGCGGGCGCAATCATCGGAGGATCAAGCTGGCTTTAAATGTTATGTCGCAGGCAAACAGACCAAGCTTTCACATCATCAGTCACTTACAGACTCTGATTGACTCCAGAGGAACACACCTCATCATTACTCACAGTAAGGGAGAGGACGCAGTCAAACCAAGAAAGATGGAGCAGCCACAAAGGGTGAAAAAACCCTGTAAGGAACCAGGCTGAAGCTGTTGGAACATCAAGTTGTTCCCTAGTTTGGTGGCTTATAAATGAATAATTGGCTAATGGCATGAACAAAGAACACATCTGGCAGGGCTGGGCAATATGCTGTGACTAATACAGAAAATCATTTTCTAATATGTATGTTCATAACACTGTCACCAATGATGTATTTGTCGGGAACAATAAAATCCATCATCATTTTGCATTGTATTTGTCCCTCATTACAGCAACTCTGGTAGGTCTCAATTATATGTTACATGTCTGTGCAAATATCATCAATATAGTGGTATTCGTCCTAAAATATGACATCCGATCTGACCTGGCGTTCAGCAGCAACGGGCAGCCAATTGAAGAAAATAAACCGGCCCCCCTGAGCCATACAAAGACTTTTGAGGGCTTTTCCACTTGAACTTTTGGCCTGGCTGAGTCTAGCCACTCCAAGCTGATTTGCTTCTCCATCACCAGTTTCATTGCACCCATTTGAGCTGAGCTGCCAGCCGAGACAGACCTTCTCTTGAATGGTTCCAAAGCGCGCCCGCCCTGCCTCCAAGCGAGCTGCAGTGACGTAACACAACTGCTATCAACCCCTGACGACCAGCTCTCAGTAATTTTGTAGCTTCTAAATAAATCTCTGTGCCTTAGAGTTGAATACATATTCTGCATCCCTGTTTGTACTTCCAGACATACGCTGTATTTTTCTGTTCCATCCTGTTTGCTTTTCAGCTGATTAATGTTAAGTTACTGCTGGTCAAACCCAACATTTTCTGGCTTTTCTACTCCATATTAAAGAGTTATCTCTGGCATTTTTTTGAGAACTTAGGACACTCCAACCCCGATGAGCCACAAGGGCACTTAGAACAGACATACTTAATATGACTTCTCATTCGTAGCCCCCTTCCCCCAACCATCTATCAAACATTGACCAAAGCACACTAAACCAACATACAAATGGCCATCCTGCATTTTGTAAGCTGACTTTATGATTACACATCTCAAACAAACCTAAAACATATTAGGTTAATGCTTTCTTTTTCTTTCTTCCATAAAACTAAACTCAGTTTCACTTTTGCATCCAATTTTAACAATGAGATTAACTAGCTGTGGGCCTGAGTGCTCTGTTTCTCCTATTTCCTCAGTGATAAAATGGGCTATAAAGCCCAGACTGGCCATTTGGCTACAGAGACAAGAGACTGGGTTTCCCAAAGGCAATTTAGTGTTTGGATAATCCTGGCTACATTGTAGGTCATGCTTAGAGAGATGTTTTTGGAAATGTGAAGACATTAATGGATGAGTCCCGGTCTGTCTGGCATAATAGTCTGGAATGGGCTGGTTAAGAGTCCCAGAAGGCACCACAGCATTAAAAACTCATGACAGAGGAGGGTGTCATAAAAGCCAAATCTGATCAGTTTTTAAAACATTGCTGCTAGTTCTATTCCGTTTTGCATGAATTATTTGAAAATGACCCAATGCTGTTTTAGCGTGCGCTATGCTAGGGTGCAGAGACACCATTTAATGACTACAGGGCAGGACACACCTGAGACTTGGGACAAGGACAGAAGATTTATCAAAAGAGACGGAGCATGACGAAGACATATAAATCAACACACATAATGAGACAGAGAGGAACGGCAGCAAGAGTGAGAACAATACATTAAGATGAATAATAAAGGGGACAAATGGCTTAGCTGAGTAATTAAAGAAAATGTGATGAGGTTGATGAATCCTGACGAGGATGATAATTAAAACGGGTTCAATAAACAATGACAGAAACAAAGCTTAATGAATATTTAAAGACAATGTTGTGTTTGCAGAGGGAAAACAAAAATGACAATAGCAGAGAGTTAGTAATTCACTTCAGTGTCTCAAAACAGATGCGGGAGTCTTCGGAGAGGTTCACGTTTAAGCTTGCTCATTTTGCTGGCAAACAATGGGAAATCTTTGTTTTAGCCTACGAATATTATTTTTACGCGTCCCTCTGTTCATAAATCCAATTAGAAAAAAAAACAAAACATGGAGCACGAGTTGGTGCTCTGCAAGATCTTCCTTTGTCATGTTCTTAAGTGTGAACTACCCTGGTTAAAACGAAACCAACCAACCAAAACTACAAAAAAAAAAATCTCATATTCAAAGAGGCTATTGCCGACCAACATTCATTCAAGTATCATTAATCTTCCCCAAAAAGAAAATTCCGAACGAATAAGTCACCAACTCATTCCTTCTGACTGAAAAATGTATACAAGCTTTGGTGCAATTAAGTCCTGTTTTACAAGTTGCTTCGCTGGATGTAGCAGCTATACACTTCTCATAACCCAGCTGAGTACATACAGGGGGATGTGATGGGTAGTGAGGTCACCAGTCGGGTATATGACATTAGCACGGTCGGCCTGTAGATGTCAGCAGTGATAAACTACGTTGACATGACTTGAGGTGAACGAGCCAAGCAACACAACCACCACTTGATATGTTAATATTTGTGTTCCTTTCAATACTTCTACTTTTTCTTTTTCTTTTTTTTTACTGTCAACACATGTTTTCCCATTTACAATATATTTTTAGATATCAAGCTGTTAAGTCATAGAAAAGAGAAAAAACTTTATTGTTTACTGTTTTTGTGCAGAAATGTGTCCTTGCTTGCAGGTGTAGAATGGGTACATTAAAAACGAAACATGTTACATTCAAAATGGGACAGACCAAAATATGACATTTCCATAAAAACCCAAGAGGAACTATATAAAAAGAGAAGCAGGTACTCGATTTTCAGGACTGAATCAGAAAGAGAAAGATCTGTTGTGTGCCGAGGTCGCAGGCTGGCTTCAAAAAGTGACTGCCATGAAATATCTTGATCAGCAAAGACAGTAGTTCCAAGTTTAACGACTTTGGAAAGCTTTGTCTTGCTTCTGACAGGTGCTCGGAACAGGGCACAATGTCAAAAATGAGAATACATTCAACTAGGGATTGGTATATTCTGTTTAAAGTGCACTGGCAAACTTTGCATTTCCTTCGATTACATAGCAGGAAGCGTCTCCGTCATGTTTCTTGCGAGTGTATTTCACGTGAAGGCCAAATTGACTCACAAGTGCAACAACAAGTAAGTCAGTAAACTCCGCTTTCTAGCAACAACTTCATAAATCGAAGCTTCATGAATAAAAAGGCGTTCAACAGAAGGTACATTCTATAAAAAGCTTTCCCGCTATATATTTAGAATACAATCACACCTTAAACTGTAGCTGCTAACATATGTCTCCACTCGTAACAGCTGTCACAATGTGTTGAGGTGTCTCCGAGCAGGTTGTTACACCACAGACAGCAGCAGTTCACCTCTGCACAGAGACACAATGCAGCAACAGTCTCGCCGCACAAATGAGCACTCCGTCCTTTGATGTGATATCTGCATCTCATCTCCGCTGGGTTTTTCATGTCTCCGCTCTCCGAGTCACTCCATCTCCTTCCGGCCGATCTCACCTCTTCGCTTTGATTGTCTTAGTTATTAACTCTCCTGTGTGTGTCTCTCTCTCACTCTGCGTTCAATGATTCATTCCCTCATTACAGCCTCCACTCTCCAGTTCCCCTGTCACTACTGTGGCCCTACTCGCTGTCACCTTCTCTTTTGGTCTTCACCACTTTCTGTCTACTTCTTGGGAGAAATCCTCAATTCTTGCATTTTTTTTCCCCCCTTACTGGATCCCCATTTATGCATCAAAGGCAGTAGCTAGGAGTGAAAAGACTGCAAGTTGCCTCATCAGACTAGCCAGGTGAGAACATTGGCTCAGCTGTCTGGTACAGGACACGCGCACACACACACACACACACACACACACGCACGCACGCACACACACACATATTTTGAAGCTCCAGATTTAGCCCTGTAGCGCCGAAGAAAGCTTTGATCAATCAAGGCCACTGTTGGCTGGGTCTGAAGTCGTGAGACGGGGACGATGTCGAGAAACGCACGCACACACTCATGAGCAATCCAAAGTGGAAAACACATGCACATGAAGTACACTCACATTTACGCACAGAGGAAGGCCGACAACAACACATACAAAAAGAAATACACAACGCAAAGTCATTCCAACCCACACACAGATGGAATATACTATGGGCTTCATTCAGTAAAACATACACTGAGCCTATTGAATAGACTCAGCACACAGCGATGCTCCACTCTATTACTGGCAAGTCCATGGACGCTCGGAGTAAGATACAGTGCAGGGAGACAGATGGAGATGGGGAGAAAATAGAGTGAGAATGTGACTGAGAGAGAGAAAGTCAAAATGAAAGAGTGCGAGAGGAGACGGCAAGAGAGGCAAAGAGCGTCACACGACTGAGGCTCGATTGAAAGGGTGTGTGTGTGTGTGAGAGAGAGAGGAGAGGGAGAGAGCAAAGGTAGCGTAGTGTGTGAAGAGCATATAACTGAGATAGGACTGAAAGCGAAGGGTCGAATGAGGATGAAGTGAACAGATGAAGATAAAACGTCTCAAATATTCTCTTAAGAATCCAATTCTACCTCAGTCCAGACTACCGTATCTCAGCTACCATGACAGCGCATGGAAGAGACAGAGTGTGTGCGGGTGTGCGTGTCAGCTGGGGTAAGGGGAGATGTAATGAATAGAAGTTGGAATTGGAGGTGACAACTGCAAAGGCAGAGCTGCCACAGAGACAGGGGAGGAGAGAGGAGGGAGAGAAAGAGACTGGGTGGAGTTAGCAGGGGACCACATGAAGAGATGAGTACTCCAACGCTGTCAAGCAGAGGAGACTGAATCCTTGTTTGTGTGTGTGTGTGTGTGCACATGCAGACACATGGACCGTCTCTCTCAGCGAGGCTACCTCCATCTCTTTTGCCAACCCGACTTTCAAAAAAGTGCCCCTTACTTGCAGAGAACATCTCGACCAAAAATAAAACGCTTGTGTGTCGCTGCTGTTTTAACATGCTTAACTTGTGTATTCTTCAGGACTGCAGATGAAGAATTAACCAGGGCAAAGAGAATAAACACCTTCTCCCACAAGAATAAACACTTGATCATGCATTGAGAGGAGTTCTGTTCAGGAAGCACGGAAGCATGATGTTCCGTTTAGTCATCGGGGAGTACAACTCAGTTGAATAATGGCGTCTGTGCCTCTGAAGGAAGTCAGGGGGAATAAGCCTGATGATTAAAGTACACAAAAGCATGCACATCAAAACACGACAAATAGTAGGTACTGGACACGAATGCAACCAAAAAATGTAAAATTCTGCACACGAGATGAAGCATTAATGCACATTATAAGTACCTGCGGTTTGGTATCGAACTTGGATACTTTTATGGCACTCACCAAATTACCAAATTCAATACCTTACGAGTTAATCTCATCAGCGTAAGTGAGCTAATAAACATGCAGCATGCTTACTGTGCCAAGATCGTATAGTGCTGCATATTGGCGGTCTTGAGACATGCAGGAAAAACGTAAGGTCGTGCCCAGAGACGGCTCTCACCGCGCGTATGTGTAATGTAAGAATAGGTGTCAAATTCTTTTTTTTTTCAACAACACCATTCAAGTAGATGTAACAAGGGATCACCAGAGAGGTCATGTGACTATAAAATGATAGAAATGCAGGTAGTGCAAGTTGGAAGTATGTGAATATGTGCAAATATGTTTTGGGCATCTGATGAGGGGAAATAGGTTACTCAGTGTTTGTTAAGCATAAATTTAGGTAACCCTGATGATGTCATAGTGATGTCATCAGGGTTATCTTAGTTTGTGCTAGAGACTCGTAACAGAAAGCCTGTGTTACAAACTGAAGGTATAGACTTTGAAATGATTTACGGGGCAGGGAGAGTTAAATAAAGGATTCTATCAGCAAACTGCACAAAATGGCAATTTCTACACAATGTTGCTTTAAATGCAGAATATCCAGGCGTTTGTCGCTTTGATTTTGATGATCTTTTAAAATATGTTTCTCACAAAACTCAAAACGTTTTGGATGTACATTACCTAATCACTGGACTACCCTTTTAAGAGCAAGATGTATATATAAAAAGTATATGACATGTCAAACTCTTTTATATGAGAGGAGACAATGATGCTGTCTTAGTAACAGCAGATGCAACTGACACTTAACTTCAGCCGCACAATATCAACAAAAATCATTAATTTATTGTTAAAATATGCAACTATGTGAATAGTCTGCAGTACTTTTTATGGCGACATATGCTCAGAGATGAGCTGGAAGAGAAAATGAGTCACTAATGGTTGGAACCTGAAACTGTGGCAGCTTGAAACGAAAACTTTGTTTTCCAACATAAGGTGGGGATTCTGCATAGCAACACATTGCCTCGAAAAATCTCTCTGAAACACATTTTAATCTCAGTTAGGGGAAAAAACCCAGCATCCTGTGACTTGGCAGGCACCTGTTTGTGAGGTACGAGGTTATCATTGGTTGGCAAGTTTTTAGCCCGGACAGAGAGCGGCTGGCAAGCTCCTACGGTGGATAAACAGCCATTAGTTGGCAGGATCCACATTTTGTCGTGCCAGTATTGTGACAGACGGGATGCTGAATGGCACTGTCACCAATGCTTCCAAAGGCCTGTGACTTTTGCCCCAGTTGTCTGAGAGTGATGAAGGAGAGCGAAGGAGGGAAGGAAGGACGGATAAACAAAGTCAGTCAATAGAAGGGAAAGAGGAACAGGGAAAAGACAGACGATGTGTCTGCATACATTTGGTCTTTCTTTGCCCTCTTTTCATGTTTAATGACTCATCCACGCATTCTTAAATCCTGGACACACTGCTGTAATCTCAAACACAGTATACAACCCCGGAACAATGGATGCCTGTCCGGAATCAGAACTGTATTGTTACTCAAATATTTACTTGGAACTGGAACTGAAGGTGTATATTTCCATGGAAAAATTAGAAATGTTGAAATTGGGTGGGAGAAATCATGTTTCAAGTCTGTGCTATAAAGTCCTGAATAAAGCCAAGACATTTATAATCAGTTTCAAGTAAGTCCATGTCCTTAACATTTTTCCTTCAAGTTCTAAACAAGTCATTATTAGTTTGTCTGGTGTAAACTGTCAAAAGGTACCTTTCCTTCATGCCCTTGCAATATGAATTGACATGACAATATGACTATATGAATATGCGTAAGTACAACAATCAAGGTTGCGCATTAATTTAGAGTACACTAGTAAGACATAAACTGTATTTTGTATTGAATGAGATATCATATATTCTTTATAAACTATGCGACTAATCAGGCTGTCATTAGAAACCACATATTAGGCCTTAATAGATCTAAAGAATACTAAGACACTTGTATACCAAATTATGCTCTAGTTAAGAGATCCTAATACTACAATCTTTCTGATAACTATCAGAAAGATGGTTGATGGTTTAGATTGGAGGAGTGAACTCACATCCGTTAGTGAAGTGATGTGTCATGTTAGTATCAGGTTAGGCTGCAATAGTGTTCCTAGGTTATAACTTTGTTTATCTTAAAATTAAGAACACCTTTGTGTTTTTTTGTCTGATGCGAAGCAAAGTTTGGCCTTTTATATCTTATTAGTGTAGGGTATAACTGTGCTTCTTTTTCAATTTTGATAAAGAACATAGAGATTTTTGTCTAATAGGATACAAAGTTGGGCCTGATATGTCTTATCAGTTGACTTGAACATAAAGTGCGACCAACATCAGGGCTAAAATCAACAGTCAAGGTGTAATCCTTTTTGTTTTTTCAAGTGTTTAAACTCTAGCACTGCATTTACATACATTCATTGTTTAAATATGTCTATGTACTTCCGTAATGTATTTAGGAACTGTATTAACTTGTATGGGATTGGAGTACTTGTTGAATCATTATATTAATGGCATTTGTCAGAACTTATCCAGGGACTGTGTATGAAAATGAGCTCATTAGGTAACTGTGGCTCATTTACACTGATGTGTAAAGGGAAATGTTTATGATAGGATTTCTGGTAAACGGATACGTTAATTAATAAACATAAAAGGATATATAGCCAGATGAGTGATTAGAGTCTGACTCCGGTCCAAGTCACAAGTACAAGATTCCATGCCAGAGTTTAATAGATATTACAGAAACCATTTAACTGATTTTACATGGAATTTTACAAGAACTTTACAGGCAACAGACTTGACTTGTAAATGTAATAACAACCCGGAACATGAAATAATGTCTCTACCACACTCTCTTCATCAGTGTAAGCTACGCCAGTCTGGATTTTCTTGGTGAGTAATGGCTCTAAATTGGCTGCACGCTCATTCGTCCCACACAGTCTTTTACCACTCATTCAGTTTTCTGGCGGCTTACACAGTGAAGAAGCTAATTAACATGGGTCGGCACCCCTGCAGAGTCAAGTATTCTTCTCTGGAGGACTGAAGGTATTACAACCAGGCTTTAGTGTAAATTCCTCCCAGTTAGTAACTAGAGAGAGAGAGAGTGTGTGTGTGTGTGTGTGTGTGTGTGTGTGTGTGTGTGTGTGTGTGTGTGTGTGTGTGTGTGTGTGTGTTTGTGTGTGTGTGTGTGTGTGTCAGCAGGCGGCAGACAGTTGCTGCCAAACAGTGCTCGATGCATCTGAAGGGAAAGTTCAACCTGTCACTGCCCGTCTGCCCTCCTCCTGTATTTTTATGTTTGAGTTTAAACGTTTCAGGACAGTTAAGACCAACAGCACTGGGCAGTTTTCACCATTGAAAAAGCGAATGTTGTCTCTTTCTGACGGTCACTGAATTTTCTAATGTTGCACCCCTCACCCATCTTTTCATCCAGGTGAGGTTTTTCTTTTTTTTTTTTAAAGAGAAGATTTATTTTGTGCCATTTCAGCCTTGTCCTCCCCATCCATCTCCTTTCTCTTGCACCCATCTTTTCTTTCTCCCACCCACTCAATGTTCTGCAACTCCTCTTCTATCTTCCTGCTGTAGGAGAACAGCGTGAACACAAACTGATGCTAAGACAAAGGTTTTTAATGGAATTGATTTGATGGTTTTCAACAGAAAGACATCCACGTTGCTGCAGCTTTATTGATGCCACTTGTTTCACCTCGTGGGCTCCGTATGACGGACTCCACTGGTTTTAATATGTAACATTGATGCAGAGTTCAAATCAAGCCAACTTCATTATAGTCAATGTCAACTATTTCTTTTGTTCTGTAAGAATATGTGCATGTATGTGTGTTAGTGTGTGTGCGCTGCAGGAAGCTGCAAGGCGTCTCTGTCTGGGCCCCTGAGGAAGGTGGGCCACGGCCAGGTCTGCCGGATACAGGAGGGAAGGCTAAACACTTGGCTTTAATACTGACACGAATACTTGTGCATGCACACACACACACGCACATGCATGTTTGGAGACATACACACACATGCAGCTCAGTACCTCCTGGCTCCCCTCTGTTAACAGATGCTTCCTGCCTTCTAGCCCAACCCACACTACTTCACACATACAAACACACAAATGCAGCGCGTCCCCTGGCACCCCTACAGGTTGACCCAGGGGCCGGGTGCAGGGGCAGCTCCACCCTTCGGTTCTGTTTTCGTTGATGTTGGATCCTGTTCAGGTCTCCAGCCCCGGACAGAAACGACTACAATTCCGGTACCAGGGGCCGACAGGACAGGAAATTAACTTTTGCTTGCCCGCCGACCTAACCCGTATCCTGGACTCCGACGTTTATCAGACATTTTATTATTTTACCTGCCAAAAATTGGTCTTGACAACAAAGAGAAGTCAAAGCGAGATATGAGCTGAGCTGGCACCGATACAGTTGAAAAATAAAAGCCACTCTTTCCATTATGGCTTGAATTTATAATCATTGGCTGCTTTTGGTGTGAATGTTCCATGCTGCTGTCAGTGCGTCGCAACGTGACAGTCTACAGATGTGCACAAGGAGTTGAATGCGGTAATGAATATTCAGAGTGAAAAATGTGAACACTAAAAATGTGGTTTACGATAATAGTTGAAGGCAGAGAAATAATCATTTTCCTATTCACTGAACTGAACAGATAAATGGCACGTTTCATTTCAAGAATGAGTGAATGGCCCCTACGACACAAAGAATCGCTCGCTTTAAAGGTTAATCACTTCAGTGTGCGTCTGTGTATTTCAACATATTAAATATAATAATGATTTATTAGCAGATGAGTAGGGTTAAGTGTTTCTGCAATGCCAAACTGACCTTCCTGCTTCCTGATCACATTTGTTTTCATACAGGCAATGCATTGTCTGTGTCCTCTTTACCCTCTCTCAACTCTTTGTCGTTTTTCCTCCCTTTTTCACAAATTCACAAAAGCACCCACAGAGCAATCACCCATCCGTCCATCTGTCCCATCTCGTGTTAATAAATGCCCTTGAAAATTATCCAGTAAAGGCTCTCTGGCTGCGCAGGCAGAGGAGGGGATGTGGATCAATAACGGTGAGATAATGGGAGCAGGGGAAATTGGGGGGGGGTGGGGGCTGTGGGTGGTTGAAATATCAGCACTAGGATGAGTGTATGTGTAAGGGTGGGGGTAGCAGCTCATGACTGACAGAGCTCTGGGTAGGCGGAGTCTGCATATATAAAGTGAGGGGGAGTAATTTATGTGTATGTGCACATGTATTGTATGCATGTGGGTGTTTTGTTTTGACCATTGCAAGTACGGAGGCTTGAGTGTGTGTGTGTGTGTGTGTGTGTGTGTGTGTGTGTGTGTGTGTGTGTGTGTGTGTGTGTGTGTGTGTATTTATGCATTAGTGGGTGTTAAACTGAGAGTATGTGAGAGAGAGATGGCAGGGCTCACGTCGATGTGTATGCGTTTGTGCACAAAGGCTAGAGTGCGTCCCCACACGAGCAGCCTCGCTTTCAGTCCATTTAGCCTAGCGATGTTGACCAGCAGCCACACTGTATGTATGATAATGCACACCGGGCCTGAGTGGGCTTTTCACTCTCAAATTTCAAGCTATCACAGCTAATGGACAGTAATTACACCATTCAGGACACAACACTGGCTCCTTTATGCCCCTGCTCCCATTCAAACGATCAGAGAGCACTGCATTTTTTTCTTAGTTCAACGTCATAAGGTGAAGACGGGTAAACTAAGCGAGCGAGAGCCTTTTCAATCAGCAGAGAGTGGACGCCTGTGACCTTTGTCTGCACCACAGCTGGAAAGAGAATCGGTGCCGTCAGGAAATTTGAGGGTATGTTCATTTTTAAAGGATGTCTGGCCGTGAAATTGTGGCCAATATGTGGTGCTAGGTCGCCTAAAAGATCAGCTTTGGAAAAACCAAATAAATGTCTCAAAAACAATGTGTCTTTTCCAATGTACTGAATGGAAGAAAAGCTCTGCATATTTGTCTAATTTCTGGTCAAAATATCTCATTAAACATAATATCAAACTACATTTTCAAACACCATATCAAGGCCATTTTCATTTGTTCCATTGGCAGATTTGTTTACTTATTATAAGAAAAAACACCTTATATTCATTTCTATAATACGAAGTTGTGCTTACTATTGTGCTTTGTCGACTCATCCTGTCAATATCTGCGGAAGAAGATTAATCTATTTTTTGACTGAGCGAATGAAATGCCAACTATTTTGATGATCTGTCAAAAGTTTGTTCATTTTTCGAATAAAAATGTCAAACATTTGCCGGTTCCATCTTCATAATTGTGGGGATTTCTAGATTTTCTCTGCCGATTGTGACATTAAAGATTTTTTTTTCGATTTCGCACTGTTGGTTTGACAAAAAGGAGCAATTTAAAGGCATAATTTTGGGCTCTAGATTAGATTAAACAATGAACCGATCGATCACGAAAACAAATCAATAAAAATAATTGGTAGTTGCAGCCTTATTCATGTATAAATAAAGGTTTTGAGACTGAATTTATGTCTGTAGTTGTAAAACCGTTGATTAGACACTGCTGCTGCCTGATTATTCGGAATCCTAATGAGTAGCCGATACATCTACATACTGTACCTAAATCTTAACATGGTACTCAGTACAAAGAGCAGTTACCTAATAATTTCTCAAAACAATAGGATGTGACGAAGGCAAATGGAGGGCCCTTTCAAACCCCAACAGAGGTTACACTGAAGTGACCTGTAATACTGCATTTTTTTGGGACCTTGATTTTCTCATATAGCACAAATTCTGTTAAACAAAGAAGCTTTTTATGATGGTTTACAACGTCCCCACAAGCTAACAATGCTGCATGTTGTGCGTATACATACATGTGATGTTTCTGTATTATCTTTCAAATCACCAGACTTAAAAAGAAAAGAAAAAAATGTTTCAAAAGGACTCGATAGTGATTCATGACCAATGGGAGCTGAGTTGGGCCTGGCCTGGCCTAATGCAACTCATATCGATCTTTATCACCCCTACTTCCTGTGCATATGATATCCTAGACCTCCCTCGGCATGCTAAAAGCACTCTCTCTCTCTATTGTTGCCTTTCGCTCAGACACTCCCCCTCTCTCTCTGCTTTCTGTCTTTGTATCTCACTCTTTTCCTCTCTCTGCTCATGCTCCATCTCACCATCGTCCCCCTCCGTCTCTCTGGGCTCAACGGCCACATTACCTTGACACCCTGCGTGAGTCCTGTCAGTCTGTCAATCAGTTTGTCTGTGGACTTGAGGTCAGAGTAAATCTGTTGAGGCCAACGTGAGGAGGCTGTGGCATTACATCACCTGGCAAGGTCACCCTCTTAGTGCACAAAAATGGCTCTGACAACATATTCAGGTACCAGGGGAGCGAGGGTGCAGCGATCTAATGCTCTTTTTATGGTGCCAGCTGTTTCCATCCACTGATCTGATGATTGTGGAGGATTAAAGTGCATTTTATGATCGACGGCTTACTCCAACCTGTTGACCGCACATTTCTTTAATAACTAAAATTTATAAAAAGATGCTGAAAACCTTTTTTAATTCAACTTTATTCCTATGCAACACAGTCAAAAAATAGCATTTGCTTTGCTTATTTGACTTGTTTGTAACTGCTTTATGACACAAAGGGTAATTATCATGGCCGCAATTGACCGTGACAGTATTCATATGTTACCTTCTGCGTTGAAAAAGCCAATTTGAATGTTTTGGGTTTTGGTCTACAATAGTTATTACATGGGCCACTGGTATTAAGAAACTTTGGTTCACAAGATATTACTCCTCTCAAGGAATGAGAATTTGTTTTCCCACAGGTTTTCCAATGTTAGAAACTACCATTCAGAGGCATGATTGCTGTATATTTAAAGCTCGATTATAAAAAATGTAAACATCCATTTTGTGAGAAAGTTGATATTTTAGTCTCATTGCCAACTCGTCAAATGTTGATGCTTTGGAATCGCGAATGATTGGACATACAATCCCAAAGTGTCTGTATTTGTGGAGTTGGGATTAGGACTCTAAAATCAACTTTCTTACAAAGTGGACCTTAAACAGAATATATTCTAAGATATTTCACAGACACTCTTTAAACTTCTACAAGTGAATCGTCTGTCTCAAAGGCACCATGACAGAATGATAAACCCGGAACTGGTCAATATGAGGAAAAAAGTCTCTCTGGGGAACTTCTACATGCAATGTGACCACACTTTCTTGGACAAGGTTTCTGCCAATTGCTCCCCCAATTAAACTGTGTCAATCACTTTATTTCATCTTTGAATTGAAATCAGTGTGGTAATTACTTTAGGCGCTATCTTTATCCCCCAGAGTGACATCTGACTATGTACCTCCTGGAAAAAAAAGCGTAAAGCTTCGAGACGCGCGGTTCCTAATCACACTCGTAACGCTGTCTGGGCATGAATCCACAGCACTGAGCGAAAGGGTCAATAGACTGTACTGAAGAATAATTAATCTCCTTATTCCACTCAATAGAGGTTCAGCAGTTTAATGTAGCCATCTATTCCATCTGATCTGATGATGAATGGTGGGCCGGTTATCGAGCTTGAATCAAATATAGCATCAAGCTGTTCAAACAGAAGTCTGACGACACTGAACAGCAGAATAGTTTTTGTTCTGCTTCCAATTTCTTTCCTCATACAAATCTATTTTGAACAAGCAACAATTAACCTTATTGGTTCCACTTTGTATAATTAAACTTTATTTTCTAGCAATTTATGGTCCATGTTTCCATGGATGCCTAAGAGTTAAGAGTGGCACTTATTTGCTTTGCCAGGTGCTTTGTCCGTCTGCCTGTCCATCCGTCTGACCTGCCTCGCTTTGGCACTGAATCCATCATCCCACTGAAACTCTGTGCTATAGCAACACCTCCATTACTATTCAACTCAGCCTGGGCCCCACACAAACTGATTAGACTGGTGTTCAGCATTGATTGCCAGGGCAGCAAAAGGGAGCAGCCTGGGTCAACTCAACTCTGGACCGACTGCACTCTGCCAGGAGGTGGGGGGGATTATTACAATTATCTCCAGTTATGTGCTTATGCTTAACATAAATAATCCCATCAGCGAAGCATGACACTTCCTGTTTTTCGAGCAACAGCTTATCTGTTTGGAAATGATTGATGGCGGCTACAGGGACAAAAGAAAGACACATTTCTAAAAAGGCATTTATGAATCAAGAAGTAGTCTTTCAACTGAGCAGAAGAGAAAAGATTGAGTAGTTTAAGAGTAACTTTAGAGTAACTTTAAAGCAACAGATGGATACTGGCGATAGCTCTCCATACATTTTTCCCCAAGTCTTAATGTCGCTTCTTTGTCCTTAGCTGGGAGACAAAAAACTACTTTTTTGATGATTTTTTTTAGGTTCATTCTTGCATTCTTCAGCATTCAGCATTCTTCTGCTATGCAACTAAGAAGCCATATAGAGAGGAGTGAAAAGGAAATGCAAGGCATCTGGAAGGGTTAGTAAGTATTGGGTGCCACTTGGTGCAGAAAAAAAGAGCAACGGTTGGACATGTGAGGATGCAGATGGTTTTAGAACGAGTTGGTGTGATTTATAAGACAGGAGGCGGCAGATGAGTGAGGATACAGCCCCAGCAGGGCAGCAACAACAGCAGCATCAGGCTGGCAACAACAACAACAACAGGCCCCATTATTGATGTTTGAATAATAGATGCGGAAAAGAAAGAGGGCAAGAGAGAAGAAGAGATGAACAAGTGGTAGAAGACAGAAGAGTCCCTTACTAAAAACAGACGAGAGAGGAAGGAAAGGGGAAAGAGGAAGACAGTAGGAAGTCCCAGCTAAAAACAGAAAGAAGAGAGGGACAGAGGTGGAGAGAAAACACCAGGGAGGCGCAAAAAAACTGAAGCTCAGGGAGCTGGGCAGAGAACAGGTCCCATGTTGGCAGCGGGGAGGGTCAAAGAGTTCAGCAGCAGAACATTTTGACAAGTCTTGCAGCAGCGGGAGGATGTAGACTGGGGTTGTGTTCCGACGGGATGAGCAGGACGTGATTTAAAGGGACAGTCCGCCATAAAAACAACACAATAGAACCATAAAAAAGAAAGCAAGATGTTGAAAGCCTCTTAAAGGCAGCATCTGACTGCTGACTCTTAGGGGAGGCTATTCTAGCACAGACAGACCTCCGTTTTTGTGTTCTGTGTTGTTTATTGGAGATGTAAATAAATCTAGGCCTCATAACTGCTCAGTGCGTCAGGAAATAAATGGCTCTGCTGGCCCAACCGAGCAGTTCCACTGGCCTACATTTGGCTGTCTGTTATCTGATGCCAAATTTCCAGCCACACAGTCAATATTTCAATAACTATCCTCTGATGTTAGAAATGAGAGCAAGAGAGTATGACATGCTACATGGTCGGAGCTGCAGTTTAGAAGAGTAATGAACAGAGGTGCCGAAATTGCTAAATAAACTGTTAAACTTTCTGTAGCTGTTCAGCCTAGATGGTTATTCTCTGAGTCTGTAGTAAACAAGGCTGCAGAAAACGGACTGTAAAATGACTGTAAGAGCCTGTTGGCAGCTGCAGATTCCCTGTAGAGAAGTAAAACTAAATGATTCATATGAATCAAACAGTCGCCCGCTCACTAGTTTTCAGATCAAAATGTCGCTTAGGCTAATCAAACCTCTGAGTGGTACGAAATGCATTAAATGCAAAGCTGCCACCGTCTGACTGGTGGCGTATTGGCTGGTGAATCATTCAAGATCACTACAGTGAAGAATATACTAGCCAGCGCAGGCCGGCCAAAGCTATCGAAGGAGGCCGACTTCTGGAGAAAATAATTGGCTGCCATTCTGAGAAAGCAGTCAATGATAAAATTGTGAAAACCTCTTGTGGAATAAAAATCCCTGCTTCAGAGGCTCTCTCTTTCTCACTGGTGTATTTTTCCCTCTCCTTCTGTCCGCCTTTCTTTCTGTCGTTCTTTCTTTCTTTCCTTCCTCACTTTTTCTGTCCTTCTCCTCCGTCAAACTTCAAATCACGCTGCAGCATGGCTCTTTATCTTTCCTCATTTCCTCATCCCTCCTTCCTTGAGATCCCAGAATGAATTTACAAAATCCATTTTGGGGGAATTCAACTCCCTTCACAGACCACCCTCACACTCTTCCTGTCTTCCACTTTGCCTCTCTTCACTGCAGTGTGTTTCTCATTGCTATGGTATTTGCAGACAGAGCACAGGTTTCCTAATGGGAGGAAAAGGGAAACTTAATTAACCTTTGCGAAAGGTGGGCTCATCACAGACGCCGACCAATTAACTGTGGACTTCAAACAGGGCGAGAATGAAACTCTCAGCGGCTCTGGACTGAGGATAAATGAGCTAAATGAGCTTGACTCATGCAGCATAGATGGACCAGTAATAACATACAGACACAACAGGTCAAGCTAAGATGGTGCAAAACCAAGCATGAAAGATAAAGAGAGATTTGTCAAAGTTGCACTTTAAATCTTGCTGTAAACAACGTTAATGAGCCGACATCTGACAAAAAAGCCACGGGAGCCTGGAGATTCGAAAAAGCCGACAAACAACAAATGAGGTCACCGGCTCTGAAACTTGGACTGCAAGACAACCTGCAACAGTTTATTTTTTCATGTTAGTATACGACAGCTGTTGTGACAATAACACCAAAGGTACGGCTGAGGTCATGTGTGAGTGTGTCATCAATCCAAACAGAGCGGAAATTATTAGTTGATGATCGATTTCTTTGTGGGGGAGAAATTAATTAGCAGCCATCTTAATAATGGAATAATCATTAAAGTAAAACATTAAACTTTCCAAGTGTCTAATGTTGTAGTCTAATGTTATAGTCAATGGATATTTTGCAAGTTTTGGGAGGGGGCGCTTAGGGTTTAGGAAATCTGAATGCCCTTTTTTAACTCTTTAAATTCAAGTAATTACAAATAAATAACATTCAGATGAACTCATAACTAAATCAATCATTGCAGAACTACAGAAAAGTTGATTTTTTTTAAGTGTGAAATGTCATGCTCCCTACACATCTTGGAGACACTTCTTTAATAACCAAATACCAAAATGTCTATCTAAATAATAAAATCCTAACGTGGATATCGCCCTCAGCTTCCAAGATCAAGTATCTGTTAGGTCAGAGTGTTACATACCTGAAAGAGCAACATCCTGTATGACAAGGCAGGAGGTCATATGTATGCAATAATGATGTGACAAAACAGTTCAAAGTACAGCTTGCACAGCAGCACTGATGAGCCATCACATAGGGATTGACAAAACAACAGGTGAATTGGATTTACAAGGTTTTCATCAAGCGGTAGTGACACTTGACCCCTTACAAGCAATGAGAGATCTACAGTATGCATAATTTGGATCGCACGAGAGATGGGAAGCAATAAAGATGAGTAATACGGTGTTTAAGTTCTGAAGCTGCGTGTGGTACAGACTTAATGTGTTATCTCAGACTGAACATCTTCTCACTTTATCCCCTTTCATCTCCGGGGACCTAATTATTACTTATCGTACTGACGGCATGTGCACACAAGCGCAGGCACATACATAATGAAGACAGACATCTCTGAGGTTCAGCACCCAGACAGACGCTCCCAAAGAGACGGCCACGTAGGCGATCTATCGGACGACCGATGGGACGCGCAGCAGAGGGGTCCTGCCAGTGTCGTCACTCACCATGCAGCCCTTTTACTTTTAAATATCAAACAAGACAAACCAGAAGCCATAAAAGACGCAAATCACGTTTCATTCGCCGGAGCCGCTTTGCTTGCATCATCGATAAGTTCGCCGAGGGCTAGGCTAACTCCGGCGGATCATTCTGAGCAGCTAAAACTAGGACATAAAACTGTTAATTATACACAGGGCTACATCATCACCAGTCTGCTGCTGACTACTGGGAGTCCGTAGACAAATTAGATAGTTTACACGGACAGTCTTAAAGGAAAACAATCAATATGTACATCATTGGACTTTCCACTAAACCACAAATTGTCGTTTTTAGCAAAAACTCGGCAAATAAATGATTCATTACCACCATCAGCGTCAAATCTTACATCTCATCATACCGTCTGGCCAACTGTAAGCATTCCAATCAATTTCTTCAATTGCTGTATATAAACTAAGACAGTATAACTAGTGCCCCTCTATTCGCAAACTTTGTCCCATTATCTTTGCTCTCCTTCAAGTACTCAACTGTAAACAAAAGCAAAAAACGATTTTAAAGATATAATCTATCATAGGTGCAGAGCTCTGTGGCTCCTAAATATTATTTTTAGAAACCATCAGATCATTTTAACCTTTGAAGAGTGAGGAGGGATGCAGCAGCTAGGATGCATAAAACACTCCTACAACAACCAAAAGCAAGATTTATCAGGCTTCTTTTCATACAACATGCATTTTATATGCAGACAGATAAAAACATGTATTCTTCTTCTCTTTAGAGTGTGCAAGCGATCTTTTTAATTCTAAATTTCATCCTCCCTTTACAGTGTAGTGTGAAAAAGCTTTGGCATGGTACTCGCTGTTGTGCATATCAGTATTTTTCAGGACACAAGTGTTAAAATTCTAATTTAAAAGCAAGAAGCAAAGCATGAAGCATGCATTCATAAACACACACAGAAAAGTAATTCATCATATGCATGTAAATCATTTTCTTTCATCCACACCCTATCTCGCCTTCTCAGTAACGCACACACACAAACACACGCACACACACACACACACACACACACGTACACACACACACACACACACAGAGGCGGCGGCATCCTAAGCCAGAGGCACTGGCCAGAAAAGGGATTACGACATCGCTTACTTTGGAGGACCACGGCTGCAAGCAGTTGGCATAGCAACGGACCAGGAAAGCCATTTCCACAGGAGGGGAGGGTGCCAGCGAGGGGAAGTTTCCCCTCGTTCACCAAGAGATGAAGAAAAAAAATAAATAAGTAAAAAGAGGAGAGCAAGGGCTGACGCCGATGTCTTTGCTGCAAGAGGAGAATTGTCCAGAAAAATCCTCAGTGTTGATCTGACAGGAACAGGCAAGAAGATCGGCTGGAGTGACTGTCAGGTGTCGACTTTGAGTCACGGCAGATCCATCTAGATGTCAAGCTTTTGCTTTTCTACTAAAGCAACTGCAACAGAGAGGCTTAAAAGACTCCTAATAAACCTTGAGTGCTGGAAATCTGCAGAGCATTCAAAACTAATCCCAGAGGTTGCATGGTCGAAGATAAAGCCATCCAACTTAACATCCAAATTCAGTGGATCTTTCTCTAGAAAGTCATTTTTGTCTTCTTCTAGATGCACTTTCCTTCTTTAAAGATGCAGAGCTTCCTCTCCACAATAGACGAGCCAGTTCTGGATGAAAAGAGGGGCTTGTCTGTGCATCTGCAGCCCCCTGGGAAGAAGCCCAATGCCTGGCTTAAAGTCATCCAAACAGTCCCCTCTCAGCTCCCAAAAGCCTGGATCCTCTTGCCTGCAGCTTTCCCCTCTTCTTCATTCACTGTCTACGTCTGTCAAACTCCTTTCTCTGTCTCTTTGCAACTCTTTATCTCTCTACAGAGCTCCAGCGGTGCAGCTCCATGGCAGTTGGGCCAGTGATCCCCGCTTCCGTACCCCCAGCTTCAAGTTCTCTTCCTCCCTGGTTAGCGCTCGCACCTCACACCGGCATTCCTCCTCCCCCTCCCACCCTCGGAGAGATGCTACCGTGGATAGGATGCCGTGCTGTGGAGAGCCAGCCGCTAATGGGAAGCGGGCGAGAGAGTGAGAGCGAGAGAGGAGGGAGAAGGGAGGAGAATCCAGCTGAAAAAGAATGACATCACCTGTGCAGCGCGCGCGCGCGAGAGAGAGAGAGAGTGAGGGAGAGAGGGGATGGGAGGTGGTGTGGATGAAGCGAGAGCAAGTAGGGGGAAACTGCATTAGATGGATTGGCTGCTGAGCAGATGTGGATGAGAGAGAGACAGAGATAGAGAGGAAAGAGAGGGAGCATCTTTATTGATCGGCTGGTAACATAAAGCTGAGTATATTGAGGGCAAGCCCCTCCCCTTTGTGAGCATAAATTACACCAAAAAAGGCAGGGGGGGTATAAATCACTGAGCCCCTATCAGATACAAAGACAGACGCCGGCAGTATTTTGGCGAATGTGACCGAGCGACACAATGGCACAAGCCGATAATGGGTTTTCCCCCTGAAAAAGCCCCCCGTCTGGAGGATTTGCGGCGCAGCAGACAGGATTTGATGTATAAGGAAGGAACATTACAATCACAGATAAATCACTCCAATACAGAGCGTCGCTGAGCAAAATACAGAGGTAATCAAAGCTTTAGGCTGAGACGTCTATAATCATAAACCACTAGGAATGATTTGACACAAATAATTAGTGATCGTGGTTTATCTCATTCAAAATATCAAAGTACAGGATACCACAACGTTAAAATGGCAAAATGTTTCTTTTTTAACCTTTGAGCTTGAAATCTCCCAAACCAGTAAGCACTGAGTAGGTAATATGGAAGTCAGTGAAAACGCAACCATATCTGGCTAAAAAAAGTGAACATTTTAAACGTCTCAAAGCATTTTAAGGGACTTCATTTCAATGTAAAGCAGATCCAGACCTCATGTTGAAAAAAGGCTAATAAACTAAAAGGTTTTAATAATATTTAATAGGAATCACAACCCCTTCAACGAGAGCAGATGAAGCAGAAACCCTGCAAAACGCAACAAAAAGCAAAACTGGGACTTGAAATAATTAATAATTAACTTTTCTAGCCCATTAACTAGAAATTCTGTAAAAGTACAATTTACTCTCAAAAGGTAGTAAGAAAGTCCCTTTAAGAGCATCCATCATGACAACTTCTGTATGAAATGCTATCATAACCAGTTGATGCAGCAAATGCACGTTCTGCTTCGCTTGCTGAAGAGGTGAAAGAGTTTAAGTTGCACACGTGTGCATGAAAAAAAAAAAAGGTCTTAAGAAAAGATTAAAATAATTTAAATAATGAAATAATTATATTTTTGGCTTTCTCCTACTTCTGCTGCTCCTGCTCTCTTCTGTTTGTGGCACTGAAGAAAGGATGAGAGAGAGGAGGGGAGGAACTGAAAGCAGAGACAATAGAAGCTGTCTGCTTGTTTCTCCTCCAGCAGAGGAGAGATGCGAGCTCTTATTACCAAACGCTTCTGAGAGGGGAGGATGTTTCTCACCCTCTCCCGTTCTCTCTCCCTGACCCCCCCCCATACATATCCCCCTCTGCCTCTCCTTCCTGCCCCCGTTATTTTTTTTTTCTTTGTTGCATTCTCTGCCTGCATAATTTTTGCCTCAAATTAGCCATTTCCTTTATTCCTGTCTCAGTATCAGTTCTGGCATCAATCTCTGTCTCTTCTCAGCCTCACTCCTCTTTGAGGATCTCCTCTCGTTTTTTATCAGCTGTCCATCTATCCGTCTCTCTTTCTGTGCTCCCATTTTCACTCTCTATCTGCTTGCTGCTATGAACCAGGATCTCTACCCTCAATTCTCTCTCCTCTTTCGTGTGTGTGTGTGTGTGTGTGTGTGTGTGTGTGTGTGTGTGTGTGTGTGTGTGTGTGTGTGTGTGTGTGTGTGTGTGTGTGTGTGTATGTGAAACGATACGCACCTACCGACTAAGAATGACATCATCTTTTTACTCCGCAGCCAATCAGAGGCAAGCACATGGAGCCCTGCCTTCAGAGGAGTGTTATGTACACAAGAGAGACGGGGAGAGGAACAGAGACAGAAATAGATACGCTATGTAGACAGATGGATAGATATAGATGGATATATAGATGCGGAGATTTAAAAAAAAGGTGGGTGAAATTAGGTATGTATGTCTCATAAGACCGTAGCCAAGACTGTGTGTGTAGTGTGTGCTAACTGCAGTCTTTTCCCTTTCGCATACTAGTGTGCGCAGCACTACATCATTCCCCTGCCCTGCTGTCAAAGCCCCAGCCCTAATAAACACGCACACTCTCACACACACACACACACACACACACACACACACACACACACACACACAAATGCAAACAAGTTTGGAGCATTTTTTGTTGGCCCCTGCAGGTCTGCAGGAAAAAGCTGCGTAGAAGTCCAGCATTGGACATCTGACCGGTCTTAACACTAAACTAATTGTTGTATTAAATATTAAGAGAGTACAGTGATTCATAAATGACCACTAATTAAGTTAAAGAGCCAAACTTTCTTCATAAGAGCGATGTTTTGCTCTTCTTGATCAATGATTGATGAAACACATTAATCATTCAGACCGTCCTGTTTTAAAGAGTCTCTCTAATCCCTGCTACACACTGACAAGTTTTTAGATGTCACGTGGTGGCCGAAAAACAACAAAAAACAGTTACAGTATTTTCTTGTTTTTGGGGAGGTTACAAAAGGATCACTAGGACATTACAACAGGACCAAACACTGAAATCCAATTACAATTATCGCCTTGCCGTTGTTTACCTCCACGTGCCAGGCGCTCCTTCTGAGCTATCACTGAATAACAGCCGGGACATTTTTTGCAGATTATTATGATGTCACAGTGAAGTTAACCTATGACTTTTTGGATACAAACTGTCTAAACTTCAACATCTTATCCCATTAGACATATCTACAAATTTTGTCAGAATTATCATATTAATGATTAAACAAACTGAGCTTGACTCTTGACTTTTCAACACTGAATTTTAATCAGCTTTGCCTTGAGTACAAGTGAACTCAAGGCAGAAGAAATTCCCTCAAGACGCTCTTGAGACATTGCTTTCACAAGAATGGGTATGTATGCATGTATGGACAGACAAAAGAAAAACACTTTTGCTGTTGCCGACAGGGAGGCAGAAGTTCAAGTGCTTCTTGACTCTTGCCAGCTGGTTGAAGAAGTGACTAACTGGCAGAAATTTACTCTGCTAGAATAAATTACCTCAGACAAGAGTCACTGTGACACTAATAAATACCAGATAAAGAAAATATCTTTACCATCAGCAGTTTAGAAGCATTTATCTAAATTAACTTCCAGTGAGGGAAGGATGGAAGGGAATTACAGTCAAACTGTCACAAGAGATAGTATGTATTAAATTCATTACGAAGCGATTTCTGTGCAGTAAGCTGCAGCGAGACACCGTGACGTGGTTTCAAAACATTTAGTACAGGAGACGAGCGTCTGCGACAGCCCTGATTTTCAGATCAAACTGAAAAAGTCAAAACACTCGCTGATCTGCATAACGTCCCTCAGACGGTCGTTTACTATAAAAGTCAGATGTGGGATCTGTCTGTGAAAACACAGAGCAGGACACACGTCACACAGGAAACACTTCCTGGAACAGCCCTGTCTGCGGCTGTGGCCGTTTGTGAGCGTGTGCCGGGTAAAGTCAGGTGATTACAGACAAAAAGACGCAGAGAAGAGTGACATGGGACATAGGGACATGAATGATGACTTGGAGAAAGTCCGAAATGAAAGAAGAGACAGAGACAGAGACAGAGAGAGCGAGAGCACTTTTTTTTTTTTTGAAAACATGACAAACTCAACAGGAAATGTGACTGGTCCAATGGCAAGCTGTCAGACAGACATACTCACAGACGTCAGACTACACTATCCGCTGAGTGTGTGTGTGTGTGTGTGTGGCGTGACACGGCTCAGTGATTTCTGAGGGGGTCCTGTCTCTCTTTTGTCAGTCGGCCTGGTGCTGCTGGGACAACTACCCCCCTGGGACAACACACACGCATTAATCCGTACACCCTCACATGCTTGCACAAAGTGGACAACAACACTGTGTGTGTGTGTGTGTGTGGCTACTGCTGAAAGCTAATCAGTTCTGCCAGGCTAATTAAAAAGAGTCAGCTGACTGAAGCCCCTGTAGCCACACACACACACACACACACACACACACACACACACACACACACACACACACACAGAGAGAGAGAGAGAGTGAAGTGCTGAGTCTGTTGCGTGGCCGTACAGTGATTTCCATGGACAGTCCAGAGTCAAAGAGACACTGTGCCGCTTCTTTAACACAACTAATGAGAGCGGAGATATAATCCAGTGCTGCTTCGGGCGCATCGCACATCTTCTAATATCATCAACGTGAGACTTGATTATGGCATCGGACAGCATGTTGGGACTGGAAATGTGCAGTTTTTTTTTATCATTGCGTGAATGTAGGAAATTGCTAAGGCGACACATCTAGCAATTATTTTCATTATTGATTGCTCCTGCAGTCATTTTCTTTATCATTTGGCATCCATGCCAGGTCAACACATTCAAACATCTTCATTTTTTACAGTGCAAAATGCAAGGTTCTACAGACGAGATGAGGAAAAACAGCAAATCCTCTCATTTGAGAAGCAGGTAGCAGTGGAAATTTTGCCCAATTTGCTCAAACGACGACTTGAAATTTGAAATGAAAATCGCTGCAGATGTTCCAAACATTGGCTAATTGCTTCAGTTCTACAATTCAGACAGTGCATCATTTTTGGAGCGAGTGAAAAAAAAAGCACTTTAATCGCATCCATCTGTGTGTAGAAGCAGTCGTATTTCATTTGCAATGAACATAAACAAACGATAGCTGAACTAGAGAGCAGTAAATACCTACCACAGCATTTTAGGGCACATGCAAAGCGAGTTTGGTTAACTGCTTTGGAAGTATCTTCGTCCTTTGGTAAAATAAACAGCATTGTCTGTATTTATTTCCACATCGGGCTGAATAAACTAAATGAGTTTGTGGATTTGTTGTTCGGTCTTTGCCTTTCCTCAGTTGAAGACGAGTGAGGGAGATCGTTTTTAAAAATCGTACCAAAAACGTTGAAAAACTACACGACTCCCTGCCTTCATTATAATGTCACCTCACTGCAGGGAGTAGACACGAAAGTCCCTGTGCTGCGTTTAATGCCTTATATAATCTGACGGTTTCCTGTGTACAGTAGACGAGCACACAGAGGGCAGTGAGTCCTGCTCACACAAAAAAACATACAGAGACGCACGTTCAGACGCAGCTATGTGAACGTGCTGAATGCAGCCCTCTGATCGTGTGTGTTTGTGCGTGTACACACTCGCTGTGTGTGTTTGTGTGCGTCTGTCTGAAGGACAAGACAGGAATTCCTGCCATTTAAATCAGCCCTTCCCTTTCCGACTGGTCCCCACAGAGAGCGACGGATTCAAGAGCAGAGCAAGAAAAACTAAAACTGGCAGCAAAAAAAAAAAAGAAATCAGACAAAAAACTGCAAAGGTGACAAATATATTGCAATCACTCTCTTCATCAATCATCTGTGTTTCTCACCTTCAACCACAGTGACACCACGTGTAAACAAACCAATGACCACCTATTCACTGACTTGCTGTCTGCAGGTCATCATACAGAATGAGAAATGGCTCAGAGGCTCGGGACCAGTGTAAGACATATCCAAAGCGAGGTAGGAGATAGTGAGTGAGTGAGAGACAAGCGCACAAGACATAAAAAAAAGAAGTTGAGTGAGTGGATTTAGATTTCACTGAAGGAAAGTGGAGGGGGCGGGGTGAGGAGAAGGGAGAGGGCTGTCAGCAGGATATCACGAGGTGAAGGAGAGGTAAGGCAGGAAGAGTCGAGGCCTTGTTTTCTTCTGGATATGGGTTGTGTTCTCTTATGAAGCGTAACACACAGCGAGCAGCACTTTTTGATTTCTGATCTTCCGATTAGATTCTTGTGCATAAACATGAACTGCAGTCAGCCCTCAGCTCACTCCAGCTCTCCGGGAACTTTTTTAAAAATTAGGGAGGTTGGATTGGATTTCATAGCCTTTGGGTCTTTTGTCGTCTTCATCTTATAAAGAGTGACTTCAAATCACAATTTAAGAGAAACAACAGAAGAAAGAGCAAGAAAAATAGACCCAGTATATTTTTCTATCAGTGCAAAATGCAAAAATATGTGCATATTTCACAGAAAAAACATAAAATATTAGTAGGCAGAGGATGAAAAACAAGGTTAGAGGGGAGGGAAATGGCAGGGAGGGAAGGCGATGGGAGGGGAGAGGGTGGAGGAGGAGAGACGCAGCAAAGAGGAATATAGAGAGGTAGTTCAACATCATCTTAGTGCTGCTGATGTAATCCCTAAAATTAGCAGCAATAACAGCGGCAGATAGTGCCCCACTGGTACACTGTGCTGCCCAGCGTACTCCACTCTACACACACTCATGCACATCAGGACTGAAATAAATGTTGTGCATATTCTCCATTATTCTTAGAATGGACATGCCGCTCAAAGAAAGATGTCAGTGTGCGTTAAAATAAAAATCACCTGCAAGTCATTTTAGGATAATTTACAGGCATGTGAAAGTGTTTGACTATGTGCTTGTGGCATGGATGATGAATGCCGCAGGAGTCCGGGCGCAGTGCTGGAGCCCTGCTGGGCGACTTGAGGTCTGTGGTTTCGTTGGTTGTTTGAAGGCACCAGTCCAAGACTGAGCTGAGTATTTTGAGCCTGAGTCACAATTTGAGGAAGTAAACAAGTCATTGATTGGCGCGTGATCGTTGTACTAGACCCTGCCAGCTGCTCGCCTGAAAAATATTTTGGTCATTTGCGGTTGTTTTTGCTCGTAGCCAATTATATGATCAAGAGCTTTTTTCCGCGTTTTTTTTTTTGTTTGTTTGTTTGTCCTCCACCGCAGCAGACAGACGTAGATGGTGTGTGACGTAGCAACTTTGAAAAAGGACCAAAAAAATAATTTATAAGAAAGAAAATTTAACCCTAAAAAGATTGCAGCTTTGGAGCACTTATTCATTTGTCTGCCTCACTGACAGAAGTGGAAATATTGTCACGCGTTACTTGCAGGTACAATTAACCCTTCTTAGATCCACCACCCCTCTTCCTCATCCTCCGACCTCCCTCCCTCCCTCGCCTCCCGTCTTAACCCTCTCTTGACCCTGCCTCTCCCACCCCATCCTTCCCACCCCCTATTAAATCCCCATCTGACCTTTCCGCAACCTTCACCTTCCTGCCCCACCCCTCCATCCCCCGTGCCTCACCCAACCCCCTTCTGCGCGGCGCCCACTCATTTTTTTCATTACCTGTCAGCCCCCATTATCTTCCAGACTTCATTTCACCTTCCTCCCTCCTCCCTCAACCCCTCATCTCCATCTCAGCCACTCTCGGTCCCTTCAGAGCTCTGTATATATATATCCATCTTTTCATTATCCTTGATTCCTTAGCGCGCCTTTGAAAGACATGCGTAATTTACTTCCACTTCCAGAATTCTTCCATCTTACTTTTCACCGTCGCTCAATTTTATTGTAACTCTGCTTCCTGTTCTCTCACCTTCCATTTCTCTCACTTCCTCCTGCACTCTACCCTTCCACTCCTCTTTGATTTTGCTTTTAAAGGTTGTGCTCGTGCCTTCTCTGCCTCACCAGACACCAGAGAGTGAAAGGAAAAACAGGAGAAGGGGGAGCGGACGTTTGACAAAGGTCGAAACTCTAGATCAAAATACAGTGGGACTGCAAAGACTCGCTTTTCTTTCTGCAGCTGCTGAGTCACCTGAATGCTGATACATCAGGGTTTTTTTTTGGTTAGTCCTTTAAGACTTTTAATGATTTTTACTACTTCATGAAAAATCTGAAAAAGAGGTTGCCATCAAATTTGAACAAAAACCAGAGGACAGCTGGGCAAATGACTCATAATTGCTCTCACATTTTTTATCACAAATTATCAGGGAAGTTTAAAAAAAGTTGGCATTCAGCTGCCCTAATGTGTCTGAAAAACAACCGACAATAAAGCTGTCAATTCATATCAATCATTCATCATTTAGATATTTGTTCTAATCTGTTAGAAAGCCGTTTTAACTATCCAGAGTATCCATGTTTCTTGTGAAAGTAGTCATTTCTGTCAACTGCCGTCCACTCCTGTTGTAGGAATTTCCTGATTACAAACAGGTCAACAAGTCAATCAGCTGATTACTTGCAACAATGAAAACATTCACCCAACTTACTCGACAGGTTTTGCATAGTTCTGCCATCTAGGTCAATTATCCGATAAAATAATAATCTTTCAATAATAAGCTTTCATGACAAAGGTTTCCTCAAAGTGCACCATTTTCTACAATCTTTTGTTCTCACGGCCTTTCGTATAATGCTCCTCCTCCCTCCCTTCTTCCTGGCTCCCCCTCTCTCCCTGGGGCCCTGCTTGGTCCTGCAGTGGCAGAGCTGGCTCGAGACCCTTGGGGGTTTTAGCTGGCCCCACCTGCATTCTGATAGAATGAGACCAGATGAGCTCAGGGAAGGACTGGATGTATTAAAGCAGCGAGGGGCTCTAAAACACAAGCAGCCCTGAGTGTTTAAGCTCTGCAGAAGTACAGGGAAGATGATGAACAGCCAGACAGACGTACAGGAACCTCCAAACTGCACGTATCTGTATTCATAACGCACAGCTGAAAAGTCCTAAAATAAAGTACTAAATGTCCAGACACACCCAAACACTGAGAACACGCACAGCACATGTGCAGTTTTACGGACACGCAGCTTTCCAGAAGCGTGCACGCACACACTAATAACAATGAAAACGAAGCCAGGATTATTACGGGAATGTTAACAGCTTCATCGTTACATGATGCCAAGCAAAACTCTATAAACCTGACCAAGACAAGTGAGCTCATTCCAACACAATCAACACAGGAAATTGACTTTTTCTCAACAAAACCACTACAGTGGCTTGTGCACCACAGACTTCTCAGACATGTTTGCTGTTTTACCACATTTTCCAACATACAGAGGATGAGAAGAACAAATTGTATCTGAAAAAGGGAGCAGTAGGGAGGAACCTTTCAGGCCAAGTCAAACTAACCAGAATTATCTGATGAAATAAAGCAAAAAAAGCAAGTGCATCGTTCAATCACCCCATCCGAACGACCTTCAAACCCTCAAGACAGGTTGGAAGATGATGGCAGAGTCATTTTCTGCATGACTCCATTACACCAGGTTGACACAGTTATGACAAAGCAGTCGCATGAGTCACGCACATGACTTGCCGACTGGATGATGAACGCAACCTGAGATTTAACCCGATTGTAAGCGGTGACTCCATGAGTAACGTGAGTAATGACACTGCCTGACGAGCTCACAGTCATCAAATTGAGAGAATATGATACCACCGAAGACAGCGACATGACGGTACAATGGTTGCTAATGGATCACTGAAAATAAATGGGTGTCATATAAATGTGGAGTCAGTCTATAATCTCCATTTTGTTTTGAAGTAAGCCAAAGTGTTCAAAGTGCTTTACACAGCATACAAGAGCGAGTACGCTTTTATATCTGGTTTCATGAATGCCATCAAGGAAAAAGTAGCAACATTCTTGAGAGGGTTCATTTTGACCTTGGAGACGGTACTTGATGTTACAGCCTCATTTCTAATGCCATTCAGGAGCTTTCAATGGCCTGGATCTCCCTCAGCAGGTGAAAGATACCTCCTCCACACAGGTCCATGCTAAATAAACTGCTCAGAAGCATTTTATTGTCCTGAAGACTTCAGAAAAGATTCCTGCTCGCTTTCGCAGTTCTCCAGCAGTGGTGTTGTTACCATAATTACTAGCGATTATGTGTGACACCAGCTGGTTTTTGAAAAATAGTACAAACCTTCCACTGTAGACGCTATTATGCAGGGTTACATAACTGAGTGCATGCATCTGTTTCCTTTGATGCGATACTGCAGAGGTTTTCCAAAGACACCCAAACTGTTATAAAAGAGGGGCGTGGCGAGGCTTAATAAATGAGGCAAATGTTTCACAACTTAGATCAAGTCAACTCCAGATCACAACAAAAGTTAACTCAAGACACTTATTAATTAGAGCAGGTCTAGACCATACTATTTAAATTTACAGAGACCAGGCATTCCTGCATGAGCAAGCACTTGGCGACAGTGGTGAGAAACCGCTGCCTCAAATGTTGTAAATATGGGGACTCTGGCTTCTGGCATGACCAACTTATGGTTAAAGAAGTCAACTATTAAACTAGTGTATACAACCCCAGCACTCTTCTGAACAATCCTATTTTTAGTGCGTGGTGGGAACAGAGAGAATGAATATAACTAGATGTGTAACCATCAGTGGTTGAGGCCAAACTGTCCGTGGGGCACTTCAGAAAAAAATTTGGTGCGAAGATGTGATTTGTCGTTTCCTGCGCGCAGAGATTTTCAGAAGTGATTAAACACGTCAATTAAAGCAAGACATGTCTACGCTAAAAGAGGGTGTGTACTTTTAGAAATCTTGCCTCACCAACCTCGCCAACCTCCCCCTCAAGTTATTTTCAGTAGACACTGACTGGTGGTTGATGCTTGATGTTATTGATGCAGGCTTTACTCGTGCGTGACCCCAGTTAGCCAGAGAGGAGGAAACAAATGCACAAGTGTTTGGAGGGGGAGATGGCAAGAGGCAGACGTCAGACGCTTTGCCTCATAACACAGGAAGTTAGCTAACCACACAGACGTTGCTGAAGACGTGGTGTTTTCCGGTGTGTACCGACGCAGGATTGCTTCAAAACAGCAGAAAGGATGCCTCTTCATGCTCTGAAAGAATCTACGCGACAAATATACTGCACGCAGTGTGTAGGCATCTGTGTGTTTTTACTCAACTGGGGCACAAAATGTTGAATACCAGTGTGTTAAACTCTGGATTACTCAGATGGCATAAATATCACTCTTCGCTGGTTTTATTCTAGTGTTGTGCACCCTGAGCTGTCCTGTGCAGATGGCTGAACTCATGTTAAATTAATCATCCTGGGGGTGCCGTGGAGTAGCCTGACTGTAAAAGCCCCTTCCAGCAGGTGTCCCCCCTAAGAGGTGATGAGTTCAACTATGTATGTGGGGTTGTCCAATAAAAGAAAGACAGTAACCCGTTGAGGCTTCTGATATCTTAATGAAGTGACTTTCTCTGTGTGCATGAGCATGCTGTTCTGTGTCTGTTTCTGTACATCACGTGCGTGTGTGCGTGTGTGTGTGTGTGGTATGAATCTTAGTCATTAGTGAATCCCAGAGGTCTGTTATGGTGGTGAGAGAATGCACAGCATCTCCTGTCTGCCGCCCCGCTGGAAGACGAATCAGGTTTCCGGATCAATAACAATCAATCACAACCAGGGTCATCGGAGCGAATAAAAGAAGTTACATAAAATAAATAGAAATAAATCTTTAATTAATCAGCAGTTTGCCTTTCTAAGCACTGGAAATAAAAAGGAAAAGCATCCAGTGGGTCTGCTCATTGCTGTGATTTGTAAGCAGAGGCATTTTTGTTCTATAATCTCTGCTGAAGACACAAGCGATGCTACATTTTCTTCCTATTTTTGAATCTTTTTTTGTTTTTTTTTTGGACTCCTCTCAATTCATAGCTTCAGGAACTTAATTCACTCAGGGTGAGCCATTAATAGGAGGAGAGAGACGCCAGACACGAGCCTACACCAGTGATAATGGATTACTGATGTCATTATGGTTTAATAAGGCCTCTAAACAACATCCTCTGATCCAATGCCAGAAAAACAGCTCTCTTTAAGCGTCCGTGTGTGTGTGTGTGTGTGTGTGTGTGTGTGTGTGTGTGTGTGCGCGCGCGCGAACAATGTACATTTATAACTTGTCTAACATCCAGTCATTACAATTATATCATCACAAATGGGCAATCCCCTGAGATACACTGGAAAAAGTAAAGCAAAGTAAGTAAGTAGTGTCTTGTGCGATGGAGGTTTCTTTATGACTTTTCAAATG